>NW_016107720.1:1597211-1699199 GCF_001604975.1 Cebus imitator
AAAAAAAAAAAAACAACAAGGAGAACAAGCAAAAAGCAAAATATAAAATGGCAGACTTAAACCATAACACATCCATAGTTACATTGTGTGACTAGCTTATACCAATTAAAACAGAGAAATCAGCAGAGTGGATTCATAGTATGGCCTAACAGTTATTGTCTACAAGAAATTTACTTTAAATGTAAAAATATAAGTAGTTGAAAATAAAAGGATGGAGAAAGATAAATCATGCAAACATTAATTATGAGAAACTAGAAATGGCCATATTAATATCAGATAAAATAGGCTTCAAAAATTAAATATATCAGATGAAAAAACCAACATATAATAAAATAATCAACCAACAGGACTTCATCTTAAACGTGTATGAACCAAGTAACAGAGCTATAAAACACGTAAAGCAAAAACCGACAGATCTGAAAGAGGAAATAGACAAGTCTGCAATTATAGTTGGAGTTTTCAATATTCTTCCTATAGTAATTGACAAAACAAGTAGGTAAAAATCAACAGATACAGAAGAACTCAGCAAAACCATCAACCAACAGTATTTAATTGACATTTACAGAACACTTCTCCCAATAACAGGGGAATAGACATTATTTTTAAGCTCTCAAACAGTGTATATCAAAATGAAGTATATGCTGGACCAAAAAATAAACCTCAGCAAATTAAAAATAAATTAAGTAATACAGCCTGTGTTTGTTTTTCCATTGTAATTGAACTAGAAATCAATAAGATAACAGTAAGAACAACAACAACAAAAAAATCCCAATACTTGCGAACTAAGCACACTTCAAAATAAAGCATGATCAAACAGGAAGTTTCTATGAAAATAAAGTATACATTGAACTGAATACAAATAAAAACAACATATTAAAATCTGTGAAACTGCTAAAAAAGTTCCAACAGGTACATTTCCAGTAAATGCATATCTTATAATAGAAAGACAAAAAATTTTCAATTACTAAGCTCAAAAACTTGGAAAAGTAGCAAAATAAAACTAAAGAAACAGAAAAAAAAAGAACTAAAGAGCAGAAATACAAAGAAAAATTAAAGGCACAAAATACAACAGAGAAAACGATGAAACAAAGTGCTGGTTCTTTTAAAAATCAACCAACTAACAAATCTCTATCTAGATTGACCAAAAAAAAGAGAGACACAAAATAACCAATATTAGAAGGAAACACTACTATTATAGAATGTTTATGGCATATTAATGAGAGATTTATTATAGACAAATCTATTTATTTATTTATTTATTTATTATAGAGTCTCTAGTTATACTTGCGACCAGAAAATATTTTTTAAAAATAGGGAATACTATGAACACATCTGTACACAGAAATTTGACAACTTGGATGAATTAGACAAGTTCCTCCAAAAGCACAGAGCTAATACAACTCACTCACTATGACTACATAATTTGAATACCTCTATGACTATTAAGGCAATTGAAACAATAGTTTTAGAATCTCTACTCAAAAACTCCAGGTCCATGTGGTTTCACAAGAGAATTTTACCA
The DNA here is from genome assembly GCF_001604975.1 of Cebus imitator. Lineage (NCBI taxonomy): Eukaryota > Metazoa > Chordata > Mammalia > Primates > Cebidae > Cebus > Cebus imitator. Next base: position 1,598,734 of record NW_016107720.1, read on the forward strand.
ATTATTTAAAGAAGAATTAACACTAATCCTGTGCAATCCTTTCCAGAAGATATTAATAGAAGGGGTGGGAACAGTGTCAATATAATTTTATAAAGCCAGTATTACCTTGATATCAAAACCAGAAAAAAAACAGTACAAAATATAATTAATGGCTAGTATTCCTTATGAATATAAGCACAAAATACTTAACAAAATATTAGGAGACAGAATTTAGTGATACATACAAATAATTCTACACTATGCATCCCTGGAATTTGTATTCAAAATCAATCATATTAACACTCTGAAGATGAAAAATTTATGATCATATCAAGTGATACAGAAAGAAGCATGTGACAAAATTCAGTACTTATTTATGTTAACAAAAACTCAGAAACATAGGAGTTAAAGGGATCTTTCTCAACTAGATAAAAAGCATCTACAAAAATCCTACAGCTAACGTTTTCTTAATGATGAAGAATAGAATGTTTTCTTACAAATATCAGGAGCAAGGCAAGGATGTTCTCTTTCATACTTTTTACATAGTGCTGAAACTTCTGCTCATCACAATAAGGCAACAACAACAACAAAAATATAAAAGGCATGCAGATCAGGAGAGAAAAAACAAACTGTCCTTTTTCTAAATACACAACTGCTTATGTGGAAAATTCCAAGGAACCTACAAAAATCTCTTAAAGGTAAAAAGTGAATTGTAACAAAACTCAATTATATTTCTGTATACTATCAATGAACATGCAGACACTAAAACCGAAAATATGATACCATATATAATTGCTTAAAATGAAATAGGTATAAATCTAACAAAACATGTAAAGGACTTGTATGTTGATCAAAGATATAAACAAATCCTGTGCTCATGGATTGGGAGACAACATGATAAAGATGTCAGTTGCTTTCAAATTGATATGCAAGTTTAATGTAATTATTATCAAAATCTTATCAAGATTTCTGTAGTCATGGACAAGATTCTACTCATGTGTATATGGAAATGCGCAGGTTCAGTAATTGCTGAAGCAATTCTGCGATCAGTGCGCTGATCTTCAAGACTTATACAACTACAGCAGTCACGTCCGTGTGGTGCGGTGTTGGTGGAGGGTTGCACAAATGTGTCTGAGGAACAGAGGAGAGAATCCCTCATTAGACCCACAAGTATATACCCAACGGGCTTGACAACCGGGCAAAAGGAAAGTCTTTCAACAAATGGAGCCAGTGCAGTTGAAGATCCATAGTCAAGAGGAGAGCAAACAAACAAAGCTTCAATTTACCCTTCTCTCTTGCACTAAAATTAACTTTACATGGGGTACTTCCGGGGCAGGTCGGGCCCTAGGCAATGACGTCACGGATTGCCCACAGCCTACCTTGATGCTTGTGGCGGAAGCAGTTCCAGGGTCACACGCAGCCATGGCGGCATCCGTTAATGAGTAAGGAGCTTCTGCTCTAGGAAGGTCTCACCAGGAGCATGCACCTGGGAACACCTGCAGGTCTCCTCAGAGCCCATCAGCCAGGACGGGGGCTTGTCGCTCTGGCCTGCTTTTTAAGGGAGGGTTGGAATGAAACTTCTGGCATTTCCCTGCTTCTACAGCGAGAGTCAGGCTCCACCACAAGGAAGGCTGGGCAGATGGAGATGGGCAGTGCCTGGGAAAGCAGCCAGTGTTGTCGCCTCGGTTCGCACGCCCCCAGCCACGGTGGGCCCCCAGCCTTCTCAGGGCCTTTGCACATCCTGGTCTGTGGCCTCCCTCCCCACCACTCCCCTGGCAAACTCCTGCTCCTCGGTCCCTTCCCCAGTGAACAGCCTTGGCTCCCTCGGGCAGGCAAGTTTCTCTGTGAGTTAGGGCATGACCAGGTGTTCCATCAGTTTAAGGCAATAGTACTATATCATGAGCCCCTGGATCACGTGGCTGTGTTCTCCACTCCAGCACCTGGCACAGTACTTGACTACTTAGTCAGCGCTCCTTACATTTTGGTGGACATATGGTAAATGAATGTGTGAACGAGCATTTCAAAGGGCTTAACATATACATGATGCTGACTTTTTGGGACCTTTTACAGAGCATCGAGTTTCTCTAAATCAGCAGCACTATGGCTCTGTACTGGTTTGGCCACTGTCTGTTCAGAAGAAAGAGAGCCAGCCAGCTGTTACTTTTCACGCTGGGCTTAATGCAGGGAGACATAAGGGTCCCTGCCTGTGGTTGTGAATCTATAACCTGAGGTTCTCAAGCTTTGCACTGACCATATTTTCACTTCCATAAGCTCATCTTAGGAAGACAGAACTCCTTAAATCTGTATTTCACAGATTTGAAGCTACTGCTGAGTTAAGAAATTGACCCCACATCATGCACCTGAGCAAGTGGCAGCTAGACCTAGTACCCAGCCTTGGACGTGGAGTCCTGTGCTTCAGGAAAGCTCTCCCCGCCGACCTTCCTCATTGAGGCTGCGAGGAGAGTTCTCCACATGTTTTTTTGCTGACACTGGGAAGCAGGCATCCACACTGGGAAGCAGGCATCCACACTGGGAAGCAGGCATCCACACTGGGAAGCAGGCATCTACGGGGTGAAGGAATCAGACTTGCTGAAGGCAGCATCTTGAGTGAAAGTCAGAAACGGCACTGCCCTCGGCCTGTCCTGGCAGTGTGCCTGTATTAAAGAATCACCCCCACCTGAAGAGCCTCCAGGGAGTCTCTGCAGACTTGAGCAGTAACTGGGAGGCCTTGTCAGCATTTGGTACCCTGCGAGTGTCTGCACAAAGGCTGGCTTCAGCTTCAGCGGCCAGCTTCACTGCACCCCAGGCCTTTGGTCTGTGCTCAAAGAGTCAGCTCTCCAGGAGGCAGAAGGCTTCAGTGCTGTGCTCTGGGGCAGGCACTGCTCTGTGTATTGGTGTCCCATGTTTCAGTCTCACTAATAATTAATGTAGTTAAATTTTTAAAAATGAAAATTTGGCCGGGCGCGGTGGCTCACACCTGTAATCCCAGCACTTTGGGAGGCCGAGGCGGGCAGATCACGAGGTCAAGATGTTCACCTGGTCAACATGGTGAAACCCCATCTCTACTAAAAATACAAAAATTCAGCTGGGCATGGTGGTGCGTGCCCGTAATCCCAGCGACTCAGGAGGCTGAGGCAGGAGAATTGCCTGAACCCAGGAGTCGGAGGTTGCGGTGAGCCGAGATCACGCCATTGCACTCCAGCCTGGGTAACAAGAGCGAAACTCCGTCCCAAAAAAAAAAAAAAAAAAAATGAAAATTTGGAGCACTTAAATTCTGATGTCTTCAGAGATTTTGTGCAGCTCATCTGATGACTAGGAAACATTCGGTTTTCTAGATCACTGATTTATCATTATTAAGGGTGTAAATGCAGCATTGTACGAGTCAGGAAAGTTGTGGGATTTTTTTTTTGTTTTGTTTTTTTATTTTACTTTTCTCAATGACTGCATTCTGACTCAATCTCTTTAACTCTGTGAGTATTAAAAGACTGAATTTTTTTGTGCAAGATTGCCACCTCAACTGTAGGGATTTTTTTCTTCCTTTAGTTTTAGTGACAGTTTGCTTCGGAATATGGCATTCCAATAGCTCATGGAGGGTGTCTGGGAGAAATTGTGGTCTAGAGGGGCTGAAAGGGAAGCCGCCAGCCCCTGACCGTGCTTCCTGCCAGAACCTGCCTTTTAGAACAGATGCTTCGTGCCACCGTGGTACATTGGTGCCCGGTGATAGGAACAGCCCAGAGGGAGAAGGAATGAGCAGGCAATGAGAAACTGGGCAACTTCTACCTTGGATCAGGTTTTGAAAAAGGATGCTAAAGATCGAATCCTAACTGGAGTGATCCCCACCACTCTCAGCAAAGAGACCAGTTCTAACACCTTCCTATCTCAACCACCCAAGACAAAAGCCCTGCATGGCTGGAACGCCACTGCTTGTGTTTTTCTGAGCTCTGTGAGAGCAGATTTCTGACTCTTAATTCATCAGGAGAGAGACAGAAAAAGTCCTTGACACCAGTGAGGAAAATCCTGACCTAAAGTCACATAAAAAATCCACAGACATGATTATGGACCCAGGATTTCACAAACACATAAAACCACCAAATGTGGATACATAATTACACACACACATACACACACACATACACACTTCATTTTCTTCATATAACTCATTAGTAAACTAAAGTTGTTCTGTAAATTGCTGTTTTCTACAGTCTCCCTGTGGCATAGACTGGCTGGATGCTGACCCAGTCATTCTGGGCACAGATCTGGGTGACATGCCTGGTCTCCCATGCTTCCCACGGGTGCTCAAAGTAACATCACACATGAGTAGAAGTCATATGCACCTCTGTCTAGCTCCAGTCCCTTCAACCTCCCCTGAATGATCATCTCTTTCTCTCCTTCCACCGGCTTTATGTAACGCTATGCAGGAAACAGAACAAAAGACCTAAAGCTTGAAAATGAAGAACTAACTAGTCTTTATATGCAGACCTCATATTTATTAATGTAGAAAATCTTTAGGATACCACAGAAACTACCAGAACTAATTAGTGAGTTTAGCAAAGTTGAAGGACATAAAAATTGACAGTATTCCTAAATACTAGAAAAAATGTTAAATGATTTTTTAAAATGACATATCATAAAAGCAAAATACTTAAAAATAGATTTGACAAAGATATGCAAGATTTTTAGACTAAATTTTACAAAACTTTGCTGAGAGCAGTCAGAACTAAATAAAACGAAGAGCTGTAACATGGTCCATGGGTTGGAAGAATCAATACTGTTAAAATGCTTATTCTTTCCAAATCAAGCGGAATTTCAAAGTTATCTCTATCGAAATAGAAGCAGTCTTTGGAAATAGAAATAGAGAAGCCTATTCTTTATAGAGGAGTGGAAAAGACCCAGCATGGCCAAAGCACACAGAGAGAGTGAGTTAGCCAAATCACACTATTCTATTTTCAGATTTATTTACTCGTTTTAAGAGAGTTTGATGATCAAGAAAATGAATTAGAGTAGATAAATGGCTCACTGGAACAGAAATAGATGTACACATAGATGCCAATGTAATTTAATGGAAAATAAATGAATAGTCCTATCAGATAGGTACCAGACCAACTGAAGATCCAGATAAAGAAAAGGATACCCCTTTCTGTATCCCACACCAATACAGACAAGCAATTTGAGATGAATCACATGCCTGAATATGCACAGTAATTCCACAAAACCTCTAGAATAAAAGCTAGCAGCGTATCTCTGGGGCCTGGATAGGAAAATGTTTCTTCTCCAAGAACAACAACAAAATGACAGATTAATAATAAAGGAAAAATAAAAAATCATTTGAATATCATCAATACTCTAAACTTCCACTCCTCAAAATATATTAAGAAAATGATAAGGCAAGCCACACAATAAGAGAAATATTTCGAATCCATGTATTCAATATATGGAAAGAATTTCTACAAATTTGATGGGAAAGAGACAAAAATCGCTTTAAATAAATTGTCCAAAGGTTTACATACAACCTTTAAATTAAGAGATATTAATGTACAACAAACCTCTAAAAATGTCATCAATATCATCAGTTGTCAGGGAAGTCAAAATCCAAATCCAAATGAGCTATCACTTCAAACATACTAGAATGGCTAACATTTCAGAGTAAAAATAACCAGTATGGTAAGAATATGGGGCAACGGGATCTCCAAACTTTGTTAGTGGAACACGACACGCTTTTGAAAACAATCTGGCACTTGGCTAAATAGTTACAACTTCACCTACCCCGTGGTTCAGTAATTCCTTCCTAGTTATTGACCCAGGAGGAATGCAATCATATTTCCGCATAAAGACTTGTGTGGGAATGCTTGTGGAAGCTTTATTCATAACAGGCCTTAACTGCAAACAACCTAAATTTCCATGGACATGTGAATAGATTAAAGACATTGTGTCAAAGTCAAAAAAGTATTTTCACTTTGTAATAAAAGGAAATAAATTATGAGTAAATGCAACGACATGAATTAATCTTAGGAACAACATACTGTGTGAAATATCCCAAGATACTGAAGAGTACTTGTGTTTTGACTTGATTTATGTGAGTTTCTGAGACTGGAAAAATTAAGCTGAAATGTCAGAAAGCCACAGCTGTGCTTGGTACTGGGACATAGAAGGCACTGCCTGAAAGGGGGTCTGATGAAGTATCCCGTGAGAGGAAAGTCATAGGTGTAGGGTGTTGTTGTGGTAACAGTGTACACAGTTGTTAAATTGCATTGAACCCCACTCCTGAAACCCAGACATGCTGCAAATTATATTTAGGTTAAAAATGTGTTGAGTAACCACATGTATGAATGAAAATTTTGTTTAGCAGATTAAAGTTTACCAGACACTTTCATACATAAAGACTTACTTGTTCTAAAACAATTTTATTTTTTACTTGAGAGAATGAGAGAATAGTGAGTGATACCACATCATCTGAATATGTTTAGTTCCAAAATTATTTTAGAAATACAAAATATTTTTAGTTCCTAATTTTGGATAGTGAGATTTTGGATGTGAGAGTTTAGTTGGTGAGGGTTACCTGCATTTAAACACATGGGATCCTTGTGCTGGGCTGTCAGTTATATATGTCAATCTGTAATTTGAGGGACTTGCCCTAAATTACACAACTTAAAAATGGAAAACAAATTTCTAGAGTCTAGCCCTGTTGGCATAATAGGAAATAGTTTAAGGCTGCCACCTGAACTAGGCAATTGGACAACACTTATGAAACAATTTTATATTTTGGATAATAGCACGGGACAGTGATCCCTAAAAGGGGAAACAAGGGAGGGGTTCTATTATAAGACACTTCACCTTAATGCTTGGGGCAAATTCCCAGAACGTCACACAGGGAGAGGATCCCAATGAGAGCCTGGTGACTGCCCCACACTGAGGAGAAAGAATTGGGAATTTAGGAAGCCCGAGTGACTGAAATTTACAGGAAGAGTGAGAGAGGGAGAGAGAGAGGAAGAGAGATGGGGGAGAGGGAGAGAGAAAAAGAAAAGATATAGAGAGAGAAAAAGAAAAAGAAAAAGAAAATCACAATATATAGTGCTAGTATATACTAGCAGTATATACACAAAGTAACTCAAAGTGAAGCAGAAATCTAAGTGTGGGGGCTAAAACTATAAAGCTTGTTCAAGGAAAACAATAATAACATCATAGTAACCTTGTGTTTGGCAAACTCTTCTTGGATTTATGGGGCATAAAAGCATGAATTACAAAATTAGTAAATTAGATTTCATCAAAATTAATCTTTTGATCTTCAAAAAGACACTATTAATAAAAAGACAAGACAAAAAATTTTCAAGTACATATTTAAGAAAAAAAAACTCGTGTCTATGAGAAAAAAACTTGTGTCTAAAATCTGTATATTTGGAAATTATATGCTATGATAATCAGATAAAAAGCATAATGGAAAATGGACAAACAGTTTGAAATAGGCAGTTCACCAAAAAAGATGTATAATAAGCTCGTGAAATGAACTCAGCATCATGTGCTGTTAGAAAATGTGAATTAAAGCCACAATGACTGGTTCTAGTATTTGGTCCTATGCGTGCTCTGGAACAGCTGAAAGTAAGTGCTGATGAGAACGTGAAACAAGTAGACTCTGTATTCACCGCTGGCGTGAAAATAAATTGGTATGAGCTTCTTGGAAAACCATTCTGCAATTCGTTAAAAAGCTCAATGTATACCTCCCATTCGACCTGGCTATTTTAGTCCAGGTGTTTATGGAAGAGAAAGGAAGGCTCATATCCACACAGAAGCTCCTGAACAAATGTCCATAACAGTATTTTGGTAATAACCAAAAGCCAAAACCACCCAAATGCCTGTTACTGAGTGAATGAATAAACAAATCATGCCAATCTAAACCGCAAAATACTACACAGCAATAAAAAAGGAACAAACGAGTGATCTGCATGAAAACATACGTGAATCCCAAGAGTTGTGTTGAGTGAAAAGTTAGATCAAAGCATATATTTGGCATGACTCCATGTATGATTTTCCCTAAGAGGAAATTCTAGAAAATACGAATTCATCTATAGGGATAGAAAGCAGCTCCTTGGCTGTATGGGATTAGGGAGATGGATTGCAAAGGTGTCTGAGGAAGCTCCGGGGTGTGATGGTCCTGTTTGGCATTGATCATGGTCATGGCTGCCAGTAGCTTCATCAGAGTCCATCAGGGAGCATACTTTAAATATGTGCAGCTCATTGTGTGTTCCTGTTGTTCAACGGTGCTGAGACGCGGCCGGCCAGCAAGGGAGGAAAGCTGCATCGCCTTCTCTCACTTGCTTTCTCTTCTCCATAATCCCTGCACTTCGATCCTGAAAAACCTGCCTTAAAATAGCAGCCACAGATCCTGGAGTTTCTGAAAACACTGTATGTCTGCAGCAAACAGATGTTTTCAGACCGTAAATACCACTTTGGGATTAGAAATATATTGTCTCCATTTTTCTAAATCATTGGCAAAGCAGGTATGTCCTGACCAGGGTGGTCCATGGTGACTCGAGTCTGGCCTCACTTCCAGCCTATGTGGCTGTCCGCACTCTGTGCTGCCAAGGTGAGGCCCCCACCCTCTCTCTAATACCCACCTTTCCACGCACGGGCTCGCCAGTTCCAGAAAACTACTTCACAAAATCAGAATACAAAACTCATTTTGACCTCCTCACACGTTAATTACGCCCTGGCAAGAGAGCAGGAGGCCCCCTAGGCAGGGATCTCCCTTTATTTATCTGGTCTCATAGAGGACTAAGGGCCTTCAGGGCAAGAAGCCGGGAGAGCCAGGGATCGGGAAGCTGCGCCTTGTCACTAAACACCCCTCTGAATGTCTCAAACAGCATCTTGACTCTTGTGTCTGGGAGAAAGGGGTCAGGAATTACCACTGCCACTGAGGCGAGGGTCAAAGGGCTGGGACTGCCAGGTGCAGGTGAGATCGCCAAACATGCCATGGAGGTGAGGGAAAGCGCTTCCATCGGCGAGCTCTGTAGGGGAATATAAGGCTCCCTTGCCCTTGAGCCACCTATTCTCCCTGCTTGGAGCCGGGAGCAGGCCCTGGGATGGGCTGCCCCTTGCCCCAGAGTGGAAGCAGCCCCTCTTCACAGCTGTAGTGCCCCAAGTTTGTAAACCCTTCTTGCTCCCAGAAAGGAGACTCTGGGATGCTTTGGAGGCTGGAAGAGGCCAGACAAAAGTTCTTTTATTTTCCTGATGTGTGCCTTGTTGAAGGTAATGGGAGCATCTCCCTGATCTCCATGACACGCTCCACACTAGGCATCTCTGTTGTGCACACGCTTTCATAAAGCCTTCACCATTTCATCTCCATGGTTGGAGGTATAGCAGCCAAAAGAAAGGGTCCAGACGGTGTCTGGAAGGGTGGGAGCTATAGGCCTCTCTGAACAATGTCAGGACACCTGGCTCTGTTCATTTGCAATGAACTCATGGTCTGACCTCAGACTTGTTAATTGCATCTTCTGGGCCCCAGCTCATATGCAGTTGAGTGTGTTGGATGACCTGGCCCCTGAGGTCATGACTGTTTCCAACTGTTTCCATCGCCTTGACTCTGACATGGAAGCACCACGTTCAGATGGCCCCACAGAGGCCAGCAGCTTAGGGACAGACCTTGCCATCCCGTTGCCTGCTCTGTCTGTGGAAGGCACTCTGATGACTCAACATTTCAGGGAGGGGAAAGGGAGGTTTTCACGTTTCCTTCCTGAGGGCCCCCGCTCAGCAAGTTCAGAGGCCTCAGCAGGCTGCTCGGGGTCCAGGCATGGTTGGAGTCCCCTGAAGCCCAGCCCCACACCTGCGATCTTCACTGATGGCCCTTCAGCATGAAGCGTGAGCTTTCCAACTCTATGGGGTCATTTCTCTCAGGTTCCCCTCAGGTAACAAGGGCAGAGCAGACGACGCCTGGAAGCATAGACTGTTAGAGCTCCAGCCAGCCATCCGGGGTATGTTGTGTGTAAGGCCACCCGACTAGGCAGAGAGGGAAGGGGAAATCAGGGGTGGGAACAGGAGGGAGCAGCATGACTCCCCCAGCTCCGGCACTCCCAGCTTCCATCAGCTCAGCATCCTCAGTTGTGAAGTGGGTATAATAACACCCACTTCCCAGGGTTGTGAGGCATATGTAACATAGCCTATTTTTAGCACCCAACTCACAGTAATCAAATGTGATGAATAGTTAAACACTCAAGCCTAACACTGGGGAATGAATAGAAAAAATTGATTGCCCTGAAACCACACACACACACACACACACACACACACACACACACACACACAGCCAAGGAGAGTGCCTGGGTAAGGGCAAGTGCATTTTTTTACCTAGTCTCTGAGTGAGGCAGGCAGGGGCTACGCTAGACCAGATGTGTGAAGACCTGGCTTAGTCTCAGCCCTCAGCTCCGCAGCAAACCAGCCGTGTGACCTGGGCCAGGACTCACACCTGCACAGCTCTCAGCTCTGCAGCCAGAATGGCTGCCTTGCTGACTTCACAAGGATATTGTGAGGACAGAATAAAACAGTATCTATAAAGGTATAAAAAGTGTATATATAAAATGTGGATTTTATAATTTATATATTTTATAGTATGAAAAGCATATATTTTAAAGTGAAATATACAGATGTGCTGATCTGTTGCAAAGGCCTGCGAGTATACTTCTTTCCCAACTACTGTATTAGTATTTGAGGATGAAAATAGATACCGTTTAAAAGTGTTTTTGTTGGCTGGGCACAGTAGCTCACGCGTGAGGTCAGGAGTTTAATACCGACCTGGTCAACGTTGTGAAACCCGTCTCTACTAAATATACAAAATTTAGCTGGTATTGTGTATATTTCACACGCCTATAACTTCACACCTATAATCTCAGCTACTTGAGAGGCTGAGGCAAGAGAATTGCTTCAACCCCGGAGGCAGAGGTTGCATTGAGCCAAGTTTGTGCCACGGCAAACCAGCCTGGGAGACAGAATGAGACTCCGTCTCAGAGAAAAAAACAAAAACAAAAAAAGTGTTTTTGGGAATGTTGAAACGCTGAGCAAACACAATGGGTCATTTTATTTCAGAAAAGAAGAAAGAGAAGAGACTGCACAGAGAAGTAGGACAGCCTTGTGAGGTCACGGCATGCACTCTGGAGGCTGGATCACAGAATGCAGACCCCTCCCTGGTGGCTTCCTGAAAGCAGGGTTTGGTGGGGCACCGCGCAGAGACCAGAGCTGCGGGTGGGCCCCCGCTGGCTTGTGTGCCTGCTTTCACTCCCGTCACCACCCCATTTGTCTAGGCAGCTCCCAACTTCACAATAATAAATTCTGCTTTTTAAATCTTCAGATCAGTTTTTTGTTGTTGTTGTTGTTGTTGCCCGACTTCCTCTCCAACAGAGCAGAGCTCCCCTTCTGCTGCCTCTGGATTCCAGGGCAGACCAGAGATAATCCATAAGCCAAGCCCATGGGGAAGACCTGGCTTGGGACCCACATGGCGTCCTGCTGATCCTGAAGGTCGGGGGCACAGGAGACACATCGAGGAGCTGGAGTAGGTGGAGTTACATGCGCTGTCACGGAACCATCTCGGCTGTTGTCCCATCACATTGACAGCACCTACTCATCCCACAGGGTGAATCAAGGTGAGTCATTTTCATCCCCAGTTCCAGTTTCCTTCTCTGTAAATAGTGACACTTCTCTCTCCATCTCACAGAACAGCTGTAGGTCTAATAAATAACAAGAAACAGCAATATGAACAACAGTGGCTGCTCCTGAGAGAAATTCAGTGTGACAGGCACCTGGCTGAGTGTGTCACCTGGATGGTTTTATGGAGAGCCCTCAGCAATCCTGGTAGCAGGTGTCATTGCGAATGCGGGAACCCAAGTTGCAGAACCTGAGTAGCCTGTGCAAGGCCGCAGTGCTGGGAGGAAACACTGGACCCGTAACAGGCTCCAGAGAAACTTCGGGTGTGGAAGTGGAAAGTCCTCAGCAGGTGGCCTCTGTGGGGTCAGGGCCAGGTGCCAGCACAGCAGGCAACACTGACAGGGGCCCGGCCATCCACGGATGCTCCCCAGGTGTCTTCCTCTGGTCCGAATGGAGCAGAAGCCCAGGTGGCCTGCGGATCAGCTGCAGAGGTGCTGGGACCCCGGGGCCTGCCCGCTCGGGCCCTGGCACTAAGGCTGCTGCCAGCACAGGCTGCTGAGGGAGACAGCGCTGGCTGAGATGGCCCTGCAGGGTTCCCTGCCACGTCTACTCTCAGCATTCACACCCGCCCACTAACCCACCTATAGCACGGTTCCTGCTCTCCACCTGCACAGCCTCAGCAGCTAAGTGGGAGGGCTGCTTTGCCTACCCTGTCAGGCCATCATGCAATGTCATGCCACGGTTAATAAGGGGCATTGCTAGCAAACAAACAAAGCGGTCTTTGGGAAGCGGCCCCCGCTGTGTGCTGCGGGAGGCCACGGCTGGGGTGAGGAGCCCTCTGTGGGCCCCCCTGTGTTCTGGGCTGCTCTGAAGACTCCTGTTAAGACAGGGCCTGCATTCTCCGTCGCTGGGCTCAGGCCACAGAATGGGATTCTGTGGGGAAGGCTCTTTCTCTGCTCAGGGGGAGGCTCCGTCTTGGGGGTCAAGCTGCCATTCTCTGCTTGCTCCTGATGTCTTAGGCAGCTTGGACAAGGGTTTGGGACTCAGTTTCTCTGATTGTAGAGTGGGCTTGGGCTTTCCCTTTGTCTCTCGGGGACAGAGCACCCAGCAGGAGATGGCAAAGTCTGAGGAGTGCCCTAGGGGGCCCCATCTTGGCTGTGAAGCCCCTGGGTGCACCTCCTTTTTCCTTCTCCCATCATCCATGGAGCATGGGCCTGCTGCCTGGCCCTTCCCATCATCCGTGGAGCACGGGCCTACTCCCTGGCCCTGCCTGGGTACCTCTCAGGAACTGGGGGCTCTGTGAGGTTTGGGAAGGCCACTGCTTGGCAGCACGGGGTGGAGTGCCCAGTATGGAAGCTCTTTAGTCAACAAAGTATTTCAGTGCCTTCACCAAAGCTACCCTTCTGGTGGGTGTTGCCTGAGGGACCACCTGTGCCTGCTGGGTGGAGGAGGAAGGGTCTGTGGGGCTCCCAGGCTCCTTGTGCGCCACACGGATAGTCTTGATCCAAAAGGCATTCTTGCACTTATTCCTGGCTTTAAGAGGAGGAAAGAAACAGTTTTGTCTGGCTCTGCAATGCCAGTGCCGTAAACGATGACCCGCTCTAGCTGTGAACCAACTCCCAAGTTCACGTGGGCTGCAGTGTTCTCCAAGTACATCCCTCACATGCTGTTTTCTTTAGCCCCTGCAATGATTCTGAGAGCCACACAATTCGATTTTCTCTATTGCTCAGTTGAGGAAACAAAGCTTTAGAGAGGTTAACAACTTGCCCCAGGTCATAAGGCAGAAAATAGAGGAATTGGGGCTCACCCAAGATTCTCAATCAAAATCTCATGTTTACGAGGCTCTGGCGCCCCATGTGGAAATTAATTTTTGATTTCCAGAACTGTGAGCCAGACCAGGAGAGAGAGGGCACGGCACAGAGGAAAAAAAGTGAGTTGAGAATCTGAATTCTGTGTCCAGCCTGGCCTCACCCCAGTTGTACCTGGGAGAGTGGCTGGATGTGTACCCCTTGCCCTGGGCCTGGTGGGGACCACCCTGTACTTTGGTTTCATGGGTGATCACCACAGGGACCCCTAAATAAGACTCCCCATGTCAATCCTCTCAGTCCTGCACGCCCTTATCTACATCCATTATGAAAGAAATGGAAAAACACATCCTCTCCCTACAGAGAAAGAAACTGAAGCTTGTGTTAATGGACTTGCTCAGAATCTCTGTGGTGCCCTAGCCTGTGTCACTGAGCACAGAAAACCAGCCTTTCAACTTCACATGGTGACTATTTTGTGTGCCTGTTTTCATTATTCTCCCATGAGTCCCTTAAAGATGAGCTGGCCTGAAAGACATACATAAAAGATCTAAAGCTGTCGCACTTTTAGAAGAAAACGTACAGCAAAACATCACAACACTGGATTTAGCAATGATTTATTGGATGTGACACCAAACGTGCAGAAAAAGAAAAAAGCAGATCAAGTGGACTTCATCAAAATGTAAAACTTTTGTGCCTCAAAGGATGCTATTGACAGAATGAAAAGGCAGCTCACACAGCAGGAGAACATATTTGCAAATCATATACCTAATAAGAGGTTATGATCCAACATATGTAAAGAGCTGAAACTCAAGAACAAAACCAACCAAGCAACTGAATTCAGAATTGAGTGTCCAGGTGCAGTGGCTTGTGCCTGTAATTATAGCACTTTGGGAGACCAAGGCAGGTGGATCGTATGAGCTCAGGAGACTGAGACCAGTCTGGGCAACACAGAGAAACCTCCTCTCAAAAAAGAAAAAAAAAAAAAGAGAGAGAGAGAGAAAGAGCAAAGAACTCGAATAGACATTTCTCCACATAAAATATGCGAAAGTCAAAAGGACACAAAAAATTGTTCAATATCGCAAATCATTCGGGAAATACAAATCAAAACCACCATGAGATACCACTTCAGACCCATTTGAATGGATAACATAAAACAAAACAAAATAACTAAAAGAGCATTTGGGAAGATGTGGAAAAACTGGGGCCCTCTCCCATTTTTGGTGCGAATGGAAAATGACCCAGCCTCTGTGGGAAACAGTGTGGCAGATCCTCAGAAAAATAAAGAGTTATAATATGATCCAGCAATTCCACCCAAATAATTGAAAGCAGGGACTTGAAAAGTCATTTGTACCCTTATGTTCACAGCAGCTTTATTCACAGTTCCCAAAAGGTGGAAGCAACCCAAATGACCACTGACAAACGAACGGATGAATTCCCTTCCCTTCTGTGTGCCCTGTGGGGTGGATATATGGTGGGATATGTTTCAGCCTTGACAAAGGGAAGGGAATTCGGGCACATGCTGCAGCATCTGAATCTTGAGGACCAGATGCTAGGTGACAAAGCCACCTGCAAAAGGACAAATATGGAATAGCTCCATGTAATGGAGGTTCCTGGAGTCGTCAAATTCATAGAGACCAAAAGGAGAGTGGTGGGTTCCAGGAGCTGGGGCTCGGGGGAATGGAGCTGGTGTGTATTGGTGGGTCCAGGGTTTTAGTTTGGGAAGTCGAGAGAGTTCTGGAGATGGATGGTCGTGATGGTTACACCGCAACATGAATGTACCTAATGCCTCAAAACTGTACATTTATCATGGTTAAAAATGGTGGGTATATTTTACCATAATCTTTAAAAGGCAGGATGCTTCATGGCATGAGCTGTATAATTATTATGAGCGGATTTGTATTCCTGCTGGGTTAGCCTTTGGGACTGGGAGCAGGTTTATGATTTGATCAGATTGGGGTTGAGCTTTCAGTGTATTTCCCCAAGGATCACCAGCGAAGGCTGTCCTCCTCCAGGATCTACCAGGTGCCAGGCGTGACATGGGGCTGGAGATCCTGAGGCGGAGGGATGCCGGCCATCCCTTGCTGAGCTCACACTCCAGTAGGGCAGGTGGGTCAGTAGAGAAATTGCAATCTAGTAATAGAGATGCTGAAGCTATGAGACAAGACGCAGCAGAACGGAGGACACGGCTGATTCTGTTGGGCTGGAGGAGTGGACAGAAAGGGTCAGGACCTGCTGACAGAGGCTGGAGGTAACCCATGCATTCCCCTGCCCTCCTCCACTCCTGCTGCCCAATTCTAGAATGTGTGGAGATCCGGAGGGCATATTGCTCTGCCTGGGCAGACCCCTCAGCTGTCCTTGAAGATAGTGGTTTGACCCATCACCTGTCTTCCTCCCTCTTTCCTTCACCCTCCCTTCCTTCTTCCTTCTTTCCTCCTCTCTCCCTTTCTTCCTCTCATCCATGCTCCCTCCTTTTCCTCCTTCCTCTTTTCCTCCTTCCTTTATTTCTTCCTTCCTGTTACTCATTGAATATTTCTTAAACAATGTCTGTGAGCAGTTCTATGCTATCAACTCAGGGGAAAATGAGACAGTCCCCGTCCTTGGGAAGCTCCCATTCTAACAAGAGGGACAGGCAGTGAAACACAATGCAAGGTGTGTTTCCTCTGTTGGGAAATGGTTTGGCCTGGGGTCTTTACATTTTCCACGTAAGTTGATGACACTAAGCATAGTGAGGGGACCAGGAATGAGGGACCTGCTCAGGTCGAGAGACCTGACCCTGTGCTCTCAGATGGAATCCTGTTCAGCTCCAGTGCACATGTGGGCTGACTGGGCCCTTTCCTCAGAGCTGAGGTCAGCCATAGCACATATGTCCCTGAGAGCAGCAGTGACCATCAGGCCACCAGAAAGACCCAGGGACCTTAGGGAAGCATTCAGGGGGGAACAGCAGTACTGGACCTCAGAAACAGCCAGGGGCCAGGCTGGGAGGACTTCCCAGAGGGATCAAGATGTGACTCTGGGAGAAAATATAACACAAGAGAGATTGAAGAAGACCGCAGCAGTGTGAGGAAGACGGCAAAGTTTCCTCTGTAGCAGGAGCACAGGGACATACAGACGTCCAGTGACCCTGGACGGACAGAGGGACAGACGAGTTCAGGGTGAGTTTGCAACATTGGATGCTGGCACTGCAGCAGAGACAGATGCTGGTGGAGAGACCCCCTTCCCTGCAGCTGTTCACAAGGGCCCCAGGCTCCTAAGGGAGGGTCGCAGCAGTGTCCAGAGGGAAGCCTTGCTGCCTGTTTCTATAAGCCACTGACCGAGCTCACATTTAACTTGGCGTTCTTGTTGAGTAAACTGCTAACTGTAGTTCAGTTCTAGCTGTGTTTGAAAGATGCGTGTTTGTGAATGGGGAAGTGGGGAAGATCCTCCAGGGGTTTAGTACAAATAATACAAATATGGGACATTTATAATAAATTTAATATGAACGCTTTGGGTTGGAATAGGAAGATGTACTAGGAAAACCTATGGCTCACTGGTCTGGCAGCCTGTAAGTTTTCTCTCAACTCCAAAGAAAGCAAAAAAGTACCCAAGGGGGCACTGGTGCCTTTGTGTTCAGGACTGGTCCCTGCCGTGAAGAAAGGTACTTGTCGATGGCTTGTGTGCACAGCAATTCCCTATGTCTAGGTATCCCCAGAGAG
Source organism: Cebus imitator (assembly GCF_001604975.1). Classification (NCBI taxonomy): domain Eukaryota; kingdom Metazoa; phylum Chordata; class Mammalia; order Primates; family Cebidae; genus Cebus; species Cebus imitator. Next base: position 1,615,835 of record NW_016107720.1, read on the forward strand.
GCTCACAGCGAGCATTGTCTTTCCAGGGCATGGGCTCCCCTGAGCTCCAGGATGACCCCCAGGGGAAGGCAACAGCAGGTGCTACTGGACCCATTTTGCAGAGAAAATGGATTGTCAGAGAGATGAAGGTGTTAGTAGTGACAGAGCCAGAACCCAGGCCTTCTAGAACCCAAGGCTCTCTCTACCACCCCTTATGACCTGTGGTGTTCTAGGGGATCAGCTGGTTGCTGTGCTTTTCGGGGGTGCCAGCTGTGCTGGGCCTGGATCATGCCTGGCCTTGATCTGTGGGTACCTTGAGGATACAGGGGTGCTCAGGTTTCCCTTTCAGCCAGAAAAAGGGATGAGGGAAGGCTGAGCATGGACAGCACAGAGACCCACGAGGAAAGAGAGGAGAGAAAGCAGAGACCAGGGGAGCCGGGCACGCGGGGTCCATGAGAGCAAAGGGCAGGACTCCAGAAGAGAAGGTGCTCCAGACAAACCTCCGCCTACCACCCTGGAGGCCAGGCTCACACACCTGGGCACGGGGGTCCATGAGAGCAAAGGGCAGGACTCCAGAAGAGAAGGTGCTCTAGAGAAACCTCCGCCTACCACCCTGGAGCCCAGGCCCACCCACCTGGGCACAGCAGGGGCCCCATGGATCCCCCCAACCTGCAGAAAATACTTTGACAAGAAGCTTCTCACTCAGTGCCTCACAAACATTCCTCAAACGCCTGCTGTGGGTCAGGAGAGTCGGCCTGAGAGCTGCGGCTGGGGACAGCTGCCTGCCCAAGGGAAGGGAGCTGGGTTCCTGAGATGTGGCTGGACATGTCGAGAATACAGCCATCTACGAACCAGGAAGCAGGCTCTCACCAGACACCAAATCTGCCGGTGCCTTGGTCTTAGACTTTCAGCCTCTAGAACTATGAATAAGGAGATTCTGATATAGCCATAAAACAGAAAGCTATTTAACAATAAGATCTAACAAATTACTAATACCCACAATCACATAGGTTCATCCCTCAGCAAGCAGGTAGAGCAAAAGAAGCCGGTCTGTGGCAGCAGTGCAGGTGGCAGGTGGTCAGGAGCCCTCCCCGAGCATCAGCGGGATCTGTGAGCACCGCCACCCACTGTTCCCCAGGCTCTCCTAACCGCCAGCCACCGCTGCTCAGCCCAGCTGGGGGCTGAAGTTACAGAGGCCAGAGAGGAGGCAGCCCTTCCAGGCCTCACTGGGCCTGCCTGGCCTTCTCTTTCAGGCTGCTGCACTGCAGAGAAGTGAAACCTCAAGCGATTTTTTTAATAGACCAGAGGAGGAGGGGGCAAAGAAATTTAGCAGTGCATAATTAGGGAGCCCAAAAGTTCTCTGTAAGCCAGTGCATAAATAAACCCTTGACAATTTCCCCAACTACTGTTGACAGGTTAATTGGACCTAATGTCTTAATTTCAATGCTCTGGACGCATTTGACTTTTGTTAATGAGACGTTAGTATGCATTGCATGAGTGTGGTTTGTTTGTTGCAGGGCAGCTAAGCTGCGATTGGTCAAAGGTTTGTCTTCTATTTAGCTTATTTGTATATTGCCCTGTAGGACAAAGAAGGTGAAGCTGGACAGGGGTTATTCACGTTTGGTTGGGGTTTATTATTTACTTTCCCTTTGCTCATTGTCCTCAAGGAAGCCAGAGGAAAACCTGGTGCTTCTGGGGCTGGGGCTTGGGCATGGAATGGGATATAGGGCTGCTGGAAGCTTCTCTCCCCAGCCTGAGGGGCTGCCACACTCCTCCTTTATCAACCCATGGGACTAATTCTCACTGTCAGGATGGGAGCATGGAGGGCAAGCAGGTGGCACTGGGCCTGGGCTAGCGTGTCTCTTTGGGAAGGGAAAGGGATTCAGATCAACGTGGCCTGTGGTGCTGAGTGCAGATGTTCATGCAGGAGAGGTACCTGGGGTCGGGGAGCAGGAGACGGGCAGAGGAAGGTGAGGCGGGGTGACTTGTGCCCCATCCCTCCAGACACACACAGCCTTAGTGAGCAGAGCCTTGAGTGCAGAGGAGCCAGGGAGAGACACCTAATCTGCTCTCAGGAGTTCCAGGGACTTTTCTAACCTTGCCTCCCTGACCTGGAAAGTGTTCTGAGATTGGCATGTGGCATCATGGAGGTCACACAGTCAGTTCCGTGAGACCTGGCCGTGAGCTGCTGAGCTGTCAGAGATGTCTCACATGAGTGTCGTTCTTACTGAAAAGAAACCTGCCCCTGACTGGGCTGAGGGGTCAGGGAGTGAGAGGAGGAGTCCTGTCCTATGATGCGGCCCCCTTCAGGGAAAGATGGATTTCAGAGCCTAGGGACTTACCGTCTCTCACCCTCCCTGCCATAGCAGCCTATGGTGTGTGTCAGGCCCAGAAAAGCTCCTGTGCTGTGTTGCTGGAGCGCCTGGGCGAAGAGAATACAGTGAGGACCTGGCTCAGTCTTAGTGACACACTGTCCAATTTGGTGGAGGTATGGCTCACAGCTCACAGCTCAGCTGCAGCCATCCCCTGGGCCTGGGCCCCCCAGGCTCAGGTAAGAGCAGGCTCAGTCTTCTTCCCAGACATTCAGTCCTCACCAGTCAGGAGCGACTCTCTGAGTTTCCACCCTGCTGGGATGCCCAGCAAACTGCTCACACCCTGGAGGCTCACAGAGAGATGCCCTAAATGGCTCCAGCATTTCTTCACAACCCATCATCATGCTGTCTCCAGCATGACTCCCCAGCGTCACAGAACACTGGAATGCAAACAAATAATGCTGTACATATACTTTAAATATTTTTAAATGAACTTTTTATTGAAGTGTCATGTACAAGAGAAAATGCACAAATCATGACTACAGGATTTGCTGAATTTTCACAAACAGAGGCCAGAAGGAGAAGGAGAACACCACTTCTACCCCACAGGTCCCTGGTGTGTGAGTCCCATACCCTACTGAGGGTTACTGTGCTTCTGATTTCTACCAGCCAGCATTGGCGTTGGAGGTTTTCAAACGTAATATGTGTACTTTTTTAGCGAGAAATGTACATGCCATAAAATACATAGATCTTAATGGTATGATTGAATAACTGTGGACTAACACATGTACCATGAATCCTACACTCATAGAAAGATGTAAAACTCTTCACTGCAGAGAGGTCTCCAGTGCCTCTTCCAAGCCACAACTTTCTCACCGTTCAATTACATGTGTTAGTTTCACGCGTGCACACCTTCACATAAATGGGACCGCACAACGACCAGCTCCTTTTGCTCCACCTGCTTGCTGAGGGATGAACACCTATGTGATTGTGGGTATTAGTAATTTGTTAGATCTTATTGTTAAATAGCTTTCTGTTTTATAGCTGTATTGGAATCTGCTTATTCATAGTTCTAGAGGCAGAAAGTCTTAAGACCAAGGCACCGGCAGATTTGGTGTCTGGTGAGGGCCTGCTTCCTGGTTCGTAGATGGCTGTATTCTCAGCATGTCCTCACATGGTGGAAGGTGACGGGATCTCCTCAGGTTTCTTTTATAAGGGCATTAATGACATTCATGAGGGCGCTGTTCTCATGACCTCATAATATATCAAAGTCCCAATCTCCTAATACTATCACATTGGGAGTTAGGATTACAACATATGAATTTTGATGATAGCCAAATATTCAGACCAAAGCATTCATCACCCTGACCCCCAAAATCATGTCCTTCTGTTATGCAAAATGCATTCATTCTATCCCAATGGCCCCAACAGTCTTAACTCATTTCACCTTCTACTCAACAGTCTAAGTCCAAAGTCTCATCTAAATGTCATTGAAATCAAATATGGGTAAGACTCTAGACATAATTCATCTCGAGGCAAATTGCTCTCCTGCTATGATCCTATAAAATAAAGCAAGTTATGTGCTTTCAAAGTGCAGTCGTGGTGTAGATAATAGGATGGACATTCTCAGTCCAAAAGAGACGTAGGGAGGAGGAAAGGGCTAACAGGTGCCAAGCAAGTTTACAGCCTTAAGGCTCAAGAACAATCTTCCAGCTTAATGCTATGCCCTCCAGGTCAACTGGGTTGGGGTCCTGTCTTCTAGTCACACTGAGGTCACTGCCTTGCACCTTGGCATTGAGCTCTGTGCCTGGGCCCTGCCCCAGGGCAGTTCTCTTAGCTGGCTCCACTTCCTGAGTGGGTCTATACCCGAGTCACATGATGATCTACGCTGCCTTGGACTGGAATCAATTGCTCTGCCCGTCTGGGGGTGTGGGGGGCAACCCCACTTTCAGTGCTGCTCTATTGGGCATTACCCCAATAGGAACTCTAGGAATTTCCCACTGCCCTAGGGCAGCTCTGATGACTTCTGAATTGTCTTCAAGGTCATTCTTCTGTTGTCCCAAAAATAGGTTCAGGTTTGTCTGACTGATCTCCCTTGTCTTGACGAATATCACCTGGCTTCCATAGAGATGGTTGATCCATATGAATCTCCTAATTGAACGGCTACTTGGCCACACCCTTGTTCTCTTCTGAACAGCCTTTCTCAATTTTTTCCAATATGAATTGCCTAAGAATTTTCCAGATTTTTAAGTTGTGCTTTCCTTTTGATAAATAATTCTATCTTTAAATCATTTCTCCATTTTGCACTATACTTTGAGAAGGGAAACCAAGCCATTTCTTCAACACTTTGCTTAGAAATTTTCTCAGCCAAATAAATATTCCGACTCTTACTCACAATTTCTACCTTCAGCAAAATGTTACCACGGAGCCTGATCGCCTGGCACAGTAGGGTCAAACATCCACACCGAGGTTTTGTAGCAGGAGAAAAGAGGGCATTTATTTGCAGGACACCAAGCAAGGAGATTTGGGCAGCTCATGCTTGAGAACCCATGTCCCCGATGCCTTACAAGCAAGAGTTTTTAAAGGCAGGTGTAAATTTCAGAAAAACATAAGTTACAGGCAAAAGAGTAAGTCAACACGTGGAGGCTACCCCTTGGTTTGGCCTAAAAAGGTACAATATCTTGAAGAGGGGGCTTACAGGTTCCTATAAGGTAGATTCAAAATGTTCTGATTTCTGATTGGTTAAGAGAGGAGAGATTTGTCTACAGACTCAGGTCAGCAGAAAAGAACGTTTGGTCTAATCTGTTCGTGTGACTGACTCCAGGCTGCTCAGGAAGAATTGAGAACAAAGAACAGTGGATAGAGGTCCGCCCTCAGCTCCCTTCTCCTGAGATCTACATCCAAGAAGGTCAGCTTAGCGGGGGTCTGGGTTTCTGGAAAACAGCTCAGGAACATATGGTAACATGCTACCTTTAGTTTCTACAGGAAACCAAGCATTTAACGACTCTAACTTTCTTGGCTATTGTTTCTAAGTTACTATTACCTCCTTGCTTATCAAGTTACTCATTTACTTCTTAGGGACAGCTAGATGACTGGGATTTCCCTTGAAGGAGCTCAAGATTTTCTTTCATTTCCTTGCTTGTAGTTGGGGCTCAGCAGGCCGCTAAGAGGGGTCCTTGCTCCGTCTCAGAAGCACTGGGGCATAAGCACAATTCCACTAAGATGTTTTTGCTATTTTATAACAAGAATGGCTTTTCCTCCGTTTTCCAAGAACATGTTCTTCATTTCCATCTGAGGTTTCGTCAGAGTGTCCTTCACCATTCATACCTGTACCAACATGATCAACAGTATCATGACCACCAAGGGATTGTCGAGAAAGACTGAGACTTTTTTTACTGCTTTCCTGTTTTCTCTCTCAGCCTTCACCAGAAATGCCATGTAGATCCATTTACCTCAATGTAGGCTTTTTTTAGCATGCACCTCAAAACTCTTCCAGTCTCTACCCGTCACCCAGTTTCAAAGCTCCTTCCGTGTTGATAGTATTTGTTACGGCAGCAACCTATTTCTGCTACCAATTTTTTTTGTCAGTCCATTTAGATTGTTATAGCAAAATACCATAAACTGGGTGGCTCATAAACAACAGAAATTTATTTCTCACAATTCTGAAGGCTGGGAAGTCTAAGATCAAGGTGTCGTACTGAACCGAGCATAGAAAGTCAACACCAAGACAAAAGTATGCCAAATTGCAGGGTCTTTAATGCCGGCGGTAATGCCGGCAGTCACGGAGGACTCACGTCTCTCCAACCCGTGGCCTGGAAAGGAGGGTGTCAAGACCTTTTATACCCATAAAACCACCTCGGGAGTGAGGGTGGGGAGCGGGGATGGGGATGAGGAGTTTCAGACATTCTGAGGGCCAGTGGATTCTGTAAACACCTCCTGGGCGGAGACGAGGGTGCCTGGCTCCGAACATTCTGAGGGCCAGGGGACTTTTGTCACTCCGATTGTTACTTAAGTGGTTTACAGAAGTCAAGATAAGCATTAGTTTACACATTGTCTGGGTAGTGGTGGGAATTACCAGAAGTTAATTCAAAGACCCTAGTTACTTATTACAAGTCGCGGGGGCCAAGATGGCGTGAGTTTGGACTGCTTGCCTGTCACATTAAGGTCACAGAGAGCAGTTTCAACAGAAAGAGGTATGGTTGAGGTATGCAGTTTTATGGGACTTTTATCATGTCACAAAGGTGCTATGAGATTCAGTGTCTGGCAAGGGATCCTCTTCCTGGTTTCTTCTTATATAATGCATGAAACAAGGACCTCTCTATGTCTCTTTCATAAAGGGACACTAAATACTATTCAGGAGGGCTCTGCCCCCATTACCTCCCAAAGGGCCCATTTCCTGATATCGTCACCTTGTGAGTTAAGATTTCAACATTGAATTTTGGTGAGACACAAACATTTAGACTGTAGCAGACTCAAAAAATTGTAGATTTCTAGAGGATTAAAACCTAGGACCAGAAACCCGAGCTGTTGACACTGAAGCCCTGTGATTAGAAAAAGTGATCCCTTTGCATGTCCAGATTAAGAAAAGGTATCCTCTTCGGAAAGGTGCCTCGGGTGGGTACAGAGCTTACAAGGTGGAGCTCAGGGAGATCTCTGCTGCTCCCAAGAGGCTCCTCAGCCTGGCATTATTTAAAGTGTATGGACTTCACAGCCTCTTCCCAGGACTTCACCAGAGACTCCTGGGCCTGCTGGGGAGGAGACTGGGCAGAGGGTGCAGAATCTGCTCTATCAGGTCAGTGTTGGGTGCAGAGGCTGCTGTGGTTTGAAGGTAACCCCCAAGAAGCATGGGTTGGAAATAATCCGTAAAGCAGCAGTGTGAGGAGAAGTAATTAGACCGCGGGGGCAGAGTGAATGGAAGTCAGGCCGTTATGGAGGGAGTGAGCTGATTATCTCAGGAGTGCCTTTAATGTAAAAGGGGAGTTTGACCCTCCTTTTTCACACTCTCTCTCACCCTCTCTTTACTCTTTTGCCTTCCTTCATGGAAGGATTCGGTAAGAAGGCTCTCACAAGATATCAGCCCCTTAATGCTGTACTTCCCATCCTCCACAATGGTGAGGAAATGAGCTTTTTTGTTGTTTAAGAATGGGCTAGTCTGAAATATTCTGTTACAGCAGCGCAAGGTGGACCGAGACAGGAGTTTGCATTCCGGTCCTGCCCTCTGCAGACCCATCCTCACACAGACAGAGCAAGCTGTGCTCTGCCTTGCGGGGGGGGGGGGGGGGGGGTCCCTGAGCTGGCACTTGTGAGCCCTCTGTAGATGGTTTTGAAAATAAATGAAATTTACAAGCTGCCGGAGCCCCCAAAGCACTTTAAACCTGAGAGAGCTGTGACTGATCTGAGTTTTAGAGCACAGCTTCTTCTTGGATTAGAGATTGACTTTCTTCCTCATTGTTCTTGTTCCGTGAATGACTAGAAGAGACCAGAGATGAGGCCTCCTCCCTTTCCAATCACTGGTCTTTGTTATGGATTAATTGCCTCCTTTATTGTCATTACCTAACTCTGGATAGATAGCAAAAAAAAAAAAAAAAACCCACAAAAGAACCCGACTGTCATGTCTTCAATGAGGAATGTGAAGTACACCTTTCTTGGGAGAAAGAGGCTGCCTGACTAATCAGATCATTGTAATTAGGCATTAAGCCTTATATAAAAAGATACTGAAGCTCTGCTAATCATCCCTAAACTTTGCATCAGTGGCCTCAAACTACAGTACCCAGGAAGGCTACTCCTGTTCTTTGGACTCTGTTTGCAGGGGCATGGGGTTTCCTGAAACTTCACGTGTGAATAAACTCCCTTTATGAAATGAGAATTTTGCCCAGGATTTTGTCAGCACATAGTCAGTGACCGTCCCTATTTTAAAACTGCCCCTGTTTTTCCTAATAACTGCCTCTTTCTGCTTCTGTATCTCAGGTTATTGCGTACTAACTGACAAGCCTTAAGGACAACTGTCGTCTAAAACCTGCTGCGTTGTCTAAAGTCCTGAGTTACTTCCCCTGCCCCTTCACCTGTAAAAACTGTGTGCTTTCCTTAGCCAGGGTCCAGACTTTTGGGTGTGAACCCTTCTGGGCCTGCCGGCATGATAAAGTGTGGTCCTCCGACCGCCTGAGTGCCGCTTGGGTTTCTTGTCAGGAAAGATTTTCCAGAACATTTAAACTGGAGGCTGAACCTTTTTATTTATTTCAGGTTGATGTAGTAAAGCTCCAGATAAACAGGGGGAACAATGATAGTGCTTGGTGAGAAAAAAGGAAAGATTGTGTCTCAAAAACTGCAATTTCAGCTCTCTGGATAGCGGTGAATTACTTCAATTCACCTATGTGGAAACCGTGATACTGCATATAAACACCTTCTTCCCAGGCTGCACTGGTCCTAAGTGGTGAGCCGGAGGGGATGTGAGTTGGGAGAAAATGACTATGAAGTTTTGATTTGTTCTGCACAACTCCCCGGGGCTACTTATCACCTCCCTGGTCTTAATGTCACTTCCTTGAATAATCACAGATTCCTCCATTGACAGACACTTGCTAATATAGGATAGAAACTTGCAAATAAATAGGATTTGTTTGTGCCATACCACTTTACCCTGAAAAGGAAGCAGTTGCTATCAGAATCACGCAGGACATGGGTATTCAGATGAAGGAGAATAGTGGCGAGGACAAAGCCCACCGCTCATCTGGGCCTGGAAGGAGAGTAATGTCTGTCTTGTGTGTGAGCCTGGGAGGTGAACTGAAGGGATAATGTCCTCACCACCTGCAGCTCCGCGGAGGGAGCCCAGTGGCTATGCCTGGCCCCGGCTGGGCTCAAGATAACAATTCTGCCTGGGAGTCTGGAGTCAGTGGTGTGGAAGTCACACAGGAAGGACTTCCTGTGCCATCATCCAGGCTGGCCTTGGTGAATCCTGCAGCTCCAATGGCTCAGCTAACACTGTTGTATCCCTGACTGACTGTGGGGACTCCCCTGAATTGCACCGTGCCCTGGATTCCTGATGCACAGTTGAGATTCTTTCTCTTTCCCCATATCCTTCTGCCTTGAGAGGAGTTTTATTCAGTCTCTCCCATGCATGGGCACTCAGCTAGGAGACAGAACCCCAGAACAGGCTGTGGCATGGAGTCTCCATTTATCTGTCTCCCACCACAATGCTCACCATTTCAGGGAGCACTTGAGGAAGGTGCTAGGGGCCTCCCCAGAGAAAGGCTGGACACCTGACTCCTCTGAGGGATAGGCTTTGTTCCAGGTTGCCTGATTCTGATCTCGACCACCACATCTCTGCCTCCTGGGCAGATACTTACAGAGAATCAGTGTCCACCTCAGGGTAGTGGTGATTGGTGGGGAAGGGTGCAGGCCACAACCAGCCTTACATATATGGGCCCTGGCAGGAGGTTCTTATAGAGGAGGAGCAGAGACCAGAAGTTGTAGGTGGCAGACAGTGGTCCTCAGACAGGATCCCAAGATGCCAGGGGTCGCTGTGGCTTTGAGGGTGGCAGCTCTTCACTGCTTCAGTGTTCCAGGCCAGTCCCAGCCTACTGCAATCCTGGGCGGCAGTCCCCTGGGGTGAGGCTGAGAATGTGACTAGTATGACCCCAAATGTGACCTTGTAGGGTAATATGAGAGCCAGGGATTTTAAATGCAGGTGCAAGCTTGTGGCCCAGCTGTTTCTCTCCCTCCATCTCCCCCTCTCCCCATGATTTCTGAAGACTCTTTATCATAGTAGGCTAAGATGAGAATATCAATATTTAATTCTCATATTTGTTTCAAATATTCCCTTGGTCTGTTTCCCTCTCACCATCATTTATGATATTTTTGAAGCCTAGAAGTTAAAAAATAATGCAATCAAATAAGTGGATTGCAAATATTTTCTCCTTTTCTGTGAGTCGTGTCTTCACTCTATGATTGTTTTCTTTGGTGTACAGAAGGTTTTTGATTTGATCCAGTTTAGTTTGTCTGTTTTTGCTTTTGATACCTGTACTTGAATACAATATGCTTTTTCTAGCTTTATTGAGGCATAATTGACAAATAATGATTGTGCATATTTATGGTATGCGATGTGATGATTTGATATGTGTGTACATTGTGAAATAGTGGCCACAGTAAAACTAATGAACAAATGCATTACCTCTCATAGTTATCCTTTTTATTTGCGGCTAGAACATTTAAGATCTACTTTCTTAGCAATTTGCAAGTTTTTTAATAAAAAACAATTATACATTAACTTTTGTCACCGTGCTGTACAATAGACCTCCAGAACTTACTCCTTCTGCCCAACTGAATCTCATGTCCCAAAAATCATTGTCCAGACCAGTGTTGAGAGATTTTTATTCCTATGTTTTCTTCTAGTAGTTTTATAGTTTCAAAACCCAAGTCCTTATCCATTTTGAGTTGATTTTTGTATGCCGTATGAAGGGTCTAATTTCATTGGTTTGCATGCAGATGTCCAGTTTCCTAATGTATTTTATTAAGGAAGCTGTCCTTTTCCCAGTGTTTGTTCTTGGCATCTTTGTTGCAAATCAAAGGCATGGGCATATTTCTGGAGTCTGTTGTGTTCTGCTGGACTATGTGTCTGTTTTTAGGTCAATGTCCAAAATACATAAGGAAGTCAAATAACTCAGTAGCAAGGAAACAAATAACATAATTTAAAAATGGGCAAAGAACATGAATAGGCATTTCTCAAAAGACATGCAAGTAGCCAATACATTTAGGACAAAAGAGCTCAACATTGCTGATAATTAGGGAAGTTCAAATTAAAACCACAAAGAGATATTGCTTCACACCTGTAGGATGGCTATTATAAAACAAACCAAAACCAAAACCAAACAAAAAACCAAGGTAACAAGTATAGAGGAGGTAAGGAGAAAAGGAACCCTGTTGGTGAGAATCTCAATCAGTACAGTCAATGTGGAAAAAAGTCTGAAGATTCATCAAAAAATTAAAAATAGAACTATTATATGATCCAACGATTCCACCTCTGGATATATGTTCAAAGGCAGTGAAATTAGGATGTCAAACAGATGTCAGCACGCTCATGTTCATTCCAGCATTATTCACAATAGCCAAGACATTGAAACAACCTAAATGCCCTTCTATAGATCAATGAACATGAAATATTATTCAGCCTTGAAAAATAAGAAATCTTGTAATTTATGACAACGTGGTTGAACATGGAGGACATTATACTAAACACAATAAGCCAGGCACAGAAAGACACATACTGTATGACTCACAAATGCTACACAATTTGTACATGGAATTATAACAAGTTGAACTCATGGAAACCAAGAATGGACTGGTAGCTTCCAGGATCTGTGTGGGACAGGGGATAAGAAGATGTAAACTTTCAGGTAGGCAGGAGGAGTAAGTTCTGGAAATCGGTTTTACAAGGCGGACAACAGTTAATAATAATGTACTATGTATATGCTTGTAAATTGGGCCCCGGCCTCCAGAGGCGCTGTCCCCACCCAACCCAAACCACGGACTTTTGCAACACAGGAGGAAAAGAGAAAAAAACTTCAACAAGAAATGTGTTGATGGTTTTTGTTTACATTTTATATTTTTTACGTATTGTTAGGGTCAGCTATTTTTGATGATCTGGATTGGCAAGCCAGCCTTCGGAGCATGCTCTGTGCTACTTCTTGACTTTACCTGTGGTGTAACCATGTTCACTGCCATATACCTTGTAGGAAAAGCAAAAATGACAACAAAATACCAATCTTATTCCGAGCACTCCAGTAACTTGTTAGTGTATGTACTGAGCTGTACTAACTACATGTAGTTGGTTTGGATGAGCTGGTTAAAAAGGACAAAAATGAAAGGTTTCTTTTTTTTCTCTTTTTATCTATGAAGTTGNCCATAGTTGGCCAATCCCTGGATTAGATTAAGGCTTACCAAAACCACAAGAGAAGGACACAGAGTAATGAAAGGTTTCTTTTTTTTTTTTTTTTAGCTATAACTTTAAATATTCTTATCTGATATTCTCTCCAAAAAAAATGATTTTTAAGGCATGATTCCAAGAAAATGCAAAATATGTGAGACAGTGTTATCCAACAGGAATTTTATTTTGCTGAGTTGTTCTTCAAAAACAAAAACAGTAACTAAAAAAATCCTCAGGGTCAGATCACATGATCTGAGACAATGGCTGAACTTAACTTCCAGGAAGCTCACTCAGCCTTTGGGGCAGGTCTTTGTAACGTGATGATTTTATTCCAGATGAATAGAATCCACCATTCCTTGGGGCAATGTGTTTTTCCCTTTCCTCTGAAGTCTATCAACCTCTGTGGTTGCCAGATAAAACACAGGATGCTCAATATTGCGTTTAATTTTCATGTAAACAACAAATACTTTTTCAGAGTAAGTATGTCTCAAATATTTCATGGGACACACTTATAATAAAATATTATCTGTTTATGTAAAATATAAATTTAACTGTGTACCCTGTATTTTTAAACAACTGTTTTATTTTAAAGTAGTTGGAGAATAGACATTGCCAACACGGTGCAGGGGTTCCCACACACCCCCGCGCAGTTTCCCTGTTGTTAGCATTTTATGTGAGAGTGGCTCCTTTGTCGCAGTTAATGAGACATCAACACGTTACTATTAACAAGGACACATCACTGTTCCCCAAATCCGTACTTCCCACATTTCCTGAGTTTTCCCTGTCCTCTTTCCATCCAAGGGTCCCATCCAGGATCCCATCTGACATTAGCCTGTCTGCCTGGCCTCCTCTTGGCTGTGACAGTTTCTCAGTCTTTCCCTGCTTCTCATGGCCCAGGCATTTTTGAGGTCAGGTGTGTCGTAGAATTTTCTGCAGTTGAGGTTTGTCTGATGTCTTCCTGGTGCCTAGGTTGCGGCTGTGATGTGGAGCGAGACTGCAGAGCTGCAGTGCCATCCCGTCATGGTGTGACAAAGGCACACCCTATTATCCTGCCTCGTCACTGGAGGCTGGCTCGGATCGCCTGAGGGTGTGTAAGGCTTTTCCACTGTAAAGTTCACCTTTCCCCTCCCTTTCCATATTGTACTTTTTTAAAGAAACGTCACTATGCTCAGCCCTGAACTGAGGAGTGAGAGGTTCTGTTCTGCTTCCTTGAGGGACTCTATAGATTTTTGGCTAAATCTGGCAGCCCTCCCCACGCTGTTCAGTGGTTCCTCCGCTCCCTCCACTGTCTGCCTTCCTCATCTACTCCAGCCCAGGCTGCATTCTTCCTCTTTCCAAACCAGCACTAGGAATTCATAAGCCAGTATGCCTCCCCGCAAGGCCCTGCATACCTGTCACATCCCTCAGATGAGACTGTCAGCTTCAGAGAGCAGAGGCTGGTCTTGTGTGACTGCTGATTTCCCTGGGCAGCTGGGACGGCATCAGCCGCAAACACTTGTTGGTCTCACTTGATGAACCTCCTAACTGCAGGCTTCCTTTTCCCCGGGCCAAGCAACAGCCCTTCCAGTCATCGTGAGCCTGGAAGCTGCAGTTCCTTCCTGAGCAGGGGAATTGGGTACCCCAATTTGATGAACCTCCTAACTACAGGCTTCTTTTTCCCTGGGCTGAGCAACAGCCCTTCCAGAGTCATTGAGAGCCTGGAAGCTGCAGTTCCTTCCTGAGCAGGGGAATTGTGTACCCCAATTTGTATCAGTTTCACAGGGTAAAGGAAAGGCTTCTGATGGGCGTACCATCCTATTTGTCCTCTGGGAGGCCAGTAATGACTGGTTGAGCAGCAGGAGGTACCAGTCACCCCAGGACCTTGCCTGTGTCTGTGCTGACACCAGGATGACGTGTATACCAGGATTCATCCTCAGGCTGACACCTGCTAAGGATGCTCGGGGCTGACCAGTCTGGATGCCAGCTTGGGATGGCATCCCTTCCAGACCTTGCCTCTTGCAAGGTTGTCTTTCACTTCGTCGACTGAGGCCATGATGTCCTCTGAGTCTCTGGCTCTCACAGGTCTGCCTTTCAGGAAGAGCTTCCTAGAGTCTATCCTAAAGCTTTCTATGGGCAGAGGACACTCTTCCCATCGTGATCTACACCTCTGCAGCAAGGGCAGACCCTCTCTACACACCCTGAGAGTACCAGGGTTTGGCCTTGTACTTCTCCTGTTGCTCAGGCCCCATAACTCAGAGCTGTCCCCGGGATGAGAACACATCTTTCCAGAAATCAGGTTGGCCTGGTTGGTCCCGGCGGCCAGGGATCCTGGAACAGAGTTGAGTGGCCGATGGTGGCCACTTGTGTTGGGGGGAGGTCCAGGTCTTCAGATGCTGTAAGCCAGATTTGATCAGGTTCTGAGGCAGGGCAGACTATGGTGCTGGGTGGCATCATCTGGCCTCACAGTGACCTTCCAGGGGCTCAGGGAACCAGGGCTACTGGCAAGGGCCAGTGGGTATTCTGGGAGGGGCCGGTCTGTCCATAAGCTGGCCCCAGCCTTGATGCAGAGCTGCACATTCACCTGGAGGCAGGGTCCAGCAGGCAGAGAAGCTGCTGTGCCCCTCCTTGCTCTTTCCAGGCCAGGCCAGGCCTGTGGGAAAGACCTCACGCTGGGACAGGCGGGAGAGGCCACTGTGGTTGGGGAAGGTCCCAGGAGGCCAGGCGTGGAGGGAGCATGGGGACTGGAGGAGGGGGCAGATGCCTACTACAGTCAGAGAGTTGGGGGGTTCCAGGCAGAGTGCAGCGTCCTGGGGAGTTGCAGCAGGGTCCTGCATGCCCACAGCCTGCTGTGTGGCTCTCCATGGTATCCTGGTCTCTGAGTTCTCTTCCCCATGGAGAAAGCCAGGATAACAGCTCCGCAGAAGCCTCCTGAGCATGGGAACCTGAGACAGTGCTGGGCCTCAGTGCTCCAAGGTGGGTCCTGGACCCCCAGGCTGCCTGAGTGAGAGCCTTGGTCTGAAGGCAGCGGCCCTTTCCAAACCCCGAGGCAGGCAGAAGCCTGGAGAAGCCTCGCCTTGACAGCAGCTGAGGCTCTGAGGGCCACCTGCCGTTAAGTAATGGCAGGCACTTAAGACAGTGTGCGTCCTGCAGCTGGCTGCATCAGCCCATCCTGGGTACCAGCCCTGTCTGGGAACGCCCCACCCTTGTCTGTCGCAACAAAGTGAAGATCAGCACCTTGCCGGTGTCCCCTGGCAGCCCCCCTGTCTGTCCTGTGAATTATCTCTCACTTTTTCTTTTACCCAACACCATCAACGTGGCTGTTCGGGCACAGTACTTTGATTTCTGAGATGTACTCTAATGTGCATTGACTGTATTTTATCTGTCCATGACTGCACTGCTGTCTCCTGCAGCCATCAAACCAACCTTTAATTAACATATCTGTATATGCAGCTTACAGATTCAAAGGCGTTATTGAAGTTAGTGTTAAGACAGAATCCAAATGATGGGGTTTTATGCACTAGAAACGGCCCTTAAGGGGATGCATGAGATTACCATTCCTGGGGAGCTATAGGGCTGCCGTGGTGGAATGGGGAGTTACTGGTAATCCCTTCCCTCATTCTCACCCAGCATGCATGAAACACCGTGTCCTTTCCTAGCGCATGTGCATTCTAATTTTTCCATTCTAATTTGGTATAATTTTATCCAGGCACACATTCCTTCTGACAGGCAGGTGTCATTTGTGGGATTCTCTTTCTCCTTCCTTGTCTCTAAAGCCTTCACTCCTTTACCAATCGTGGCAGACAGCTGGCATAGTTTTTTATAGGTCCAGAATCTTATAATACATTGGAATTATTTTGAGTTCTGGATGCCCCTCCTTTTCTAAATGTCTTAAGAAATGTCCCTGAGATATGAAAATGAAAACATGAAAAAGTTTAATTTCCTGCCTGAAATGGAGATGAGGAAGAGAAAATGTCAGAACAAAATTAATTAATAGTCGTAGAAATGATCATTTTTCTTTAATGAAAGAGGAATCGTTCATGGCAGAGGTGTGAAAAAAATGCCTGCCTGACTCTTAGATTTAGAGAAATCTGAATTTGCATCCTGGGACTGTGTGACCTTGAATAAGTTATTAAGCACCTCTGGGACTTCATTTTTTAAAAATATAAAATAGGGATGACTTTCTGCACTCATAGGACTTGTGTGAGGATTAAAGGAGCTACGATATCAGAGGACACGTCATGTGGGTTCAGGCACTGACTGGCATCTGAGCTTTGTTCATCCTCCTTAAGCTACAGGTTGGACGGAGGAATGTCAGTGTGAGCCAGCCTGAGGTCTCCTGCTCTTCACATGCAAGGCTCAGCTATGGCAGGGGCCAAAGTCGCTCTTAGCACCTGTGCTGAGGATGGGTTTCTCAGAGGCCCCGGCTGACTGTGGACACAAACACCCTGTGCTTCCCTCTCTTGCCATGAGCTCCTGTCCTTGTGAGCTCCAGGGTGCTACCTGGAGTTTTGACACCCAGGGGTACATTTCTTGAAGCAATTGCACAATTGCATTTCATGCTTGGAAATTTCCCTTTGGTTGTGCTCCTAGGGAAGGAGTCTGGACCCTGCGTCTGCCCAGGGGCCCTCCAGGTGCTCCTTATAATCCTGCCTCTCGGGAGGGGATGCTGTGCTCACCCCAGGCATTGATGGGGCCCCTGGAATCCTCTTCCAGATCAGATTAGCTAAGAGCTATAGCTGGTGCCAGAGCAGATGGGAACCACCTGGTGGCTAAGGCTTCTGTGACGTGAGTAAGTGTGGCTGGAGGGAGAGAGGGGAATGAATAATTGGTTCCAAGGTAAATTAATAGAGGAGATGTAATGAGGCATGTTGACTTTGTGTGATATTGCTTGGTGCTCCCGGGCAATGATTGGCTTTGCAAAGCCCATGACTCAGCTTGTTCTTTGAGAAATGAAGCCATAGAAATTGAGAGCTGATGAGAGCAGCCTTGTCCCTCTGATGCCAAGGTTCAGATCCTGAAGCTGCTTGGGAGAAAGGCCATGAGAAATGGAGAAGCATCTGAATCAGAAATGGCAGGGGGGCCCTGCAAGCTGACCCCATTCCTTCTGGAGTCCCTTCTCCTCTGCCTGGCAAGTGGCACTTCTTTCTCCCACAGGCTCCTGTTTACCAAAGCATTGCTGGCTCTGCTCTCCACCCAAGGCAGCCGCCCCTGTGACCCTCCACTGGACTGGGCCGGGCCGCCACCCTGCAGGAGCAAGAGGGGTGCAGATGAGCTGAGTGTGGCGGGGTTAAAGGCAGGAGAGGACGAAGAGGAAGGCAGGGTTGGACCGTGAGTCAGCTGGGCAGGGGCATTTATTGGGTACCACTGGGGCCTGCACAGGCTGGGTGCTACGTGGAGTTTGAAGCCTGGTGAGGAAAAGGAAATGGAGAAAAAAAGATCCCTGCTGTTGGGTAGCTTAAGACTTGTACAGGAAATTCAGTGCATCTGAGCAAGGCACAGAGGATGCGTGTGAGTCCAGGAATACAGCAGCTGATATTCCAGGCCTCACAGTGCTGGGCCGGGCTGGCTGACTGCACCGTCCACCCAGACAGGCAGCTCAGGGTGGAGTTACTGCAGGCCTCGTCCAGTGCGAGACTCACAGTGTCCCCTACTCTGACTGTTCTCAGGGACCTTGTGAGTTACCAATCTTCTATCTGATGCTAAATATTGTTTTACTAGGTTTTGATATTTTAAATATAAACCGTAGATGTTCTCAGAACAGATGACTCTTATTTTATCACTTGGCTTTCTGAAGAGCTGTGTGTGTAGCTCTATGCAGGTAGAGCTGGGTGAAAGCAAGGGTACAAACTGCCTTCTGCCTTTCCAAGCTTTGGCAACTCAGCAGAGAGGGGCTGGCTGCTCCTCCCACCTATGCTCCCTGTCGGTGCTGATCCTCCGTAATGGGCTGTGTGGTCCTCGCCTTTTCACCTGTGATCTGTGACTGGCAGCAGCAAATCAGGCAAAGGCTGTGCAGAGCCCACATGGGGAGCATGGCGGAGCAGTGGCCCTGGGGCTGCAGGGTGAGTCAGGTAAAGGCTGTGCAGAGCCCACATGGGGAGCGTGGCGGAGCAGTGACCCTGGGGCTGCAGGATGGAGCCAGTGCATCTGGCATCTCTGTCAGGTAAGAGCCAGGGGTCTGGATTCCTTTTCCAGCTTTGTGCCATCAAGTGGTGTGCCCCCTTATAAACCCCGAATGCCTATATCCTTGGTCCCTTCTGATTGCCACAAAGGGTCAGAAGTGGGGGCTGGACCACAATGATAAAGTTCCTTCGAATTGTGACCATTTGTGGTTGAACGGTGTGAGTTACGGCACGGAATTCTGAGCTGCTTTAATAGAAGCTAGAGTTTCAAGGTTAAAAACAAGGTGAGTACAATATTGAGATAAATAGATTCTAGTTTCACCCTTGGAGACACGTACAGTTTGTAGATATGAAGGCATGGGGAACATAGCCCTGAGAATGAAGATGATCAGAAGGGAATAATCCAAGAGGAAAAGCTCAGAGGGCGGGTAGGCGTGGGACAGGAGAGGCAAGACCAGCCCCGAATAGCACAAGTAAATGTGGCCTGGTCTCTTCTGGAGCTGCTGAACTCCCCGAGACATTGAGAGGGGAGGAGTAAGGTCACCTCCCCTTCCCTGACCTGTGTGTGGGTGTATGTCTGTCTCTCCCTCTCTCTCTCTCTGTCTCTCTCTCTCTGTCTCTCTCTCTCTGTCTCTCTCTCTCTCTCTCTCTCACACACACACACACACACACACACACACACACACACACACACGTGCATGCGTATGCACAGCATGCGGTATGTACATGGTTTCAGCTGACATCTGAAAGCATGTGAGTGCTTCACCTGCACTGAGGTCTCTCCCACCATCTTCCTGGGAGAGGAGGGAAGCAGTGCTTTTAACACAGCTGAGCATTAGGAGGCACCAGAGGAGCTGCTATCGGACTTGTTTAGAGGGAGACTTAGAAGTGATTTTTGCTTAGAATGGAAAAACCGGAAGCATAAACACATCAAAAGGCCTCTGCAGCTGTGCTCCCCACTAAGGAGGTGTTGGCCCTGGCCGAGTCCTCTGGTGGCTGTTGGAGATTTCCACCCAGCACAGTGAAGTGGCTCCCTCACCCACCTTAGGAAGCCCACCCCAAAGGGGCAGTGCCTGTGCTCCAGAGCCAGGAACCAAGGCTAGCTTAAGGTCACACAGATTTTTTCCTATTTTCTTCTCAAAGTTTTGTAATTTTTGGTTTTACATTTATTTCTGTGATCTATTGTGAGTCAAGTTTTGTATATGGTGTGATAAAGTTCATTTAACAGATAAGCAGATGTCTCAGCACCATTTGTTGGGAAATACTCTTTCTGCTGAAATGCCTTTGTGCTTTTGTAGAAAATTGTCTGCATATGAGT
Organism: Cebus imitator; assembly: GCF_001604975.1. Classification (NCBI taxonomy): domain Eukaryota; kingdom Metazoa; phylum Chordata; class Mammalia; order Primates; family Cebidae; genus Cebus; species Cebus imitator. Next base: position 1,635,458 of record NW_016107720.1, read on the forward strand.
GGGTCTATTTCTGGGCCCCCTAGTTTCTTCCCGTGGATCTAATTGTTTGCATTTATGACAAGATCACACTGGTTTAAATATTGTGGTTTTATAGTAAGTTTTGAATCAGATGTTAGGACTTTAACTCTGTCCATTGTACTTTCTGATGTATTTTAAAATGATTTTGTTATGCATATGTTAAGTACTTTGATGTAGCCATCCCACAAAGTATATACATTTATCAAAACATCTTGTTGTACACCATAAATATTTATAATTTTTTGTCAACTGAAAAAATAAACAGAAATGTAAAACCAACTATTTTATGAATCTCTTAAACAATATTTCTGGGACTTAGAATTGCATCAAATATCTAGATCAATTTGGGCAGATGTGGTGAGACTGTCAGGTCTTATGACCTATGGCATGGTGGATTTTCTCTGTGACGTAGGCCTTTTGTTTTCATTCAGCATTGCTTTATAGTTTTCTGGGTATAGGTGTTGCACATCTTTACCTGACTTGATGCTAAGTATTTTTACTTTTTATCTTATCTAAAGAGTATTTTAAACATTTCAAGTTGCAAATATTATTTGTTAGTATTATAGAATCAAGTTTATTTTCTGTCATAAATGCATGCTTTATTTTTTAGAACAGTTTTAGATTTACCAAAATAATTGAAAGGGTAATATAAAGAGTCCCATACACCTGCAGCTAGGTTCTCCTGTTGTAAATATCTTACATTAGCATGGTACAATTGTCAAAATTAACGGACCTATGCTGATGCAGTATTAGTAACTAAAATCCATACTCTATTCCAGTTTCTTTAGTTTTCCCCCAATGCCCTCCCGCTGTTCCAGGATCCCATGCATAATCCCAGGTTACTTTCAGCCATCCCGTCTTCCTGGTCCCCTTGGCTATGAGTGGCTCAGGTTTCCCTTGTCTTGGACAATCTTGACCATTTTGAGGACTACTCAAGTGTTCTGTAGAATGTCCCTCAACTGGGATTTGCCTGGTGTTTTCCTTGTAGTTACACACAGGTTATATATTTCTGGGAGAAGGGGGATCACAGAGGTGGAATGTGCCATTCTTATCTTACTATATGAAGGTATGGACTCAGTGCCGGTGGTCCTAACCTTGGGCTTGGGGCTGAGGCAGTGTCCACCAGGGTTATCCACTGTGAAGTTGCTCCTTTCCTGTCCCTCACATTGCACTCCTTGGAAGGAAGTTACTATGCACAGCCCACACCTCAGGAGAGGGGTCATGCTACCCCCTGCTTGAAGGCAGGGAATCTTACAGGAGGTTGAAATTCTTCTGCATGGGACGGTAGTCTGATCTTCCCAAGCTACTCACTTATTCAATCATTTCTTTATATCAGCATGGACTCATGGATATGTATTTTATACTTTGGGCTCTAATCCAGTGATTGTTCATTTTGTTGCTTAACTGTGTTCTACTTTTGGCCATTGGGTATACTTTCAGCTGGCTCCTGTGTTCCTTATCATCATCCAAATGATTTTTAAAATTGGTTGGTTTTTCCTTTATTTTTTTTTTTAGCATTTTAAAAAATCTTTCTGACACTATAAGATGTTTCAGGCTTACGTTGTCTATTTCTTGCCCCAGTCTTGGAATAAACCGTTTCTACACTAAGCCCCGATTTCTCTTGTGGAAGAATGACATTTAAAACCAAGATCTGGGTGCTAGGTACAATTGACTTTTGTATAGTGAATATGTATCCTGCAAACTTTCATTCATTATTGTGTGTATATGTGTGTTTCATAGTTGTTATTTTTAAAATTTAGATAAGCAGGTAATCTGTGGAAACAGGCAGTTTTACTCATTTATTTATTTCTGCTCAATCTGGTTGTCTTCTTTTTTCTAATTTAACTGTTTAGGGTTTCCAAAACAACAACAATTTTAGAGATAAGAACCATACAGTCTCTCCTGTTACTAATTTTAGGGGAAAAGATAGAATATTTTACCATTAAATATGATATTAATTATAAGTTTTTAATGAAGTCCTGTTATCAGGTTGATAGATTAGAGATTTTACCAGAAATAGATGTTGGATTTTGTCAAATGCTTTTCCTGCTTCAATGTGATTATACGTGGTTTCTTTATTTTAGTTTGTTCGTATGGTGAATTACAACAAATGATGGATTTTTGAATGTTTTCTGACACTAAACATCTCCACTTTAAGGCTAAATTCCCAGAAAACTGTCCACATTCCAGAAACCAGCCACTTGGGGTCCCCAGGCCACTTGCACTTCTGACTAATTGGCCACAAGTATGAAGTATTTCCCAATCTTCCTCAAGTTCAACAGCTCAATAAAACTCACAAAACTCATATAAACATTATAATTACAATTTGATTATAAAGGACCACAAATCAAGATTAGCCAAATCAGGGGACATAGGACAAAATCTGGGAGGATCTCAAGCATACAGCTTCCATGTTTTCTCCCTGTGGAATCAAGCATGCCACTATTCAGGCACATCAACTAGGAAGCTCCACTAAGCCTTACTGTCCAAAGATTTTATGGGGCTTTATTATATAGGCATGACTGAGTCACTGGCCTGGTGAGTAAACTTTATCTCTAGCCCTCTCCACATCCTGGAGGTCAGGCTGTCTTCAAGCTCCAACTCTCTAATTACATGGTTGGTCTTTCTGGTAAAGCCCCCTCCTGAGTCAGTTCAGCAGTTAGCATAAACTCAGATGCGGTCCAAAGGGCACGCAAATAACAAAGACACTCCTATTACTTGGGAAATTACAAGGACCTAAAGTCTCCTAAGAACAGGGGAAAAGGTCAGCTGCATTATTCATTGCACAACATAACATTGAACCAACTTTGCATTCCTGAAATAAGCTTCACTAGGTTATGACACATTTCTTAAAAATGTATTGTTGGGTTCAATTGTACAATTTTGCTTGTAAGTTTTGCATCTGTGTTCATGAAGGACGTTGACTTATAGTTTTATTTTCTTTTAATGTCTTAGGGTAGTTTTGGGGATGAAGTTAATTCTGGCTTCAAAAAATCTATTGGGAAATAATATATCCTTTTAAAATTTTGCAGTATTTATGACAAGTTGGTATAATTTCTTCTTTATGTACTTTGTAGGATTCACCAGTGGAGTTATCTGGGCCTTCGGTTTTCTTTATGGGAAGGTTTTAAAGTAGAAATTTACTTTCTAATATAGAGATAGGCTTATTCAAGTTTTATATGACTGCTCTTGCATTATCTTTGATAGTTTGTATCTTTAAGTAATTTTTTCATTTTATCCAGGCTCTCAAATGTACTGACATGGAGCTGTTTATGATAATCCCTTATTACCCTTTCACTCTGTAATTTGCAGTGATGCCCCTTCTTTCCTTTCTGGTCTTGGTAATTTATGACTCTCATCAGTCTGATGAATTTTTATGAATTTGTAATCTCATCAAAACTCTTGATTTTCTCTATTTGTTAAAATGTTTTCTACCCCATTTTCCCCTCTTTTGTCTACGTCATTTCCTGTCTTCAAATCACTTTGGATTTAATATTGGGTTTTCCTTTACATTCAGCTCAAATTGTTTTCCAGTTTCCATTTTTATTTCTTCATTGACCTGAGTAGCTATTTAAATTATATTATTTAGTCTCCAAACAACTGGAAATTTTTAAAAGATACTTTTATTATTGATTTCTAATGTAATTTTATTGTGACTAGGAACATACTTTGTATGTGCCTGATATTGTTTGGATGTTTGTTCCCTCCAAATCTCATGTTGAAATGTGTCCCTCAGTGTTGGAGGTGGGGCCTGGAGGAGATGGCTGGGTCCTGGAGACAAGCCCTCATGCACAGCTTGGTACCTCCTCATGGTAATGAGTGAGTTCTTGCTCTATCAGTTCCTGGAAGAGCTGTTTGTTTATAAGAACCTGGAACCTCTCTCCTCTGTCTCTCTCTTGCATTCTCTCTGGCCATGTGGTCTCTGCATACTCAGGCTTCCCTTCAACTCTTCACTTTCCACTATGACTGGAAGCTTCCTGAGGGCCTCACCAGAAGCAAATGCTGGCACTGTGCTTTTTGTATAGCCTGGTATAGCCTGCAGAACTGTGACTGTAACTTTTTCTTTATTAATACCAAGCCTTGGGTTTTCCTTGATAGCAACACAAATGGACTAAGATGATTTCTCTAATTCTTTTAAATGTATTTGAGGCTTTTTCTGGCCTATTATATGGTCTGTGTTGGAAAATATTCTGGATTCAGTTGAAAAGATGCTTACTGTGATGTTTTTGGTGTAATAGTCTCTAAATGTCAATAAGATCAAGTTACTTGATAGTATTTTTCAAATCAATATCCTTAACAATTTTCTATTTGTTCTATGAATTATGAAGAGAAGGATATTTTAAAAACATAATTAAGTTTGTGGATTTTTTCTCCTCATCTTTTAAGAGGTTTTGCTTCAGCTATTTGGAAACTCTGTTACTAGGCAGGTATAAAAACATTTATGTGCTCCTGATGAACTCATCATTTTTCTTACAATGGGCCGCATATTCTTGCTTATTTGTGTGCCAGGTAAATTTTTACTGGATGCTAAACATTGTTAATTTTACCTTGTTAGGTGCTCTCTGTGTGTGTATATGTGTGTGTGTATATATCTGTTCCTGTACATACTGTCTGGCTTTGCTCTGTGGTTCTGTCATGTTACTGGGAGTTGATTTGGTCATTTTGAGTCTTAGGTTGAATTGGAGCTCTATTTGGTATAGGGGTAGATATTTTTCACTGCAGAGATGAGACCCTTCTATGTATTGTGCCTTATGTCTCGTGTCCTATAAGGTTTTCCAGTGTGGCTGGTGGAGGCAGGCACTGTTCTTTTTCCTGTGTGAGTGCTGCTGGACACTGCTGCCTCTAATCCTTTTGGCTGTTTTCCCGACATTGGGCAACTTGCTCACACTCGTGCACTGATAAGTACTCAATCAGCGGGCTTTTATTTTTAATATTTTAGTATTAAAGTATTAAAAATATTTAGTATTTCTCACTTTAGTGAGAAAGGCAAATCTGGGAGGAATTTTAAGTGTTCTTTTCAAAGCCAAATGAAAAATTTCCACCTTTTTAGAGTCTCCAAGCCTTCATTCCCTCCCAGCATTAGACAGGTACTTGAGGACTGGATGGGGATATGAATGGGATGAGTCCTTCCTGCCACAGGTGATGGCACAGGAGGACAGAGTCCAACAGCACCTTGGGACTTGTGTCTGACTAAGGTGCCATATATGACTTAGGCCACTGTATGCTGAGCGAGTCCCAGGGAAGGATCCTTCTCCCTAGAGGGAGGAGAAGGAGTCTCCTGGGACTTACTAATTCTAGTTTCTCGTAGCTTTCTTGACAATTTCCTTCTCTGTTAAAGCAATATTATTTTCCTTGAATACAGACAGTTTTACTTATTACTTTCTAATATGTATGCCTTGTGTTTCTCTTTCTTGCCTGAATGAATAGGTTAGGACTTTTAGCACAATGTTAAATATAAGAGATGAGAGGGTACTTTTTTTTTTTTATTCTCAAACACAAGAATAATTACAAAGTATATTGCCTCAAAGGAAAATTAGGACACATTTGAAAACCTAGGCTATGTAGTTAAAATAATGTTTTGCAAAAACCTATACCTTTGGTTTGCATGCTTATATTAGAAAAGAAAAAACATGTAATATTGACACTTCAAAGGTGCAAAAGGAAGAGCAAAATTGCCGAAGTGAGTCAGAGAAAGAAAGAAAGATCAGAGTAGAAATCCTTCTGATCTTCTAGACGTTCAACATGAAGAGTGGTTTATTACTAACAACGTCGTGTTAATAAGCTTGGCAATTTAAGTCAAGTGGATGAATCCGTGGAAGGACATAGGAGGATGCGCAGATGTGTTCGGGAGAGTCCCAGCTCTTTCTACAGGTGCAGCTGTTCTGTTCCTCCCGGTGTGCTGCTTATGAGAGACCAGACTTTCCCCATCTTTTCTGTAGGCACCCAGTGGCTTTCATGGAGATAATACCTGCAAGAAAAGTGTGGCCTTTCCCCACTTCTGCAGCCACACTGACTTCACCCTCTCTCAGCAATGCGTAAACAGACTGCAGCAGCACATCAGCTGCTCACCATGACTCTTCTCCCTGGTGCCCCACTGCCTCCGGCCTGAGTTCAGTCAGTACCACCTGCAAGAGCTTGTCTCTAAATCCCGGGCAGTGTGGTTGTCCTGTCACCTCACTGTTACAAGGGGGTCAAGAAAAGTTGTGGACTTGCTGTTTGTCTTGATTTTTTATTGCAAGTTGGGAAGCAATGGTCTTTCCAACTCTCCAATCAGAAGTAGGAAAGCCTCCGCATGCTTTTGGAGTATTTTTTGGTATCATTATTTGCTCCTAAATAGTCTTATTCACTACAGTGGTTATATTTAGTGGTTGTCTTTATACACACACACACACACACACACACACACACACACGCATGCACAAGTTAGCATAACTTAGCAGTCTACCTTTAAGTAAACCACATCGTGTAAAATGTTGGAAACTTACAACATTCTGTTTCCACGTATGCCTCACGTCCTTTGCACTGTTCCTCATGATTTTTGTAGATGTTATAAATCCCAAATACATGACTATTATTTTTCATTTAAACAGTTTATTATCTGATTTTTTTTTTTCCTGAGATGAAGTCTTACTCTGTCACCCAGCTTAGAGTGCATGCCGTGATCTTGGCTCACTGTAACCTCCTGGATTCAAGCAATTCTTCTTCTGCCTCAGCCTCCCAAGTAGCTAGGATTACAGGCAAGTGCCACCATGCACAGCTAAGTCTTGTATTTTTAGTACAGACAGGGTTTCACCATGTTGGCCAGGCTGATTTTGAACTTCTGACTTTGTGATTGGCCTCCCAAAGTGCTGGGATCATAGGTGTTGAGACACCATACCTGGCCTATTACCTGAATTTTTAATAAAATTTTTATAAAAATTAAAAATAAGGCTTTAATGTATACTTTCTTTTAAAAACTATTTCCAATATGTATTTTCCCTTCTATAAATACAGTTAACATTTGGTATATCATTTAGTCCAAAGAACTTCAACAGGTATGCAGCAACATTTGCTCAGAATATTTTGTCTTAAAACGTTTCTATTCTGTGTTCAATTTTGAAGGCTATTTTTGCCATATAGGGAATTTTAGATGGACTTTTTTTTCTTTTGGTACTTTAAATATGCTCTTGCATCATCTTCAGGCTTGCATTTTTTTTTTTTTTGCTGGTAATCTGCAAACATTCCAATATTTCTCCTTTATAGAATACATCTCTTTTTTCCTTCTGACTCCTAAGGTTTTCTTTTTATCACAGTTTGTAGCAATTTATTTAAAGTACACAACATGTTTTCCATTGGATATATGTTGCTTGGGTTTTATCAAGTTTCTTGCTATCGCCCTGGAAGGCACAGCCCTGCAAGTTCCAGCAGCCTCCATATTTCTGGATTCTGATCTGTCTCCTCACTTCAGTGAGACTACTGTGCTGTGCTTGATTTCCCTTTTTCTTGGAAACAAAACCGGGAAAGGGGCGAGAGAGGAGGGTGTCTCTCAAGCCTTGCAATCCTACGCTGTGCGTTGTCTGATTTGGGAGAAACTGTTCCCTCATGTGTCTTGTTCAGCTGTCTCTGTGCATACATCAGGTCAAGTCTGGTACCAGTGACTCTGTTAGAGCCAGAGCCAGCGGCTTTTCAATCCGTCCTTAAGGATTCATTAGTTAGGCATGCTAGTGCGCACTTAGCAGGCTCTTCCCATTGTGTAACTATTGCCATAGGATGGGTATCCGAGGCAAATGAGGTCTCTCTAGTATAAGGAAACTGATTTTAAAATAAAAATGCAACTCTTGCCATGCCCTCGAGCTTCCTGTTCTCTGTATCATTTGGGTTGCATCCGGTAACTAAATTTCTTGCAGGCACCAGCAGATGAGCCTCTTGCTGTCCCTCCACATGCCCCCTCTCCACTTAGGCCCATGTTTTCTCATCTGGATCCCTCTCCTGAGGAGAAACTGGTCTTTCCTCAGTTCTGATGAGAACATGTGTCCCCAGCCAAGCCCACGGCACTCAAAATGACATGGACCTAAGATGGCCCTTGCACTGGCCAGCCATGTCCTTCAGCAGAAGGCTCAGCAGGTCCTGTCTTGCTTTGCTAAGGTCAGCAAGAATGAGAGGGGAGGCTTATAATTACAGTAATAAAACAAGTTATATTCATTCACCATCATTTTGATGTCAGATGGTGGTAATTATCAGCATGTATAGAGGTTCTGCCAGGGGGCAGGCTCAGAGCTGGTGCTGGGTACACACTGGTGTGTAAAACCAGTGAGGTCTTGAATCCTGCAGAGTTTGGACTTTAGAATCTAGTTCAAGCAAAGCCACTTTAATATCATTGGTCAATAACATCTATTTTGTTTGGATGAGTAAATGCCATTTTTCCTTTTTAGAAATGATCTTGCTGTCTATTAGAAGAGCATTGGGTGTAGTTCTCAAAATCATCCAAAATGTTTTGGCAATGTGTGCGCACATAGACCTTTGACCGTGGCCAAACACATAATTGATTCTTACAGTGTGTCTCTGGCACATCCTGGAAATAAATAAATTGATGAGAGCATTAGGTCGTGAACATCAGGGGACCACAGACTGACATGTGTCAAGGGGACCTGAGCACCTCCGAGGAACACTGTACTCCAGGAAGCATCCTATCTGTAATCCTCCTACTCTGTGACACCATTTCTGCAGGGCACTTGGACAACGAAGCCATCCTGGTTTATTATAAAATCCTCTGCTGCCAAGAACACCATTTGACCACCTCCCACTGTTACCAGTTAAATGTAATGACTAGAATATCTAGTGTTCTTTGAGGATAACATTAATTTTCAGCGGTCAAGAAGATTCTTTTTCTCCCTCCATGGGTCTAAAATGATAAAAATCCAATCGCTTTGGGATGAAAGTGTTTTATTTTTGTCTTTTGAGTAATTCAGCATGAATGCAGAAAGAAATGGGAAGCAACACAGGTTTATTTTTGAGAAACAGGCACATCTCCCTGCCTCTTTCTTTGACCCTGAAAAACAAATGTCTTTTCAAGATGCTGCACAGAATGCTAAGACAAAACGCTAACTGGTTCATGGAGAAAAATGAGGTGTCTTCATTGAAAAATCACTGTGTTTTATATTTTCCTCGTGTAGTTTACAGTCACCCCCTGGTAGCCAATACCTGTGTCCTCTTCCTCAAGTTCTCCTGCAGCTTTCCTTTTTCCTCGGCCCAGGGAGGGTCACCAAACTGGTTGGAACGCTGCAGCTGGGCATGAGCTTTGCAGCTGGCATGCGTCATCCTGGGATATCATTCACTAGAACTGGCTGTCCACTGCCAGACTTCCTTTTCTTATTTTGCCAAACAGGAGAAGCTGCACTCACGGCCGGAACTCACCGCTTTTGTCCTTGTTCCCCCCACCCACCACCACCGCCACCTTTCTCTCTCTCTCTTTAATACAGTGACTCAGGCTCAGTGCTGGATGGTATAATGCATTGATCACTTTTATTTCGTCATGTTTATTCTAGTGTGAAGTTCTTTTTCAGGTAGTGATGAGCTCACACGGAGATGTCTCCCGTTTTGGGTCATTTGCGGTGTTTGTGAAGAAGATGCTAATTGTGCTGACCTGTTAACAGAGTTGTCATCAGTGTTTTCCTGCGGCGTGGATTCCCATATTGTCTTCTGTCTGTCATGCAAGCCCATGCTCCTTTCTTCTTTCTTAATGGATGCTTCTCCTGTGGGGATGATCAAGGAACATAACAGCTTCCCTGAGATTAAATGTGTGAATTTGAAGATGTAGAAGGAGAAGAAAGTACCAGGTGTTGAAGCTAGTATAGACAGATCTGGACCAATATCACATCCCCAGGCAGCCTCTCTACCTCAATTCTTCACGGAAGAAAAAGGAAGTATGGCAGCGGTCCTGCAGGGAAACTCCAGGTAATTTGCCAACACCCCATTGGGCAGTTGTCCCTTATCTGATTACTTCATTTGATTAGACCATATCTTGGGATTCATTAAGATTAACTGTTAGAGGCCAGGCCTGATGGCTCACACCTGTAATCCCAGCATTTTGGGAGGCCTAGATGGGAGGATTAAGAGGGCAAGAGATCGAGACCCTCCTGGCCAATATGGCGAAACCCCGTATCTACTAAAAATACAAAAATTAGCTGGACGTGGTGGCGTGCACCTATAGTTCCCGCTACTCAGGAGGCTGAGGCAGGAGAATCGCTTGAATCCCGGAGGCGGAGGTTGCAGTGAGCCGAGATGGCACCACTGTACTCCAGCCTGGTGACAGAGTGAGACTCCATCAAAAATAAATAAACGAACAAATAAATAATGAATTAAATAACTGTTACAGTAGGACTCAGGGGTAGGGCAGTGAGATGTTCTAACCCAACTCTCCCGCTCAGGTGAGAGGAGGGCAGCTGCTGATGTGGACAGAGGGTGCTCCCTGTCTCAGCAAGCGCTCCCATGGGGTGAGGCAATGGGGCCTGGGGGAAGTTGGGCCACGTGGAGCTCCAGGTGGACTAGAAGGTGCATGTAGCTCACAGTGCAGTGGCATGGAGGAATTCTCTCCCCATGGAGTGGGGCCAGCACATGGAACTGAGGGCTCAGGGTGCAGGAGGAGCTGGTGATAACAAGGCTGGCCAGACCCTGGAGAACAACGTGGCGTGAGGACGCCCCATAAACAAGGTCTAGGGAAGAGATACCTCTGTGAGTACTGGGGCCAGGATAGGGCCTGGGGCTCAGAAACAAGGCAAAGCATAGGGGTGTGTGACGTGTCCCTAATGCTGGACTCTGGGAATAGGCCTGGAGAGGATGAAATACCCAACATTGTGCTGCAGTCAAGATTGGTTCTGGCGACTAGAAAGGGAATCCAGAGACCTCATTTTCGGGACAAAAGCTGCATATGGAAGTTTACTACCAGAAGGGATCTGACAGTTTCACTATCACAAGAGCAAGGTCGTAAGTTTTCTGTGAGGCCCTGAAATTAGTACCATGCCCTAGCCATAGGCCATATGCTTCATATTTGCTAATTCACTTGGAAATATATATTAAGGGTGCCAAGCCGTTGAGTAGCTGAGAGAGTGAATGAAATGAGTGAAAACAATCAGTGTCTGGCACCTGCTATTTGTACATCAAATGTGGCAGAATGAATGATCAGGAAATGCTCTCTACCAGCAGGAAAAATAATCAAAGCACTCCTTCACTGATCGGATGCTGTTGTCACACTGGGGTATGGGTGAAGAGACTGACCTCTAACCGAGGACAGAATAAAAATCCAGCAAAATTAGAGACCCTGAAGACAGATGAGAAACGCCGAGGCTCCCGTGTTCTGCAATGCACTGTCACAGAGGTACCATTTCACCTCTGCAGGGACCCCATTGCCATGGACATCGTCACTCACATTTCATGGCCCAGGAGACTGGGACTCAGAGTAATGGAGCAACCGCCAAAGTTGGACCCACAGGTCCACACAGGCAGACACACGATGCCCAGGGTGGCTTCTAAAGGCAGGACACGGAGGTCAGTTCTGCAGGAACGTGCCGGCAGCAAGGCAGGGCACCAAGAAGTCAGCACCAAGGACTCTGGAGGCACATGGAGCTGTGGGATTTGGTGCTGGGCAGAGACTGTGCGTCCCGTAGTATATGGGCAAGTCTGGGTCCCCAAGTATAGAGTCCAGCAGGAAGTGGGCCAGAAGCTAGTCTGTGTTTGAGGCAGAAAGATAAATTCTATGACTCTTTTCCAATCATACAAATACAAAGGCAGCTTTAGCTCTGAGATCTCAGTTATAGTTTAAATTTGAAGTCTAAATTCGGAATTTAAAGTTTCTTAAACTCTCACATGACGTCGGTGAAGGGCAGGGTATCCACGTAATATATTCTCAAACGGGGCAATATTGAGAGTCAGAGGTGGAGCTGCTACATGCCCGCCTGGAGTGGCGGCATCACACGGGCTGCCCCGAAGGCTGGAAGAACGGGCCCAGCAGCTCAGGGCAGGGCTCCTGTCCTCAGGAGGGGCAGCACCCAGTTCCCCCTGTGGACAGACACAGACTGTTTGGGTAAACTCAGGAAGTTATGCACTAGTTATGCAAATTCAGGGAGGCAGCCCCAAAGACCTTTGGATGCTGAGGATGAGAATGGGACCATTTAAATTTTGTTTTTAATTGAAAAACCTGCCTTCTTTCCCGTTGTGCCGGTAACTGGCCATGAGCCTCAGGCCTGCCCTGTTATCTCTCCTGAGCACCCCTTTGCTGATCTGTTGAGTGGGAGTTGTAGCTCCTTCCCCATCTGCCTGCTGTGTTTTTCCGAGGATCAAATGAAACAAAGCTTGCAAAAGCTCCCCATGAGGTGGCTACACTTACAAAGGTGTATGGTTAATTTCAGGTGTTAGCTTGACTGGATGAAGGGATACCCAGACAGGAAAACATGATTTCTGGGTGTGTCCGGGAGAGCATTTCCAGCAGAGGTGCATTGGAATCAGTGGACTGAGCCAGATCCACCCTCACCCAGAGGGGGTGAGCACTGTACATTCGCTGAGGTCCCGAGAAAGAGCAAAAAGGCCGAGGACAGATGAATTCTTTTTTGTTTTCTCTCTCCTGGAGCTGGGACGTCCTTCTCCTGCCCTTGGGTATTGGAACTCCAGGTTCTCTGGCCTTTGGATTCCGGGGCTTGTGCCACAGCCCCCAGTTTGTCAGGCCTGTAGCCTCAGGCTGAGAGACACCCCATGGCCTTCGCACTTGCTTGAGTTGCTCCACAGCAGCTTCCCTGGGTCTCCAGCGTGCAGACGGCCTCTGCTGGGGCTTCTCAGCCTCCATAACCTTGTGAGCCCATCTCCTGATCAGCCTCCTCTCATGTATCTGGCAGCCATGTGTTTCTATGTCTATATTCATGTCTATAGCCTATTGCTTTTTCTCTCTGGAGGACCCTGGCTAATACAAAAGCTAAGAGCACATCTGTGAGGCATCGTTTCCTCTCAGTAGTGTGACATGGTAAAAGCCCGATAAACTGCATACCTCAACCACACCTCAGCTTTCTGTTGAAACTGCTCTCTGTAACCCTGATGTGACAGGCAAGCAGTCCAAACCCACGCCGTCTTGGCCCCTGAGACCTGTAATAAGTAACTAAGGTCTGTAATTTCCACCCTACCCAGGCAATGTGTAAGCTAATGCTTATCTTGACTTCTGTAAACCACTTGCGTAACAATCAGAATGTCCAAAGCCCCTCACCCTCACCTCCGCCCAGGAGGTGGTATACAAAATGTCCAAAGTCCACTGGCCCTCGGAATGTCCAAAGCCACTCACCCTCACCCCCGCCCAGGAGGTGGTTTATGAGCATAAAAGGTCTTAATACCCTCCTTTCAGGGCCACGTGTTAAAAAAAACACGAGTCCTCCTCGGCCGCCAGCAGTACAACCCTCTGAATTGGCTTACTTTCGTCTGTCTCAGTGGTAATCCTGTGCCCGCTCAGTTGCAACAGCAGTGTCAGCTGACAGGCGGGAGCCAAGGTTCCAATGCCTGTCCTTCCAGAACTCATGTTGACATTTGTAACAGTCTCTCCAACTGTAATAGTACTAGCAGGTGGGGCCTTGAAGAGGTGATTAGGCCGTAAGGGCTCCGCCCTCATGGGTAGGTTTAGTGCTGTTACAAAGGACTTTCAGGACTGGGCTCTTTCTCTTATGCACTCGCCTTCCACAGCAGGTGGAGGCACAGAGAAGGCCTCGCCAGAAGCCAGCACCTTGAAGTTAAACCTCCCTGGCTCTAGAACTGTGCAAAATACATTTCCATTCATTATAAATTACCCAGTTTCGGTATTCTGTTACAGCAGCATAGAACAGACTAAGACAGAGTGAAAGTTTGTTGTTGATTTTCCTTTTGTGAGGCTCTGAGTTCTGTGGATGGATGTCTCAGGTGAGAATCAGGTCCTTCAGTTTGGGAGCGTTGAGTTGAGGGATCAGCAACCCGGAACCAAGCAGGTGGCTGTGCCCGGGACTCCTGGCTACTGAGAGGCCAGCAGGAAAGAGACAATGTCTCAGGGGCCACAGATGGATAAGCAGATGCCTCGTGGGTACCACCTAGCCCGGTAGCAAATAAATATATATCTCAGTGATATTCTTCTCCCAGGGATAGAGAGATGCTGGGGGAAAGGACCATTTCTTCCTCTCAGGTTTTAAAACACCACATCAGGGAACATGATGGGAAATGCTCTGATTTACTCCAGGGCTAGAAGATTTCAAAGACAGGGGACATGAAGGGAAGTTGGGCCACTTCCAAGGCCCGGGGAAGGATGGACCAGAAAGCCAGCTTAAAAATGATGGAAAAATGCGAGGTGGGACTCTTCCTGCCTCATCTGGTTTTTAAAATAAGGTATTTGTATTCCTAGCGATGTCTTGAAACAAACTTAAATTTACATTAGGATACCAAGTCAAATACTGCTGTTTAAAATGGCCTGTTTTAACTAAATCTTGGATTTTTAAAATATGGGAATTATTGAGCCAGAGACATGTAAACTCTTCAGCCATTGCTGGGAAGAGTGGGTCACTGCATTTAAATATCAAATACACTCTTTTCAAGGACATTTATTCTTCCCCTTTAATTATGAAGCTTCAATGATCAGTGTAAGTGTGTCCTGCATAGATATTTCTTTTCTTTCTCTCCTTGTGGAAGAAAAATGAGAAAAACCTATAAGAAATAGAACTTGGAGGCCGGGTGCGGTGGCTCACGCCTATAATCCCAGCACTTTGGGAGGCCGAGGCGGGTGGATCACGAGGTCAAGAGATGGAGACCATCCTGGTCAACGTGGTGAAACCCTGTCTCTACTAAAAATACAAAAATTAGCTGGGCATGGTGGCGCGTGCCTGTAGTCCCAGCTACTTGGGAGGCTGAGGCACGAGAATTGCTTGAACCCAGGAGGCGGAGATGGCAGTGAGCCGAGATCGCGCCATTGCACTCCAGCCTGGGTAACAAGAACAAAACTCCATCTCACAAAAACAAAACAAAACAAAACAAAAAACAAATAGAACTTGGAGCGATCGTCTGCAAGCAGGCAGTCACGGCCACAACAGCAGCAATCGCTTCAGTGGCCACACCCGCAGCCAGAGGCTTCGAGGGGTTTCCTGCCAAAGTGGTCTGGAGCCACGGAGCCGATACTACAGGAGGGATTTTGTACCTTGATAGATTTGATGACAGTTTTTTTTTTTAAAGGCAGAGGGAGAGGAGCTGGACAGGGGAGCACTGTGGCCCTAGCCTGGGCTTGAAGGTTTGGACTAAGCAAAGCGGTGATTGGAAGAATAACAGCAAACGCTTACTGAGCTCTTACTGCCTGGCAAGCTCTCTGCTGTGTTCTTTTTTTTGATTTACATTTTTAGCTTTTATTTTAAGTTCAGGGGTACATGTGTAGGTTTGTTTTATAGGTAAACTTGTGTCATGAGGGTTTCATGTACCGTTTATTTCGTCACCCAGGTACTAAGCCTAGCACCCATTAGTTATTTTTCCTAAACCTCTCCCTTCTTCCATTGCCCAGCCCCAGCGCGAGTTGTTCCCCACAATGTGTCCATGTGTTCCTCTCATTTAGGTCCCACGTATAAGTGAGAACACGCAGCAGCTGGTTTTCTGTGTTCGTTTGCTAAGGGTAATGACTGGATAATGGCTTCCAGCTCCGTCCGTGTTCCTGCAGAGAACATGAGCTTGTACTTTGTTATTGCTGCATAGTATTCCGTGGTGTCTATGTTGCCTTAATTCACTGGCTCTTCATAACAACCCTGGGGCATGTGTCCTACGATTATCCCCACATCAGCACATTAGAAAACTGGGTCATCCAGAGGTTAAGAAACATTTCTAAGGTCACTGAGCTACTTTAAGGTAGGAATGGAATGAGAAGCCCAAAGACCACTTGATTAAACACTGTGCTGAACACTTACAGGGAATACTGAGGGAATGCATTAGCTTTGTTACACTGAAATTTGTCTTTAAACAATACCATCTTTAGATAGATCATTGCGAAAATTATCTAGAAATATATATACTAATATGTTTTTAAAATAATAAATAATATTCTTTTACTTAATATGTTCTTACATGAAATGAATATCTTTTAGTTTAGATTTCGAAACAAGTGTTGGTTTGGGACTCTGTTCACTGACATTTCATTTAGGATTTTTGAATTGATGTTTGTAAATGAATTAGTCTGTAATTAAATTTCACTGTGCTATGTTTTATCAGGTTATATCCGTGTTATACTTTATAAAGCTAATTTGAATATTTTATTTATGTTCATTGGCTTGCAGCAATTTATGTATCATTTGAATTATTTAATTTTTGAAGGTTTGTTGAAATTCACCTGTGAAATGATTTGGGGCTGGGCATGGTGGCTCATGCCTGTAATCCCAGCACTTTAGAAGGCTGACGCAGGCAGATTGCCTGAGGTCAGGAATCTGAGACTAACTCGGCCAACATGGTGAAACCCCATCTCTACCATACAAAAACGAGCTGGGCATGGTGGTGGGTGCCTGCAATCCCTGCTACTCAGGAGGCTGAGACAGGAGAATCACTTGAACCTGGGAGGTGAAGGTTGCAGTGAGCCGAGATCATGCCACTGCACTCCAGCTTGGGCGACCCCATCTCAAAAGGAAGAAAAAAAAGAAACTATTTGGACCTGGTACCTTTTTTGTGTGTGTAGAATGGTAGAATCTTGATAATTTTCTCCATTTCTGTTATTAGAAGTAGTTTGTTTAAAACTTTCTGTTTCTACTGGCATCCGTTTGGGGAACGTGGTTTTCCCGAGGAAATTATCCATTTCACACAGTTTCGCCATTTATGTTTATAGAGGTGTGCAAATAGCTCATTAAAAAAATTTTCCCTGTTTTAATGATTACGTACTTCTGGACACTTGTTATTATTACTTTTTGTATTTGTGCTTTTACCATTTTTCCTTACTAGTGATCAGTGGTTTATTGATTTATTAATTAGATCTATTTCTTCTGTTTTTCATATTAATTTCTAACTCTGTTTTCGGTATCCCCTTTCCTTTAGTTTGTGTGTGAATTGCTCTTTTTAATTTTTCTAGGTTTTAAGTGGGAAATGTAATTCACTTGTGTTCAGTCGTTGCTTAATATGAAGGATTTGAGAAGGTTCAAGGCTGTGAGAGGAGATCGGAGTCTGAAATAAAAGAGCTAGCAAGAAACTCTCTGCAGATTTGACTAGGGGATTGTTAAGAGCAGGGATGTCCAATACACTGCACCATTAATTAGTTAAGGTCATCTATTTGGAAGTTCAGCGGTGTTGTGAATCTCCTCCGAGACTCTCAAATCCTCAGTAAGGTTCTCTGCACATAATTGACTTGTGCATTGGTATTTTGGAGAACGCTGGGAAAGGGTGTTGTTAAGAGTCCGTGGTTAGAATGTCAGAGGACAGAAAGGAGAGAAGACATTTGAAAGAAAGACCAACTTGGGGGAGGAAGAATTCTGTAGGAAGAGGAGACGCGAAAGAGAAGAAATCATGGGAACACAGTCTTTGGAAACTCACCCACATGTTGAGGACTGAGCACTGAACTTCGACCAGCAATTGAGACAGGGGATGGATGAAACTTTAACTGAATATTAAGCAGACCTGCTGCCTTAGACATCTCGGTTACCAGGTACTGCCTTTCACAAACTCCCCACTCTCTCCAAATGGGAAGTGTGGTTTATACTTCTATCTGCCTGGCATTGAGATTAAGATTTTATAAATAATCCAACCCTGGTGTTCTTGTACCCACTTCCACGTTGTCTTCGTGGAGGTCTGGGGCGCTCTAATGGCATCAGCTTGTGGGTGGGACGTTGCAATCTCTGCTTGAGAAGCAGAACTTTATCAGTCCTTCTAAGTAGACCACATGCAATCAGGAATTTAACAGAGGCTTTTTGGTGATTGTAAAGTTCAAAAGTGCCAGTATATTTTTCTTTTACTGATTACCCCAATCTTGGTTAAGTTACTAAAGAAAAATAAGTAATAAATGGTCCCCCTCGACCTCTGAATAACTTCCCTACTCGTCTGTGTCCTGGCTTCTTTTTCTCAGAAATCAGTTCCCATTAATTCATTCTGTGCCCCTGTGCCATAAATGGCAATAACGTGAACATTCAGAGAGGCCAGCTGCCGTCGCCTTCGCAGGCATCACGACTTTGCTCCCTGTAGCCTCTTCCACGGAGTGAGGAGGCGTTGGTCACAGTAGGCAGTGGTCACCTGCAGAAGGCCATTCCAGAGCCACTGCTGGAGGGTGAGCACACCAGTTCTTGATTCCACATCTCCTTGATGTTTCTTGCAATAAACCATTGCTCAGCGTCTCTGATGGTCTGATACCTTGCAATTCATTTCAGTTCTTACCTTTACCTCTAAGACAAGCCATGACACCTCTGTAGATGTCTGAAAAAGGGGCATTGAAGCATAAGCATTGCTCGACACTCACTTTCTCCAGACCATAATTCCCACAAACACATGTTTATGCCTTCATCCTCTCCTACATTACAAGTAAAACACACCCAAACCACATCTAGACATAACATCAAGGGCATCTCCTCCTTGTTTGTGTGCAAAATGTCCCTTCCTCGTATTCTAAGTTTCTTATCGTGCATGACTAGTTCCTGGGTAATTCAGTTGGTGGGCACATATTATTTTGCCACAAATCCAGGCTAGTCTCAAAATTACTGCTTTTTTTTTTTCTTACCTGGGGAGAATTTAGTTGCATTTTAGGAATGCCTGTCTGATAAAATTCAGAGTACTGAATCCTAGGTCTAGCTCAAATACTGGGGTTTGAAGTGTGATCCTGGCTGTCTTTAAAATGAGAAATAAAACCTCATGAGTACCACAGTCTGCTTCCACTGTGAGGCTTCATCCCCAGCAGGAAGTTCTGTGTGATTCTCATGCCAGGTGGGTGAATCTCCCCAGAATCCAGGACCAACGGCAAAGACGTGAGTGACAGAAACACTGAAAGCATGGGGTGCTGTCCTCATCCTTCTCTACACAGCTGTTCACACTAAACCAGGCAATATCTCAGAGCAGATGGCCAGGATGGATGAATCTGTATACCCTGCAGTGTTGCCAACAAACGCTGGGCAAAGGCTTACACACTGAAAGCCAGCAGGGGCCTTTAGAGGAACATGGGGAGGGAGCAGGGTGGGGCATCATAGGAAAGCGCATTCTGGAAGGTTGAGCGGGTTGGTTGAATGGGGATCATGCTGTGGTCCACCTCCAGGCATTTCTGTGGCACTCCCAACAGTGCCTTTCACTCCTTAATCAGCACCTTCCTCTGTTAAGAAAAACAGATACTTCTAAGAAGAAATGTGTAAGGCTTTTCCGAGACAAGACTTTGGGATCACAGCATTGGCCAGATTCACCCATGCTTCAAGGCTGAGTGCAGGAAGCGGGTCATGACTTCTCGTTGATTACACCATTCTTTGAATTCCTATATTGTTTTTCTATATATTTTAATGGAAACTGTGGTCTGCCTCAGATTATTGAAATGCCTGGTGAATCATCTAATTCTACTTTCTGGGCTACTAGCCCCCGGGCTTGGAAGGCAGTGTATGCCACTCCCACTCAGTAGCCCTCTCCCCGCCCACACGTGTACTCTCAGCAGAGGGACCATGGTTGAGGGGTGTTTGGTAAGTACATGCTGACTTACATTACGGTGGGTGACCAACTGACCATGGTGATCATGGGGAGGAGGGAACAGAGGGCGTCCTCCTGAGGAAATTGGTCAGCCCCGGGCGACACACCCCTGCAAAGATGCTCGAGCCGTCTGCCTCCCCATTTGACAAAGACAGCACTGACTTTTGATATGAAGTGGATCCGTGCTCTGGCTTGCCTTGCCTCCTACGAAGCTGGGCTTCAGCATCTCTCTTGCCCGACTGCTTGTTGAAAGTTCCCTGCCCACCTGTTGGGGAAATAAGTGTACACCCCCAGCCCCCGGGAGCTGAAGAATTTTTCATAATTTTTTCCCGTTTGTTAACGGCATCTTTGTTTTCTCTTTCTGATATTCCGGGTGCGAGTCCTTTTTCAGATATGTGTGTTGCACATTCACATGTCTTTTCCACTCTTAATGGTATATTTTAATAAACAGATGTTCTTAAGAATATAATTTAAGTGGCCCTATTTTGGCTTTTTTCCTTTCTAAAAATCTAGTGTTGTTTTTAGGAAATCTTTCTGTATTCTAAGGTCATAGTGGCATTATCCTATGTTTCTGCCTGGGTGCTTAACTGGTTGACATTTTACATTTAGATCTGCAATCCATCAAGAATAGACTTTTTATTGTTGTTATTTTATATGGTGAGAGGCAGGAATCCGATTTTCCTGACAATGTGCCGATGTCTTTGGATTACAGGTCCATAGCTTTCATACACATCTGATTGTCTCAGCACCATGCACTGAAAAGATTGTTCTTTCCCCTACTATGCTGAGTGATGCTCTTATAACAAAAAAGCCGGCCGTATATTCACAGATCTCCTTATTTACCCTATTTTGTTCCATTGATTAGGCTGTCCACCCTCACATCACTAGTATACTGAATAAGCTGGTATGGTGTTATGATACATCTGGATATCTGCAGGTGCAAGTTACTTAGCTGTGTTTTTGTCAACATTATTCTTGGGTTTTGTATTTCCATCTCGATTTTAGAAATAGCTTGTCACTTTTACATGCACACTCACATGCACACATTGCTGAGAGTTTGACTGAGATTGCTTTGAATCTATAGGTTAACATAGACTGGCAGCCCTGTCTCCTATTCCTTTGCTTGGCGAGGTCTGTCTAAAGCTGGGGAAGCTATGCCTGTTTACAGGCCGTCAGTACCGTGGCCAGCTACACACACACAGCACTGCAGCAGACAGGAGGGCAATGCGGCGTTAGTGCAGCGTGTGCTGACTGGTGCGTGGCTGCCCAAGGCCCTGCTGGCTCCATCCTCAGCCCTTTAATTTCCCCCATTTGCCAACCCATCAGAGGACACAGAGATTTTATTGTTTTCAATTAGAACACTAAATTTGACAAAGCTGGGCACACAAATTTATTTCAGAGTCTTCATTAAAACTATTTAATCATTATTTTAATCTTTTCATAAGCAATTTATATTGAAAAGAGAAAAAAGTCCACAGTCCTAAGCGTCAAAGAGCCAGTCATATTATTTTGTACAAGAAATGTGGTAAAAGTTTAGTCCCACAGGGTTTTCCTTTAAAACGACCTCTGGACCACGCCCTCTGCTTTGTGAGTGCCGGCTTTCTTCGTCTCTCCCCTCGTCTCATCCCTTTGCTGGGCTGACCAATCGGATGGCAATGGGATGAGGTTCAGATGGAGCAGCACGCAGGCCACGCCAGCAGGAGCTGGGGATGGAGGTGGAGGAGGATGAGCAGCCACACACCTTCATCTCCAAGGCCCTCACCCTCAGGAGAGAGCACAGGTGCTCCAACCTGTCAGATGTGCCCTGAGTGGCACCTTTCTGCAGCATGTCCTCATCACTAACAACGATTTGCACAAGTGCCCTCCCAAAATAACTCAGTCAGGGGCCCAGAGCTACCCACATTTAGGAGGAAACTGTTTCTTTTTACATTCAAGCATTGGAAGTTGATAGAATTTTTCCAGTGAATAGTGATGTCCTCAACAGGCTCCATCATTAAAATTTTACCATAAAGGACTCATCTCATATCTCTCCATCTACATTCACATTTCTCCATCTATCATATTGTCCTGGTTTTGCCTTTTAAAACCAGACATTTAAACATGACATGACCACTAAAAACAGGTAGACATCGAGAACTTTCTCTTCATCTAAGATGGAGTAACAGGAACTGAGCTTACCCTTCTGACTGAAATAACCAAAACAAAAAAAGATGAAACAGAGGTTTGAAGGCGCTCTACAGAAGACAGCATGAAATAACAATCCCGGAGATGTGAAAGAAGTAGGGGCTCTGCAGTGGACCCAGCTCATAGCTCGAGAGGGTGTCCAGTCTATAACACAGAGTGGCAGAACCCAGGCAGAGCCTGGCTGACTCCCTGAGTTGGAAATGGAGCTGAGACTCGGGGAAACGAGACAGAGCCTACAGGACTGAGAGGTGGAGAGGAGAGGGTTGTGCAGAGACAGTCCCCCGAGGTCTGCCACAGGTCCCCCTTCAGTGCTGAGCTCAGCAGCTCTCAAGTGCATGGATGTGAGTAAATAGTTCTGGACCACAGAAAGAACACCTCAACAAAAACTAGAGATCACAGTGCCTGGAAGAGATGCAAAACCAGAAGTATTAAACTAGTCCTGCCAGTCAGAAACCCCGAGGACTCACAGGGCGTTGGGCAGAGTGTCCAGAAGCCTGGAACACTAAGGTTTGGCCTGAGCTGTCAGGAATGCTGAGGCTTAGACTCAGCAGTTGTCTGGTCCCACTCAGTGCATCTTAAAAGCAAGGATCAAAAGGAGCAAGATGTTTTCGGATAACTTAGCTGTGATCCAGAGTGAAGCTCAAGACTAGCACCCAAATGTAAAATGCAGAATGTCTGCAATCCAATGAAAACTACTACTCTGTGTGAAAAACTAGCAAAAGTTATTCATAATGCGAAGAAAAACAATAAATGAAGACTAACTTAAAAGGTAAAGTCAGCAGACAAGGACAGTTATTATAATGGGACTTCACGGAGCTATGAAAATGTTTAAAGTGTTACAGAGTGACTTGGAATATATAAAAAAGCCAAAGTAAACCTTAAAGGGAGGAAAAAACATAATGTGAGAAAAAAATACATAGAGTGGGATTTACAGTAGACTAGGCATTGCAGAGAAGAGATTATTTGAACTCAAAGACATACAGACTAAGAAATAAAAGGCAAAGAGAAAACAGATGATGATAATACTAAGTATTTGAATAAAGTGTCAATGAGCGGTGGGAGCACTTTAAGGAGATTAATATATGTGTGGTGGAAGTCCCCGATGGAGAGAAAGAGGAGACAGGAAATGTATTTGAAGAAAATGCTCCCAATTTTTCCAGTTTGGTGAGTATTATGAGCCGGAGATCCAAAATCTCAATCACTCCAAGCACAAGAAATGTGACTAAACTTCACAAAGGACAACATAATAAAATTGATCAAAACCAGCGATAAAGAGGAAATCTTTAAAGGAGCCAGAGGGAAAAAAATGACACATATGTACAAGGAAAAAAATACAGATTACAGAAAATTTCTCATTGAACAGGATGCAAATGAGAAGAGATCAGAACAACATCTTTAAACCATTGAAGGAAAAAAAAGTAAAATTAGAATTGCATACCCAGTTAAAATGTTTTTTAAAATAATATAACAAAATAAGATTTTTCAGATATTCAGAAGCTGAGGTTTTAAACACATGTAAAAGTATAATGTGTGACCAAATGGCACAAATGTTGGAAGAGAAGAAAAGAGGTATACTACAGCTAGGTCCTTATACTGCAAGGAAAATTGTATAGTGTTATTTTAAGGTAGTTTATGACAAACTAAAATTTGTAACATCAATTCTACTGCAACCACAAAAAAACTAAAACAAAACAAATAATTGTAGGTAATAATTTAAGCCAGGTAAATAGTAGGCTTTACCCAGGAATGCAAGTTGGATATAACATAGGTAAACTGATCAGTGTAATTCTCCATTTTAACAACATAAAAAAGAAGAACCAGGTAATAATCTCCATTGATACAGGCAAAGCATTTGGCAAAATGCAACATGTATTCCTAAAAAAAATTATCAACAAACTGTTAATGATAGAGAACTTCTCAGCTCAATAAAGGGCATCTAGAGCAAAATCTACAATGAACACTTTATTTAAAGGTGAAAGACGGAAGGATTTTTCTCTACCATCAGAAGTGAGGCTCTCGGCTCTCCTATTCAACATCATACTGGGGCAAGAATACAAGAAAAGGATACTATTATTTTCAGATATCATAACAGTCAATGTAGAAGCTCCAATAACAACTACCAAAATGAAAAAAAAAACTACTAGAATAATAAGAATTAAAAAGTTATAGAACACTGTGTGTATAGACTGTTTGTGTCCTCCAAAATTCATATGTTGACATCCAAACCCACAATGTGATGTGATAGGTGGTGATGCCTTTGGGAGGTAACTAGGTCACAATCCCTCATAAATGGGATTAATATCCTTAAAAAAGGGCCCACAGAGAGTTCTTTTGAGGACACAACAGGAAGGGGCAGCCTCGCACCCAGAAGCAGGCCCTCACCAGAACCCCACCGCACCGGCACTCTGATCAGATTTTCGACCCCCAGAACTGCGAGAAATAAATTCTTGTGGCTTAGAAGCCAGTCAGTCTAAGGCGCTGTGTTGGACCAACCCAAACAGACTTAGACACAGTGTCACTATGTCACAATGAGAAATCAAAAATTAAAAATTTTGAAGTACCATATAAAATAGCATCAAAAACATGGAAAAGAGATAAATCTGTAAAAATATATTCAAGACCTGTCTATCAAAAACTATGTAATGTTGTTGAGATAAAGAAAACTAAATAAATGAGAGATTTGCCATGCTTGTCTCTTGAATTGTTAAGATGTTAATTCTCTCCAAATTGAAATAGATTTGATGCAATCTCAATAGAAAATTAATTGAAGCCTCCTTGTTGAAACTACTAAGCCGATTCTAAAAGTTACAGAAAAATGAAAAGAACCTGGAATTCCAAAACAACTTTAAAGTAGAACAGAGTTGGGGGACTAATACTACCAGTTTGTTCAGACTTATCATAAAGTTATAGTAATAAAGGCAGTTTTGTGTCATAATCAACATAAATAAACATCAGTGGTACAGAATAAAGAGACAAAATAGGCAATCCATGGGACAAATGATTTTCGACGTAGGTACACAGGAAAATTGCTGGAGAAGGTATAGATGTTTTAAGAAATGGTGCTGGACAATTGGATTCACACATAAAAACAAAACCAACAGCAACAACAAACACTTCAATCCATATCCCTTAACATGTGTAAGAATTTACTAAAAACAAATTTTGGCCTTAAATAAAAAATCTGGAAGTAAAAACTTCTAGAAGATAATAGAGGAAGAAACTTTTAGATCATCAGTTAGGCACAAGTTTTTGAGGCATGACACAAAAAATACAATCCTTGAAAAATCAAGTGCATAAATTGGACTTCACATACACACAAATACTCTTTGAAGAACACTTCAGGAAATGGAAAAAAAAAACAGAGACTAGGAGAAAGAACTTACAAATCAGATATCTTACAAAGGAATTATATCAAGAATATAGAAGGAAATCACGGAATTAGACAGTAACAAGTAACTCATTTTATAGTAGGAAAATATTAGAATGGACCTCTCTCAAAAAAAGATACAGGTTAGCCGAGAAGCATTTGTGAAGATGCTCCCTACCATTAGTGTATAATTAAGTTAAAATATAATTAAATGCCTCTATATAGCTATCAGAATAACCAAAATTTTAAAAGGCTGATCACACAAAGTTTTGGAAAAGATATGGAGAAAATGAAGTCTCATACAGTTCTGATAGAAATGTGAAATTGTTAGGGAGTTGGGGAGGGATAACATGGGGAGAAATGCCAGATATAGGTGATGGGGCTGGAGGCAGCAAACCACATTGCCATGTATGTACCTGTCCAACAATCTTCCATGTTCTTCACATGTACACCAGAACCTAAAGTGCAATAAAATATGTATATTTTAAAAAAAGAAATGTAAAATTGTACAACCATTTTGGAAAATAGGAGTTTCCTAAAGTTGGAAATAGATGCTCAGTGCTGCAAAGAAAAATTAGCATTGAGACAAAGGATTTTTCAGCAACACAATTTTTACTTCCTGGACTGCAGGGACTGTACTCTTGCTAGCCATTTTGCCTCAAGAGTACAAAGAACAAAGGAAAACACAAATTTATTCCTGAGGGGTTTGGGATCATCCTTATTACTGTGTCTGATCTCCATTGGCTGGAGACAGACTTCCCAATCTAAACTAAAACCCGATTGGTTAACAACTTAAAACTTTCCTAAAAAGGTAAAAGCATGGAGAGCAGGGACATGCCTGGGAACACGTCCAGAACAGATATCTTGGTTAAAGTACAAGGACATAGAATGTACTACATTCCTGCAAGCACGGCATGTCTAACAACTAACTACATAGGACAGGACTTAACAAAGTTATTAGCACACTTATTCTTTAACTTTATAAAGGAATTTTTCTTACTTCCCATACTAAACATTTAAAAATATACCTACCGCACGTATTTACCCAAGGGAAATGGAAATATATGCTCGTATAAGATTTGTACACTAATATTCTTGGCTTTATTTGTAATAACAAAACTTTGAACAATCTCAATGTTTATCAAAAGTAAATAAACTGTTTATTCCATACAATGAAATAGTTCTCAGTAATAGAAAAGAAAGAACTGTTAATACCTGATATAACCTGGATTGATCTCAGAATAATTATATTAAGTAAAAATAGTAAAAAGAAAAGTGCATAGTGCAAAATTCTGTTTATGTAAGATTGAAACTAATTTGCAATTAGTCGTAGACTTCCAGTTTCTAAAGCAGTACATGAAGAGCCTAAACAACATCAGTACAACCACACATCAAGCAAATACCTGAACAAACTGATCGTTCACCATTCTTGTATCAGCCAGAGGTTACAAGGCAAACATCTGCAACAACTGGAAAGAGACGCAGATACTGGCAATTGCAGCCTACTGGCTGCGGAAGCTTCAGAGCAGAAACCCAGCACAAGAACCATGACACTAGGAGCATTCAGACTGCAACTGACGAGCTGCTGGAAGCTCAGCATTAACTAGATAAAGAGTTAAAAACCTTAGGAACCCAGTCACAGGGGCCCTGCATGTTCCTGTTGTACCTCCAGGAGTTCCATCGGGTTCTCAAGTTGAAGAAAGAAAACCCTCTTCATGCTGGTGGTGGGGAAAGGGGGAATAGCGTAACTGTTGTGAAAGGCACCTAGAGCATTGTGTACCCCTTGACAAAGGAGGCTATTTAACCAGACCAGAACCCACCTGGGTTTACCGGAGCCCAACTGACTCCAAGGTGGGGACTAACCCAACTGCAGCCCCCACTAGTTTCCTGTCTTAGTAAGGTGGGGAAGAACAGAGAAGCACTGTGAAGGTCACATCCAGGGACACAGGCTCATCGAAGACTCAACCTAATAATAGGTTTGTAAAACATTTGCCCTTCCCACGTGTCTTACCACCACCCCATTCAGGCTGAGTATAATAACAGTGGATTGCAGCTGTTATAAATCAAATCACACATTTGGTTGTTTGCTATAAACCGAAGCTAGCAAGGATCAGACTCCATTTCAGGAGGCCCTAAGGAACCATAAACACAACCAGGAAGACAAAAACAAGGACATTCAAGGAAGTTTAGCCTCTGCCACATCCAGCTACAGAAAACAGCGCACAAAGTGTCACTCTTAGCAAGACAAACATCAACTTCACGCTAAAGGCCTTTTTACGTCAGTTTCTCGGTTCCTCAAGTCCAGGTTTTAACCAAAAACCACAAAGTATGCTAAAAGACAAAAATGAAAAGCAAAACAAACGAAACCAGTCTGGAGAGGCAAAGCAAGCCAGAGAGCCACACAACTCAGGCATGGCAGAAATTTTGGAATTATCAGACTGAAAATCTGAAATAATTATGATTAACCTGCTAAGGGATTTAAAGGATAAAGTGGACAACATGCAAGAACACATGGGCAATGTAAGCAGAGAGATGGAGAGTGTAAGAAAGAGTGAGAAGTAAATGCTAGAAATTGAAAGTGCTGTGGCAGAGACGCTGAGTGCCTCTAAGGGCCCATCCGTGGACCTGACACAGCCAAGGGCAGTCAGAGAGCTGGAGATGAGCCAATGCAAACATAGAATAGAATATCCCCAAATGTCAGACAATTGCAAAAGGTGTAACATATGCAAATGGGAATACCAAAAGGAGAAGAAAAGGAAGAAATAGAGGAAATATCTAACAAAGTAACAGCTGAATATTTTCCAAATTTAATGACAGTCACCGAACCACAGAACCAAGTAGCTCAGACATCAAAAAAAAAAAATACCACAGCAAAAAAAAAAAAAAAAGCATGTAGGAATATTGTATTCAAAACTCATAAAATCAAAAAGAGAAAACCTTGATAAAGCAGAGTGGGTGGGGGGACAGAAGCACTTTATCTGTAGAGCAACAAGGGTACAAATGACATCAGACTCTCCTCAGAAACCATGCAAGCAAGAAGAATGAGGTGAAATACTTTAATTGCTGAAACTAAAAAATGGGCCCACCTAGAATTTTGTATTCTGTGAAATAATGCTCCAGAAGTGAAAAAGAATGGCATCTCAGACCAATACAAGTTGAAGGAGTTTGTCACGGTATACCTGTCTTGAATGATCGTTCATATAAATTTTTCAGGGAGGAGGAAAATGATATAGGTCAGAAACTAGGATCTATGTGAAGAACGGAAGAGGGCTTATGTTTTGGTTTCATTTGGTTTTGGTTTTGGCTTACTTTTGTCAGTATGTACTTTTATGTTGGTTTGGTGAATACCTGAGGAATGGAGCCTTTAGGTAATAAATTCGGTGCATGCTTAGTTTTGTGAGAAATCGGCAGAAGTTTTTTCAGAGTTTCGTCTTATCCTGCGTCCGCAGCAGGTGAGAGCTCAGTTGTTCTGCATCTTTATGATTTTTGGCATTGTCAGTGGGTGTTTAACAGCTGGCACCTCGTTGTGATATAACTTTGTAACTAGGGGCCTAAACTCTCCATCAACAGCTTACATGCCAATTTCTACATAGGACGTGGCCCATGGTGGGAAGTTATCAAAAAAAACTTATTGCTTCAGGAACTAGAAAAGTAATGTCTTATACATCATGATTTTCAGGTAACCATCCCCAGCCATCGCCGTCTTTCTTGCCATCTGTTTCCCAGACACATCCCAAGTTCTCTGAGACAGCCTTGCTGATTCTATCTTAACTTCTACTCAGCTCACTCACAGCATATTTAACGGAGTGATTATAATTACTGCGGACACCCAACCCACAGACAGAAGACTTGTCCCTGGGAACATAAGAAAATTGTAGCAAATAATTAAGGATTTTAAGAGCAGCTCTCTTCTCCAGGGGCTCCCTGTTAAAGCAGACTCTGTGGTGTTCCAGTCACTGAAAAGAAAATTGATATGTTTGCTTTCCTATGAAAGTAATTTTGAACATTTTTGGGTACTTGTCAACAATATATTGTTAATGCTCTTCAAGTTCTTCCCATTGCATTTGCCTTGATAAGGTTGGCACTGTGATGGTGGCCACTTGGCCACCCTGCCCCAGGAAGCATGGAAAAGTAGAAAGGCTCTTCTGTCAGACTGCACCACGCTTACATGTCATTGGATGCCTCCAAGGAGTTCCTTCCTCCCTCCCTCCCTTCCTCCTTCCTTCCTTCCTTCCTTCCTTCCTTCCTTCCTTCCTCCCTTCCTCCATTCCTCCATTCCTCCCTTCCCTTCCTCCTTCTTTCCTTCCTCCTTCCCTCCCTTCCTCCCTCCCTCCCTTCCTCCCTTCCCCTCTTCCTCCATTCCTCCCTCCCTCCTTTCTTGCTTTCTTGCTTTCATTCGCTCTCTCGCTCTCTTTCTTTTTTCGACTCTTCTCTTGTTACCCAGGCTGGAGTGCAATGCTGTCTCTCCCTCCCTGGTTCAAGTAATTCTCCTGCCTCAGTCTTTTGAGTAGCTTGGATTACAGGCACCTGCCACCATGCCTAGCTCATTTTAAAAATCTTTTTAGTTGAGACAGGATTTCACCATGTTGGTCAGGCTGGCCTTGAACTCCTGACCTCAGGTGATCCACCTGCCTTGGCCTCCCAAAGTGCTGGGATTAGAAGCCTGAGCCACCACACCCAGCCCATGCAGTCTTTCTTGGTGAAGGTTATGCACATACTTGAAAATAATATGTATCCTGTAGTTGTAGGACAGAGTGGTCTATAAATGTTGATTAGATCATGTCGTTTGATAGACTTGCTGAATTCTTCAATATCCCTGTGGATTTTCTGCTTCTATGTTCCATCAGTTACTGGGAAAGGAGTACTTCAGTCTCCAAATATTATTGTAAATTTGTCTACCTCTCCTACTTTGTCCAATTTTGCCTCATGTATTTTGAGTCTCTGTTATTGGTTGCGTATACATTTAGAATTGTTCTGTCTGCTTGATTTATTTACTCCTTTTTCATTATAAAATGTTTTTGGACCCTGATGTAGTCCTTTCTTTCTAGCTTGTCGGGTATTATCATGGCCACTCAGAGCTCTCATGTGTAATGTTTCCATGGTATATCATTTTCTGCTCATTGACTTTTAATATTTCTGTGTATTTGTGTTTAATGTGATTTTCTTACAGACACTCCATACTAGTGTGTTGGTTTTTCTTTATAATCAATTCTGATAAATACAGTTTTTATGGAAGTATTTAGACTATTTTGATCTAATGTTATTAATATTTTTCAATCTTAAAACTATTGTCTAGCTCTATTTCTTTTTATGGTATATATTCTTTGTTTTATTTTTTTATTTTTTTATAAAACATAAATCCCCATTAAGTGTTAAGTATTAATTAATACTTAATTAAATAAGAATTAACACTTAAGTATTAATATTTATTAATATTTCAGTTCATTTTCAGTGTTGGCTTATGAGCTATATCATCTTGCTTTAATTATTTAAGAGTACTTTAGGAATTACATATTTACCTGGGCTTTTCTTTGTGGGAAGCTTTTTTTTTTTTACTAATTCACTATCTCCTTGTTATAGATATAATTTTCTATTTCTTTTGATGTTGTTTTTGACAGTTTATTGCTTTTTAGACATCTTTTCCACCTCATCTTTTCCATAAGTTGTCTAATTTGTTGCACACCATTTTTTATGGTATTTCTTTATCATTCTTAAAGAATTCTGTAAGGTTGGGGGTGATTGTCCCCTATTTCGTTAATGATTTTAGTGATTTGAGTCTTCCTTATTTTCTTAATCTGTTTAGCTAAAGATTTGCCAATTTTTGTTAATCTTTTCCAAGAGCCAACTCTGGTTCATTTATGTTCTGTATCGTTTTTCTATTCTCGAAGTCATTTAGTTCCCATCTAAACTTCACTATTTCCTTCTGGTTATTTTGGCTTTAGTTTTCTCTTTCTTTCTAATAATGTATTAAGGTGTGTGGTTATGTTATTGGTTTGAGAAGATTTTTCTTTTTTAAATACAGTAATAATGTACAGCTATTAATTTCTATCTAAACACTGCTCCAGCTGCACACCATAAGTTCTGTTATGTTGTATGTTTGTTTTTATTTACCTCAAATTGTTTTCTAATTTCTCTTGTGATTTTTTTTCTTTGATCCATTGGTTGTTTAAGACTGTGTTGTTTAATTTCCACATATTTGCAAATATTTGTGTTTCTTCTGTTATTGAATTCTAGCTTTATTTCATTATGCTCAGAGAAGATACTTAGCATGATTTTGGTATGTTTTTAATTTTTGAGGTTTGCTCTGTGGCCCACCATTTGGTCCATGCTAGAGAATATTGCAACCGCACTGGAGAAGAACAGGTAGTCTATTGGGTGTAATGTTCCAGTTATGTCTTTTAGGGCCAGTTGGTTTTAGATGTTTTCAAGTCTTTTCTTTCTTTCTTTTTTTTTTTTTTTTTGAGGCAGAGTCTCACTCTGTCTCCAGGCACCAGGCTGGAGTGCAGTGGCACAATCTCGGCTCACTGCAACCTCCACCTCCCGGGTTCAAGCAATTCTCCTGCCTCAGCCTCCTGAATAGCTGAGACTACAGGTGCACATCACCACACCCAGATAATTTTTGTATTTTTAGTAGAGGCAGGATTTCACCATGTTGGCCAGGATGGTCTCGATCTGAGATCGACCCACCTCAGCCTCCCAAAATGCTGGGATTACAGGCTTGAGCCACAGCGCCCGGCCCAAGTCTTTTATTTCTTTATTGATCTTGTTGAGTTTTTCCATACATTTTGAAAGCTGAGTGTTGAAGCTCACAACTACTGTTGTTGAGTTGTCTACTTCTCCTTTTCCTGTTTTCAGTTTTTGATTCATGTATTTTGGCACTCTGTTATTACATGTACATGTTTTGGATTGCTATGTCTACCTGGTGATTAACCCTTTTATCATTATACAATGTCTCCTCGTTCACTAACAATTTTTGCATCCAAGTCTATGTTGTCTGATATTAGTAGAAACATTAGAGCTGTTTTTGATGACTATTTACATGCTGTATCTTTTACTTTTAATCTTTGGGTGTCACTGAATCTAAAGTGTTCAATTTGTAGGCACGAGATAGTTGAATCCTTTTTCATTTATTCTGCCAATTTTAGCCTGTTTATTAAAATATTTAGTCTATCAAACTGACACAAAACCAGAAAGCCAAACACTGCATGTTCTCACTCATAGGTGGGTGTTGAACAACGAGAACATGTGGACTCAGAGAGGGGAGCTTTACACACTGGGGACAGTTGGGGAGGCAGGGGAGAGACAGAAGGAGGTGGGAAGGGAGGGGAGGGTAGGGAGGGATAACATGGGGAGAAATGCCAGATATAGTATGTACCTAAAGTAACCAAAAAAAAAAAAAAAAAAAAAAAATAGTCTATCTGTATTCAAAGCATACATTTAATATTCACCCCATAATACATTGCTAATGTTTTGGCTTTAAATATTCACATATTTTTAAACATTTTAAAGTGAGAAGCATATCTTTCATAGCATAAGTCATGATTTCAGGAAGTTTTTTCTTTTTTTCTGTAGATTTAAACTAGTTCTACCTACAGAACTTTATTTACCTTTGGTATAATATAGCCTTGCTGGCAACGTATTTCTTCAGCTTTTTTTTATTTCATTACACTTTAAGTTCTGGAGTACGTGTGCAGATTGTGCAGGATTGTTACACAGGTGTACACATGCCGTGGTGGCGTACTCAGGAGGCCTTTCCTCATGTCACGGTCTGGGCCTGTCTCTCTGCCAGCTACTTTCTTATACTCTGATGTCATGTTTGCTATCTGTATCCCACTTGTACTAACGTGTTAAGTGTCTATGTCCCTAAGGGACTGTGAGCTCTGAGAGGGCAGAAGATGCTGTGTCAGTCTTGTGTAGTACTCCCTGCAGAGCCTAAAACATGGCTTGTGCCTAGGCTTGCAACAAATTTGTATGAAATTTGAAATGCTATTTCAAATAAATAAGAAATAAATGTGTTATCAATTAATATTAGCAGTTTAGTAGCCTTGGAAAAGATCTCATAGAACCTTTATGTCAGGATATCCCTGATCTGGAAATCAAAGAGATAAGCGAATATCATTTAGATTCTTTATACTCTAAAATTGTTTCTCTGATTTTCTTTGATTCTCACAACTATCTGCTAAGAAAGAAAGATAATCATCTTAATTTTCAGATTATAAGTGAGAAAAACATTTTTTTCAAAGGGATTAAGCAATCTGTTTAAGATTGCATAGGTAATTAGTAGAAAGGCTTGGACTCAAATTTGTTTGACTTTATACTTTGCTTTGAAAAATACATTATTTTGAGAAATCTCTTCTACTGTAGCTTAGCTCCTCCTTTAAAAAGGAAAACAAGCAAACACAAAAAATCTGTGTGTTTATACCCTGCTTCTTTAATGAGCTTCTTGAAGGCCAGAGCTGTAAATTATATATATTTGTGATTTCCCCAAAGCCCCAGATGTGTTCTACAAGTGCAGTAAATAATTTGATATGATATCCTGCAGGAAAATTGATTCACGACTGAAAACCTGGAAACAATTCTCCTTAACTATCTCTGTACCTCACGTATCACACAGGATTTGTCTCATGGCAAGTGATCAAAGCTGGTTGTTAGAGCGATGAATGATTTATATAGCAGAATGTCAAGTTTTGAAGCCTTCTCACCTGGACCCTTTAGCCTCAAGGCTGCCATGCCACAGCAGGTTCTGTGGAGAAAGATGTTGCTGGAAGCCTAGGTGTGGGTGTGGAATTTGCCCTCCCTAATTTACTTCTCCTCTTCCAGTCTTCACTGCATCCTTTATTCTGGCAGCAGATTATTTTTCAGGGGTTAAAACTTCATGTGCTTTCTAGGAAATCTGTGGTCATAAAACAACAGGGTGGGTGATTCCTGTAGCAAACTAGAACTGAGAAGTCCCTATGTATAGGTAACAGATAAGTTTTTAAACTCTAAAACCACCCCACCTTCCTGAGCAAATAAGATGTCTGTGCACTGAGCTAAGCCTGCGGCCTGCAAGTCCGTGTCCCCTGCTTTGCTCAGATACTTGCGTGTATTTCACTCAGCTATACAGACACATTCAGATTTCGCAGCTGGGCACACAGGCTGCTCCAAAGTCTGGTCCCAGCCCGACTTCCCAGCTGCTTCTCCCCTCTGCTCCCACACACACCCTCCCACACTCCCGTGCACCTCTACTGTGGGCTGCCCTCCATCTGACACTGTGTATGTCACAGCTGGCCTGCTCTGCTAGATGGATAACACGAGTTTGTGAATCTGCTGGCCTGCTCCATGCTCTGTGTGCTGGAATCTGACTGTTGAAATTGTGGGCTACCTCGGTTGAGCTCTCCGCAATGAGGCCTTTACATCTGACTCCTCCAGGGCACATGTGTACCTTCCCCTTTTGTTTGCATGGCCTTCGGAGGGTATTTATTTTCACTCCTGCAGCCATTTTCTGTACCTTTACCACCAATTTACACTTGAGGAAAGTTAAGACATTGAAAGCTAAGTGAGTTGACCAAGGCTGCATTTTGAGAAGTGGCTTTTCCTTTTTTTTTTTTTTTTAAATTAATTCTACTTCAAGCTCTGGAGTACATGTGCAGATCGTGCAGGATTGTTACATAGGTACACACATGCCAGGGTGATTTGCTGCCTCCATCCCCCTGTCACCTACATCTGGCATTTCTCCCAATGTTAGCCCTTCCCAAACTCCCTGCCCCCTGCTGTTCCGCCCCTAGCCCCCCAGTCCCCAACAGGCCCCAGTATAGTGCTCCCCTCCCTGTGACCATGTGTTCTCATTGTTCAACACCCATCTATGAGTGAGAACATGCAGTGTTTGATTTTCTGTTCTTGTGTCAGTTTGCTGAGAATGATGGTTTCCAGACTCATCCATGTCCCTACAAAGGACACGAACTCATTGTTTTTTATGGTTGCATAGTATTCCATGGTGTATATGTGCCACATTTTCTTTGTCCAGTCTATCATTGATGGGCATTTGGGTTGGTTCCAGGTCTTAGTTAT
This sequence comes from Cebus imitator, assembly GCF_001604975.1. Classification (NCBI taxonomy): domain Eukaryota; kingdom Metazoa; phylum Chordata; class Mammalia; order Primates; family Cebidae; genus Cebus; species Cebus imitator. The sequence goes on from NW_016107720.1 coordinate 1,670,712, forward strand.
TGTAAACAGTGCCACAATGAACATATGTGTGCATGTGTCTTTATAGTAGAACGATTTATAATCCTCTGGGTATATACCCAGTAATGGGATTGCTGGGTCAAATGAAATTTCTAGTTCTAGATCCTTGAGGAATCGTCACACTGTCTTCCACAATGGTTGAACTAATTTACACTCCCACCAACAGTGTAAAAGTGTTCCTATTTCTCCACATCCTCTCCAGCATCCGTTGTCTCTAGATTTTTTAATGATCACCATTCTAACTGGCGTGAGATGATATCTCAATGTGGTTTTGATTTGCATTTCTCTAATGACCAGTGATGATGAGCATTTTTCATTATGTTTTTTGGCCTCATAAATGTCTTCTATTAAAAGTGTCTGTTCATATCGTTCACCCACTTTTGAATGGGTTTGTTTTTTTCTTGTAAATCTGTTTTAGCTCTTTGTAGATTCTGGATATTAACCTTTGTCAGATGGGTAGATTGCAAAAAAATTTTTCCCATTCTGTTGGTTGCTGGTTCGCTCTACTAATAGCTTCTTTTGCTGTACAGAAACTCTCAAGTTTAATTAGATCCCATTTGTCTATTTTGGCTTTTGTTGCCAATGCTTTTGGTGTTTTGGTCATGAAGTCCTTGCCTATGCCTATGTCCTGAATGGTTTTGCCTAGGTGTTCTTCCAGGATTTTTATGGTGTTAGGTCTTATGTTTAAGTCTTTAATCCATCTGGAGTTAATTTTAGTGTAAGGTGTCAGGAAGGGGTCCAGTTTCTGCATTTTGCACATGGCTAGCCAGTTTTCCCAACACTATTTATTAAGCAGGAAATCCTTTCCCCATTGCTTGGTCTTGTCAGGTTTGTCAAAGATCAGATGGTTGTAGATGGGTGGTGTTATTTCTGAGGCCTCTGTTCTGTTCCACTGGTCTATATCTGTGTTTTTGTACTGGTACCATGCTGCTTTGATTACTGTGGCCTTGTAGTATAGTTTGAAGTCAGGTAGTGTGATGCCTCCAGCTTTGTTCTTTTTGCTTAGCATTGTCTTGGCTATGTGGGCTCTCTTCTGGTTCCATATGAAATTTAAAGTGTTTTTTTCCAGTTCTGTGAAGAAGGTCAGTGGTAGCTTGATGAGGATGGCATTGAATCTATAATAATTACTTTGAGCAGTATGGCCATTTTTATGATACTGAATCTTCCTAACCATGAGCATGGAATATTTCTCCATCTGTTTGTGTCCTCTCTTATTTCGTTGAGCAGTGGCTTGTAGTTCTCCTTGAAGAGCTCCTTTACATTCTTTGTTAGTTGTATTCCTAGGTATTTTATTCTCTTTGTAGCAATTGTGAATGGCAGCTCCATCATGATTTGGCTCTCTTTAAGTCTGTTATTGGTGTACAGGAATGCTTGTGATTTCTGCACATTAATTTTGTGTTCTGAGACTTTGCTGAAGTCGCTTATCAGCTTAAGGAAATTTTGTGCTGAGAGGATGGGGTCTTCTAAATATACAATCATGTTGTCTGCAAAGAGAGACAATTTGACTTCCTCTTTTCCTAATTTAATACCTTTTATTTTTTTTAATTACCTGATTGCTCTGGCTAGAACTTCCAATACTATGCTGAATAGGAGTGGTGAGAGAGGGCATCCTTGTCTAGTGCCAGTTTTCAAAGGGAATGCTTCCAGTTTTTGCCTGTTCAGTATGATATGGACTATGGGTTTGTCATAAATACCTTTTATTATTTTGAGATATGTTCCATCGACACCTAGTTTATTGAGAGTTTTTAGCATAAAGGGCTGTTGAATTTTGTCGCAGGTCTTCTCTAAATCTATTGAGATAATCACGTGGTTTTTGTCTTTGGTTCCATTTATGAGATGGATTACGTTTATGACTTGTATATGTTGAACCAGCCTTGCATCCCCAGGATGAAGCCTACCTAATCATGATGGATAAGCTTTTTAATGTGCTATTGCATTTGGCTTGCCAATATTTTATTGGAGATTTTTGCATTGATGTTCATCATGGATATTGGCCTGAAGTTTTCTTTTTCAGTTGTGCCTCTGCCAGGTTTTGGTATCAGGATGACATTGGTCTCATAAAATGAGTTAGGGAGGATGCCCTTTTTTTGTGTTTTTTGGAATAGTTTCAGAAGGAATGGTACCAGCTTTTCTTTGTACATTTGGTAGAATTTGCTGTGAACTTGTCTGGATCTGGGCTTTTTTGGTTGGTAGGCTATTAACTGCTGCCTCATCTTCTGCCCTTGTTATTGGTCTATTCAGGGTTTCAACTTCTTCCTGGTTTAGTCTTGCAAGGGTGCAAGTGTCCAGGAATTTATCCATTTCTTCCAGATTTACCGTTATATGTGCATAGAGTTGTTTGTGCTAATATCTGATGGTAGTTTGTATTTCTGTGGAGTCGGTGGTGATATCCCCTTTATCATTTTTTATTGCATCTATTTGATTCTTTTCTCTTTTCTATTAGTCTGGCTAACAGTCTGTCTATTTTGTTGATCTTTTCAAAAAACCAGATCCTGGATTTATTGTTTTTTGAAGGGCTTTTTGTGTCTCTATTTCCTTCTGTTCTGCTCTAATCTTAGTTATGTCTTTTCTTCTGCTAGCTTTTGAGTTTTTTTGATCTTGCTTCTCTAGCTCTTTCAATTTTGATGATAGGGTGTTGATTTTAGATCTTTCGTTATTTCTCATGTGGGCATGTATTCCTATAAATTTCCCTCTAGACACTGCTTTAAATGTGTCCCAGAGATTCTGGTATGTTGCATCTTTGTTCTCATTGGTTTCAAAGAACATCTTTATTTCTGCCTTCATTTCATTGTTTATCCAGTCATCATTCAGGAGCAAGTTGTTCAGTTTCCATGTAGTTGTTTGGTTTTGAGTGAGTTTCTTAATCCTGAATTCTAATTCATTACACTGGTCTGAGAGACTGCTTATTATGATTTCTGTTCTTTTACATTTGCAGAGGAGTGATTTACTTCCAATTATGTGGTTAATTTTAGAGTAAGTGCGATGTGGTGCTGAGAAGAATGTATACTCTGTGGATTTTGGGTGGAGTGTTCTGTAGATGTCTATTAGGTCCACTTGGTCCATATCTGCATTCAAGTCCTGGATATCCTTGTTGAGTTTCTGCCTCATTGATCTGCTTAATATTGAGAGTGAAGCGTTGAAGTCTCCCACTATTATTGTGTGGGAGTCTAAGTCTCTTCATAGGTCATTAAGAACTTGCTTTATTTATCTGGGTGCTCCTGTATTGGGTGCATATATATTTAGGATTGTTAGCTCTTCTTGTTGCATTGATCTTTTTACCATTATGTAATGCCCTTCTTTGTCTCTTTTGACCTTTGTTGGTTTAAAGTCTATCTTATCAGAGACTAAGATTGCAGCCCCTGCTTTATTTTGCTCTCCATTTGCTTGGTAAATCTTCTTCCATCCCTTTATTTGGCGTCTATGTGTGTCTTTGCACATGATATGGGTCTCCTGACTACAGCACACCAATGGGTCTTGGCTTTTTATCAAGTTTGCCAGTCTGTGTCTTTTGATTGGGGCATTTAGGTCATTTACATTTAAGGTTAATACTGTTATGTGCAAATTTGATCCGCCATTTGGTTACTGGCTGGTTGTTTTGCCTGTTAGTTGACGCAGTTTCTTCATTGCATCATTGGTCTTTACCATTTGGTATATTTTTGCCGTGGCTGGACTGGTTGCTCCTTTCCACGTTTAGTGCTTCCTTCAAGAGCTCTTGTAAGGCAGGCCTGGTGGTGACAAAATCTCTCAGCAATTGACTGTCCATAAAGGATTTTCTTTCTCCTTCACTTATGAACCTTAGTTTGGCTGGATATGAAATTCTAGGTGGAAAGTTCTTTTCTTTAAGGATGTTGAATATTGGCCCCCACTCTCTTCTGGCTTGTAGGGTTTCTGCCAGGAGGTCCACTGTGAGTCTGATGGGCTTCCCTTTGTGGGTAACCCGACCTTTCTCTCTGGCTGCCCTTAGCATTTTTTCCTTCATTTCAGCTCTGGTGAATCTGACAATTATGTGCTTTGGGGTTGCTCTTCTTGAGGAGTATCTTTGTGGTGTTCTTTGTATTTCCTGGATTTGAATGTTGGCCTGGCTTGCTAGGTTGGGGAAGTTCTCCTGGAAAATATCCTGAAGAATGTTTTCCAGCTTGGATTCATTCTCTCCATCATATTCAGGTACACCTATCAAACTCAGATTAGGTCTTTTCACATAATCCCATGTTTCTTGGAGCCTTTGTTCATTTCTTTTCCCTCTTTTTTCTTGGATCTTGCCTTCTCATTTTATTTCATTGAGTTGATCTTCAATCTCTGATATCCTTCCTTCTGCTTGATCAATTTGGCTATTGAAACTTGTGTATGCTTCATGAAGTTCTTGTGTTGTTTTTCAGCTCCATCAGGTCATTTATATTCTTCTCTAAGCTGTTTATTCTTGTTAGCGTTTCATCAAAACTGTTTTCAAGGTTCTTAGTTTATTTGCATTGGGTTAGAACATGTTCCTTTAGCTCAGAGAAGTTTATTATTACTCACCTTCTGAAGCCTACTTCTGTCCATTCATCAGACTCATTCTCCATCCTGTTTTGGTCCCTTGCTGATGAGGAGTTGTGATCTTTGGAGGAGGAGAGGCGTTCTGGTCTTTGATGATTTCATCCTTTTTACTCTGGTTTCTTCCCATCTTCGTGAGTTTATCTACCTCTGATCTTTGAAGTTGGTGATTTTGGGTGGGGTCTCTGAGTGGACGCCCTGTCTGTTGTTGTCGAAGCTATTTCTTTTTGTTTTTTAGTTTTCCTTCTAACAGTCAGGCCCCTCTGCTGTAGGACTGCTGGAGGTCCACTCCAGACCTTGCCTGCCTGGGAATCACCCACGAGGGATGTGGAGCAGTGAGGATAGCTGCCTGATGTTTCCTCTGGTAGCTTTGTCCCACAAAGGTACCTGCCAGGTGTCAGCCTGAGCTCTCCTGTATGAGGCTTTTTTTAGGTTATTCAGGGGTCAGGAAGCTGCCAGTCTGTCCCTTGTCTGCCTTAAGAGGCATTGCTGGGCTGCCTCAGACTCAGCCCAGCTGCTGAGTAGGCTTCCTCTGGCTTTTGTTTACACAGCTGAGATTAGTCCTGCCTTCACAATGGAGGACGCCCTTCTTTCCACTGAGCTCGATCATCCCAGATCGAGCCAGGACTGATGTGCTGGCTGTGAATCTCTCAAGCGAGAGGGATTCAATTTGCTACTCTTTGTGGGGGTGGGATCTGTCAAGCCATATCACCTGTCTCCCTGCTTTCAGCTCTCCCTCTTCCTGAGGGGTCGTCCCCCAGGTGCTCTTGGCACTAGTCAAAACTTCTGCCCAGATCTGTGCCAACTACTCTCAGGGCTGGCCAGAGCTGTTGCTCAGATCTGTGTTGGTAACTTGTGGCACTTTACAGCCTTGCGGCGTTCTCCTGGACTGTGGGTTGCAACGGCCATGGCAGAACTGCAGTATTTGAACCAGAGTGCCAAGGGGGTAAAGTCCCCAATCCTCCATCCCGTTGCATTTCCTGGGTGCAGTAGTGCCCCTCCTTGCCTGGGTTAGCCCTCTTTGGGCTACACCCACTGTCCTACCAGTCCCATTGAAATAAACCTGGTACTCAGTTGGAAATGCGGAGATCGCTTGCCTTCTGCATCTCTCTCACTGGGAACTGCACTTCGGAGCTAATGGCTTTTCTTTGCCAGTACCTGCATACTCAATAACTTCATACCTTCCCTATTGATTTTAAATTATCGGGGCCCTTGTCCAAGATTTGTACTATCCACAGCACTTCTCACAGTATTTGGCACACTGTAGATGATCACTGAATGTCTGAGGGTTGAATGGAGTTTATGCTGAATAGGTGTACAGGTATTGATCGACTTACGACCTATGCAACTTACAACAATTCGACTTTACGACCACAATCGCTAGCCACGACTGCTCCGCGTCTGACAGCCCAAACGTTGCCCAGCTGGGCGTACGATAGTGTGGACCAGCTTCCGGCAGAATTACCATCTCCACGTGCACCATTTCAACTGTTATCCCAGACTCAGTGCAGCAATTTGTGTTTTGTGTCTTGGATATTTTTCATCAAACCCCTCCCAATAAACTTCTTATACATTTCGAAGCAATGGACCCAAACATCGAACGATTTGCAAGGATTGAACGGATGGCGCAAGATGTGTTTCGTCCGTATCGTGAAATTTATGAAGAAAAAAAGAAACATGCAATTCAGACAAAGCTCACCATGTTTATGAAAAAACCAACTCCGGTAACCCCAACTGCTGCCTCAGATGATGACATCAACGATCCGCAGCCAAGCACCAGCGGCCAATAAAATGTTTCGTACATGTTTATATATTTTGATATGTTTTGCAATTGGGAAAATGTTTCCTATGGTATTTTTTACACCTGTATTTTGTATTTTTGTATGCACCTGTATTTTGTAATTTTGTATGTTTTGCAAATATTAAACCAGTTGTACTGGTAATGCAGTGTTTTACTTAAACCTGAAGAATGTAAAAATAAGAAACAAAATGGTGTAGAGATGATACAAATTGGCATAAAATGAACAAGGAAAATTATGATATATAACAATAATGAAAGAAAATTGTGGTAAAATATGACTTAAAGATTTTTATAACATCATTTCACAGCACTGTACATATAGCCTACTCAACTTACGACCAAATCGTGTTACAACCAGTCTGTCGGAACCAATTGTGGTCATAAGTCGAGCACTAGCTGTATGTGTGTGTGTGTCAGCGTGTCTGTGTCTGTGTGCATTTTGGGTAATAGAGTCTCATTATTTCTCCACAATAGACATTGACATTTGGAATTTAAATCCAGAGCTGCTTTCCTTCAAACTCATTTTTTATCTTTAATTTCCTCATTGATGTTGATGACTTACACCCACTGGCCCGTCTCTGTCTTTAAATCACCATTGGATCCACGTATTCTCTTTCTGTTAACCTGCCTGAATGCAAACCAAGCGTTCAGTGCAATGACAGCTTTGCTGATGTACATGGTGTCAGTGATGTCACGGTTTCCTAAGCAACAATCAATATGCTGTGCCAAAACTCCACGGAAGGAAGTCATTAAAAAGGATTGTGTGAGTGGTTGTGTGTGTGTGTGTGTGTGTACCTGAAAACAAACACCCCAAGTGTTCATGCACACCCACTGGTCATCTTTTCAAAGAATATCATCAAGAAAATTTTACTGCAGCAGCATCAGTGAGATGAGTCCCAGTGGGCGAAGTGGTTTCCATGGAAATGTGTTATCATGCTTTGCAAAAGCAGCTTGATCTGCACATGAGAAAGATGTGAAATGGGGGTTGGAATCCCATGTGAACTCACCCCACTGCAAATATAGCCTATAAGCCCCTGGAACAGGCCCAGGCAGGGGCGGGAGTTTAACAAACAGAGTCTGCTCCACCAGCATGCCTGGGACCTTGGCCATTGTCATTTACTTGTTCTTTGTTGTCTGACACCCCAGAAGCCGGGAGCTCTCTGAGATTAGGCACTGCACCTTGAGTCATGATGGCTGTTATCATTTTTTATCACTTATCAGTCATGTGTAAGTGCTTTACACATATTATCTCATTTCGTTATCAAACAACCTTAATTATGAGGTAGTTATTTTAAGTCCTTTCTATAGGTAGCGGAGCTTCAAAACCATGCTGCATTGCCTCAGGACCCTGTTAGTAATGCCTGGCTGCTGGTAGATGTTTAGATGAATGAATGGATGCAGGAACAAATGAGGGAGGAAGAGAAGATGTTGGGGAAAAGGCAGGTTATTACTGTGAAGTCTCTGCCCAAGCCTGGGGAGCAGGGCATGGGTCAAATCCATCGGGCACTCATGCTGATAATGGGTGCCAGGGAGCTTGGGGACTGAACGGCTTGACCAAATCTTTTCAGCACCTTCCTAGAACACTGATGGACAGTCCCAAAGAGTACAACCCACATAGGTCCGCTGAAGATAAACCACGCAATCTCAATTCACAAGTCCACTGAGGAATACATTTTTTTTCCTCCAGCAAGCCTCACGATGAGAGCCCTGGATTCTCAGCCACAGACCCTGTTTTTCTGGCTCTGGCTGAGCTCCAGACAGAGAGAAGATTTTTCTGAACATGCAGGGTGGTTGCGGAGCTGTCAGCAACCATTTCACAGAAATGGCCAGGAGGTGTTCAAATTCCAGAGCAGTGGGGACAGTGGGGAGAGACATTTTCAGCAACTATGGCATATTCCTCTGAAATGAAAAGAAAAATACAAAAGGCAAAACTCCTCTTTTGCTCAGTGTTGATAAGAATGTACACTTTCTTCTACAGCATTTCAATTATTACTGTGCCTTAGGATAGCAAAAAGGCCCACCACCCAGATTGAATGTGGCCTCGTCCAACCCAGCGGTTCAGAGCCAGCCCTGTGGCTGTCTCTCCTTCAGCCACAGAAGGTGGGGTTCATGTCCCCCACCTAACCAGGCCAAGCCCAGCCGCTTAAGGTGTAAACCAGGGAAGGACCAATGCTGCCAATCAGTGCATATATGAGATGTGCATCCATCTGGCTCCGTGCTGTGGCTTCGTGGTTCATTCCACCCAAGACTCCTCAGCACCACTCGCCCTCCTCACCCGTGATGTGGCAGATGGGACTGAGAGCAGCCAGAACATGGGGAGCTCCCAGGCCCCGAGGGCCAGTGCCTGCTTCTGGAGCAGCCGTCAAGGGGGCCGCTCTCTCCTCTCCACATGGCTGCTGGGGTCTGGGCCATGGTGGGGAGAGGAATAGAACCACACTTCTGATATTTTATAGCGTAAAAATCAAGGAACATTTTTAGACCATTACTGTGGACAAAGTTCTGGTGAGGTTCTTTTTTTTTATAAGTTGACAAATAGTGAGTATATATATTTTGGGGTACGATGGGATGTTTTGGCATACATATACATCGTAGAATGTTTGAATCAAGCCAGCTGACATATTCATCACCTCACATACTTACAATTTTTTTTGTAGTGGGAACATTCAAAATGTACTCTTTTAGCAATTGTGAAATTACATGATAATTATTATTAACTATAGTTCTATGCTGTGCAGTAGGTCACTGAAAGTTATCCTTGGGTGAGGTTTCTTGATTAAATCTTTCCTTAAATATTCTTAACAACTTATGCGGTAGATGGATATATAAAATCTAAGTTTTTTTCACGAAATCATATGTAGTTGGATTCAGACCAAAATTAAGTTCTTCAGGTGATTCATCTGTATTACAGGTTGAAATTCTGTCTCAAATCCCTGTCTTTGGCCCCTCCTGTTTTCATGGGCCTCAGGAAAGCCTAGTCATGAAACCCAAGAACGTTCTTCAGCTTCCATTTGCAATGTACTTTGCACTCTGCTCTTTCTCAGTGTGCTCTGCTAATAAAGTCTCTCCACAGCCGCCCAGTCTGTGCCCCAGAACATCCAACGTGGACCTGCACCTGCTCAGGTCTCCCCCAGAGAGGAAGACACCCGCAGAGACCTGCACATCTGGATGGGCAAGGCCATGTCCTGTCTGGCCTCTGTGTCCCTGGCTGGAGAGGTTTCTCCTCCTCCTGGTGTCCTCGGGCCAAGCCTACGCAGGATGATGGGGCCAGGCAATCCAAGCCCACTATGTCCATGCAGGGAATTGCTTTGTTTTCTCTGGGAACAGAATGGGAGGACTTTTATTTCTAGAAGGCATTATCTCTTCTCTATATTATTCTGAGATCTAGTAATGGCATTTATGACCAAAAAATATGCCTTTGGAAGGAAGCTGTTATCTATGGGAGAAACTTTATTTCTAATGGAGAACAGAGCTTGACTCTGACAAGTTCCAGTGGGTCTCAGGAAATAGCAAATCTATCCTGGAATAGGAGCAAAAGAGCTTTGAAAACAAAAAGCTGAGGATTCCCGGTGCAGGAGGCACCCTAGGGAAGGTGCCTGAGGCCAAGCCCATGTCATCTGCTAATAGTGGCCACATTCTTAGACTGACCTGGGAAAAGGAGGCCTTTCTTGTCACCTTGTTCACCCCAAATCTCCATTTCTACTTGCTGAAAATTTTTATGTGCCAAAATATCTATTATTCTAGGTCATGACATAAAAATAGCCTTCAAGCTTCCTACCAGTCCTTGGGGTCTATGCAGCAAAGTAAGCTGGTGAGGAAAGGCTAACTGAGCTTCCTAGGGAGCTGGGGCAGATGCTCATTACCACGCGTGGAGAGGTGATCCTGTGATGTCTCCAAACAAACTTTCAATAAACCTGTCAGCCCCCAGTCACTGCAGCGGACAGGCAGCTTCCCTGCTTGCGGTGCCCTGGCTTAAGACGGGGACTGTGGACGTCATCAGATCCAGCCCGGTGCTCTGGCTTGACCCCATGCCCTGTGCTGGGAAGGACAAGGTGCATGGCTCTGGAAGAAGAGGAAGGGAAGGGTGGGGCTATCAGAAAGGAGATCCCCTCTGCTGCATATCACCAAGCCATTGGTCCCCATGAAATAACAATCTTGGTGATAGCTACGGAGACTCAAATGTGAGAAAAAATTCAACATCTGTTATCCCTCAAGCTGTAATTAGAAAACCCACGTTTGAGCCCACTGGGATCAATTTTATTAAATACCTAATCTCTCTGAGCCTCAGTTTCTTCTCCTGTAAAGTGGTGGTGATGGTGCACACCCCGCAAACTCATCGTGAGAATAAGGACAACGTAGGGCTAGTGTCAACAGTCTTTCTGGAATGTAGTTTGTGCCAAACACAAAAGCTTTTTACCGTCGCTATGTGTAAAGAACTTGATGATCTGAACAGCCATTCATATAAACCGTATTTCAGTCAATTTGATAACCAAGAGGAAACGTGTCTTTCACTAGGAAATATTGCTGTGTGTTATGCTGCATTTGTATGCTCCTCCGCCCACCCCTGCCCACATCTGCTCGTACTCTGCATAGCAGGATGCAGTAGGTGGGGCCTCAGGGATCTCTGCAGTCAAGGAGAAGCCCTTGGACATTCATAAGGCTCTTCTGCACTGGCAGGAGAGCTCCTTCTTCCACTCCCCCTTCACTTGAGTGACTAAAATAGAATCAGTAGAATTCAGCAGATTAAGAAAATTGGTGTCATCCCACAGCTTCATTACCTTGTAGGAGATAATAGCACCTCCAGATCCCAGAGGGCAATTAACAAACCATAACAGATCATTCACGAGCAAACCACACATCTGCCCCCTCCCTGAGCTGAATCCCTGCCACCCACCCTTAGTGCAGAAGACTTTACTTCCAGAGAGCACCCCCAGCCTGGCAGTGCAGTGCACATCCCTCCCCCGACACTTCCCAGGCATGGGCAGACACCGCAGCTCTCTCAGCCTTAGAGAATGAGGATCTAGTTGCAGATCGAGCACCTGAACCCCAAATGAGATCATGCCTTTGCAAAAACTGTCATTTACTGTCTTAAGGAAGCAAACTATAATCAGGGCTGGGGTGTGGCGATGTGTCATAAATGACTTCACCTGGGACCCTGCAGGCCTCCAGGAATATCCCCGCCTTTCATCTGTGTTTCCTGCAGAGAACTTCTGTCTCTCAGAGAACTTCTGCATGGGTGAGTCCCATATGAGCCCCAGATGTGTACCTCGAGGGATGTGAACACAGTGAAAACTTCATCACCAGTGAGGGACTTCAGACCAGCTCTCTTACGTCTCAAGTTTAAAAAATAATAACCAAGTTTTTTTTTTAAAGCAAGGGTTTTCAAGGGCCTTCCAGTAGGATGGGGGAGAAGATATGTATTTTATTGGATAGGCAAAGCAAAACATATTGATTATGACAATGCAGTCATAATCAATAGATGCATTAGATTTTGGAAGCAAATCTAATGAGAATAGTTGCCTTCTAATGTCAGGCCACCCCAACTGGGATTTTCTGGTTTATCAGTCCTTTTTGTTTACCCTTTGTAATCGTTGAGGCTCAGCCCTATGGGTACTGATGTTGGGTGAATTCAAGGGACAGGAACATTAAGTAATTCAGCAACTGAAGACACGGTCACTCTGACTTTGCAAGCTTATCCTCTTCTATTTAAACCTGTACGACTGAGGTTCTTCAAGGCTGGGTTCTAGCCCTCTTTTCTCATTGCCCAAACTCTTCTGTGGAGAATCATTCAAGTCACTATATGCTGTTATAAATACGTGCGAATGGCATACATGCATCTTTAGTACCTACTTGTCTTCTTCTGAGCTCCAGACCCATCTATTCGAGAGGCTTTCTGGTTTCTCTTCTTGGATGTTTCAAAAGCACATCAAACTGGTCATGTCAAAAGTTAGATCAGTGACCCCTCACTGACCACTCCCCAACCTGCTCATCCTTCTGTGCCCATAATGTGCACACCCAATGGCAAGACAGGAAGCATGGCAGTCACCCTTGACCTCTTCTCCTTTAGCTGAAACTTCAATGCCTTACCAAGTCATTTACTAACTAAACATTTATTAAACATACCGATTTCTCTATGCCTCAACCATCATTTTAGTCCAAGCTACAATCATGTTCTTCCTGAACTGCTGAAACAGCCAACTATAGGGTCTGATGTCCAACGTCCCCACCTGCACCAAAACTGACATGTTCGATGCTTAACTATGGTAATCCTGACCACATTATTAAAAATTATTCAATGGCTTCTCATTAGTCTGAGGATAAAGCTAAACATGTTTCATGTTGCCTATGAAACAAGTAAATAATATTCATAAGCCCTCATGAATATTTATGAACCTGATATGGACCCTCATCTAGATTCCACTGTAATGGGTCCTGCACACCCCAGATGACAACTTCAGCACCAAGACCACTAGAAAATATTTGGGGCATAGAACATTTATCTTAATTGGTCTATGTTAAGGGGATATTGGTGGTCTTTGATCTCTGTGCTTCTGCCCCTTCCAATCAATAGCACATAAAATATGAAAAGCATTGCTCTAGGTTGACAGTAAGAATAACAAATCCTCAATAAATTACATTAATAAGAAGACTTCAATTATAGAAATCAGTAAGACTCCCAGAGGTAATGAAAACATAACTTGGAAGCCTGAAATAAACTGGAACATGACACATGTATTTCTATGCGTATGGAAATTATAAATATGCATGTGAACATTGGGTGGGGGTTAGCCAAAGATGGTAAGAACCTCCTATGAATTTCAGATCCCCTAGAAATAATTTTGCTGTTAAGTCTCAACTCAGCTGATGTTAATTAACAGACAGCTAGTTTAATACAGAAGCTAAGAACGTGACTCTGCAGCCAAAGTACTCAGCTCAAATTCTGACTTTACTAACTCATTCTGGTTCTCGGGGCAAATTATTTAACTCACCTGTGCCTTAGTTTCCAAAATAATGAGGATTGTAACAATAGTACCAACTCCATTGTAGCTACTGAGAGAATTAATTAAATTATATACAAAAGACATTTGAAAGAATATCTAATATACAGTAAGCACTACATAAAATATTCTTATTGCCTATGTTTTTAAGGGAGTGTGGTCAGCAGCATAATGCTTCCTCAAAGGACATTTGGTGTCCTGGATCCCTAGAATCCATGAATATGTTGCCTGTGGCAAACAGACTTTGCAGGTATGATTACAGTTTAGGACACGAGATGGGATAGAGGAGATGCCGCATTTGACACAGACCTTGATGACCAGAGCTTTTAGGCCTGGCCCGGTGAATAACTGTACGTATGCTCCTCCAAACTAAACTAATTTCTCTCCACTGAGTTTGATGTGGTTTGAAGGCATTTTAGTGGAGGAAGCAGCAGGGGTCAAAACAGTAACAGGCCGGCTTTGGGGAAGCCTGTGGAGGACAGGCCAGAAATAGGGGCAGGCAAATTTACGAGTGGAAAGTTGCTCTGGGAAAGTAATAATGATACAGAGTGTTCATTTTGTGCTTACTATACGCTAGGCACTACCAACCCCACTTCATCCTTAGAACTCACAATTATTTTTCCAAACAGACGGAGGAACTAAGGTGTGGAATGTGTCATGCACGAGGATGCATGGCCGGTGAGTTGCAGGTTTGGTGGATCTGGAATTCAAGCCTGCACAGTCTTGTGTCAGAGCCTGCACTCTCGGCCCCGCCCTACATGCAAATTGACCTGGATTACGTCATGCAGTGTTTGAGTGACAGGATTTATTGCATAGCAATGCGTAAGTATACAAATGTATGAATAGGAAGTGGCCATATCAGAGCTGTGCTCCAGGAAGACTGCTCTGGCATCGATGCCAGGATAGAGTCAGTGGACCATAAGAAGGAGAAACCAGCTTGGAGCAGGATTCCCAATGAAGGAAGGGACAAAGAGGCAAACAGCGGAGTCTGTGAGGGGGTGGTGATATTTGTGCTGGAAGAGGTATCTGAGATGCTTATCTGGGAATCACTGGAGAAAAATGTCAGGCCAAGTTTTGAATTAAGCACAAGGAGAAATCATTTATGTAGCTATAAAAGCCCAGAGTGGGTGGCTGAGTTGGTGGCTTTCATGGTCTCTAAATTGAGTAATGCTATGTCAGAGACAGGAAGGCAAAGGCGTCTCAGCCATGGGATTCATCTGCAATACCTTCTTCAAGGCGTAAATATGTTTTTATTAGCTTTATGCCTATAGCCATACGGAATTAGAACAGCAGAGAGAAGAAGAACGTCATAAAATTGGCATTTTTTTTTGCACAGGTTACCAGGATGTGAGGGATCAGAGCACTGTAGATGATTCACGACAGTGTCCCTTTCCTCTCTGCTGATGGTATGGTCGCTCTACACAAGGCCAGTGAACAGCTTAAAACTACCGCAGTCAGCAACGGAGGACCGGGAAAGACAGAAGCCTCTCCTTCATTCTCTTTCCCAGGGTGTTGGGAGAGCTAAGTCATCCCAGGGCACCGGTCTCTCCACTGCAGACTTTTTTTTCTTCCCCAGCCAAGGACTTAACTATGAGGCTAAAGGGTGACTCCTGAATCTGGAGACCACTGCATCCCTCATGACACGGAGATCAGTTACAAAGGGTCCGCCATGCAGAGCAGTCTGTTGCAGAACTGACTGGGGCTTGATGTTAGGTAGTTTTGACTCCATCCTTAGAAACAGGTGCTGAGCATGTCTGCCAGTGTTCTACGTGCCTAAGAAGCCAGCCAACATGTTTTCAAACCCTACCTATGCCTTCAAATCACTGGGCAGCCTATGCCTCACCTTAGACCAATTGACCCAGCAGGGCTTTGGCTGAGACATAGGTGCTAGCAGTCTTTCAAGCTCTCTCTGCTAAATCTAACTTGCATTCAGAGCTAAGAAACACTGTGCTAAATTTTTATGTTTTAAAGATGCACAGTTATATGCCATGATTCTTCTTCCGGTTGAAGGAGACAGAACTTGTAAACATAAGAATTATCAGCCACATGGGGTAGCAGATGCCAAATGCTGAGCACTGTTGCTAAATACCAATAACCAGGAGACACAAACCAAATATGAGGTGATGCAGGAAGGCTTCCTGGAGGAGTGAGACTGTGCCAGGAAGGGGAGCAGGGTGAGGACTTAAACAAATGGAGGGGCGTCTTTGATGTTGGAACCCCAAGACAAATGCACTGAGGCTGGACACGTAAGATGAACTGAGGAACTGACCTTCCAGCCCGCCTGTGCTGGGGGAAATAGTAGGGGGTCTGGTGCCATGAGAGCCTTTTCCATGCTGAAGGGACTGGGGAGATGAGACGGCCTCACTGATCTGCTAGGGATGTGCTCCTAGGTCCCCTTCCGGCTCATAATTCTCCTCTGAGGACTGTGGGCTTTGATCACACCTGCCCCTACCTCCTCATGGACAGGTGAGGGCAGAGACAAGATGGAGAAGAAGGAGAGCTGAGGGGTCACCAGCAATGTCCCTGGTGGGGCCCTCACAAAGGTGTTGCAGCCCAGGCTTACGCAGAGAGAGAGCAGTGAGTGGTTGTGGCCCCATAAGCTTGGAACTAATTCATCTGTGAGTCCTTTGCGTTTTCTTTAGCTGACCATTCCCCAACTAGATGGCCGTGAAATGGAGCCCCAAGACCTACTCTCGGGTTTCGGGCTCAGTGAGTCTGCGGCAAAGCTTGGGAATGTGGACATCCAACAGTCTCCCACGTGACAGTGATGCTGTGGCTGCGGCCTGGCTCTGGGGGGTGCTGGGTGCATTTCATCCTGTGCACTGAGTTAGTGTTAAGGGAAAATCTTTTTGAAAGTCACCATCTCAGTTGTGCGAAAAGAAAATGAAGACAGGAGTGTCTGCTCACACCTGAATGATCCAGACAGAGAAAGCTGATTCCACAGTCCTGGGGGCTGGTGCAATGGAAGCCGAGGGATAAATGGCAGGCGACTCTGGGGGTAGAGAGATGTGGGCGACAAGTTGGCATCATCACAACCTGGAACACGCAGAGCTTTGCCCTAGTGATGGAACAGTCTCCTTCCCACGGACTCCAGGGAGTTCATGTTGTGGCCAGAAGCGGGGGCCCTGATTAGAGAGGATGGGGACACAGGAGGGACAGAATGAGGCAAACTGTCTAGATAGTTCTAGACTAGAAACTTAGGGGCTTAGATGTGAATAAATGCTCTAACATTTGTTGGTAGTGTGGCTTTAATTCTGCCATTTATTCTCCCTGAGCCTTGTGTCTAATCTTTGGGATGGAGATGACGACGAGGACAATGAAGATGATGGTGACAGTGACAGCACATGGTCGGAGCCGGCACAAACAGGAGCAGGAAACGCTGCACCCTCTGCCTCAGGCCTGGTCTCCTCCCAAAGCAATGCCCCAAACTCATCCCCGGACATTCTCTGTCCTGGGTGGCAGGAGAGCAAGAGAAGGAGCTGTCCTTGAGGTCCTGGCCTCTTCCCCTAAGACACTTGGGGTGCGGTATGAGGAGGTCAGGGTAGTTGGTGTCAGGAGAAGAATGTTGAGTAATTGGTGAGGGCATGAAGGAGGAGGAGAGTGGAGGACAGAGGACGTCTGGGGGAAGGTCACCTTGGAGCCGAGTCGGGAGTAAATGATGGCTCACGAGGCAGTCAAGAGAGAAGGGCACTCCGCATGGAGACCGTGTCATATACAACTGCATCAGTATTGAAAGAACAGGAGGGCACGGTCAGTGAGTGTCCAGTGACTGAGAGTCACAGCGTGTGTGCTTGCTGTTGGAAAGGAGGGCTCTGGGGGAGTCAGGTGAGGGCCTTGCGTGCCCTGCCAGGCAGCTGCCGGTGCTGAGCCAAGTATTGGGTGTTGTCCTTTATCCAAGCAGGTGGACCCTGGCCATGTGAGCCTGACAGCCCTGCCCCATTACAGGATGCTTCTGCCTACCTCAGCTGCAGCTGGGGCTGTGGCAGTGACCCTTGTATCTGGCTGGTGCTGGAAGGTTAGGGGTGATCTTTTCTAGTCTGGATGGCTGGGCCTCCCTTCTGCTGGGGTCAAGTCCCCACCCCTGAACATCATGAACCAAGCGTAGGTTCGTCTTCTGCAGGCTGAGGACCATGCTGGGCATGGCAGGGAGGCAGAGGATGTTCAGAGCAGCCTCTCTTTCATGCCTGTGGAAAAGAGGAAGGGAAATTGTGTTTACATTTCTGCCACGTGCTCAGCCCTGTGCCAGGGCGTCACTGAGATTTTATTTCATGTGAAAAAAATGCTCTAAACCAGTGTCATTCTTCCCATTTCATAGAGGAAGAAACTAAGGCTCAGGGATGCTCCATAAGTGGCCCAAGTCACGGCTGAGACAGGGTGGGCCAGACGTCTACAAAGGAAGATGATGAAACCCAACCCGGCCCCTGTGATGCTCTTGGTTTTGATCCGCAGCATTAAAGCAAGGTAAAGACCTCGCATGGGAACAAAGTCTTCTGGGTTTTCAGGGGAAGGATGATAAAGTACACTGTAGAGAAGGGGGACAGTGACTCACAGCTGGAGGTGAGCTCCACTGCCTGGCACTTCCCGCTGGCTCATGGCACAGAGCCCCTCCTCTCCAGGAGCAGCCTCTTATGTCTCTGACTCTGCCTTGACCTAGTATACTGTCTACACTGCAGACAGAGAGCACGTGGCCTTAAGTCTGGCTCAGAGTGAAAGCTCAATAACCACGAGCTTTCACTCTGATGTTGTTTTGAATGAGAGTGAATCAGTCCAGGCCTGTCCTTCCTGAGGCCCCTTCTCTTACTTTCTGTTCCCCTTCATAAGAAATGCCCCCCTCTGGCCTCGCCCACCCTCCCACCTCGCTTCCCATCTGTCGAGCCCTTCTCCACACGCCACCCTTCTCTCTTCCGTGCCTTCACTTTGTGCTCTGTGAATTCCTCTGTTCTCTAATCCACCTGACCAGCTTCTCCACCTAGATGACACCTCCTCCTGGAAGCCGTCCCTGACCTCTAGCCTGGCATCTCATTCTCTGCACTTTGTATTTCCTTCTCCCTAACACTCCTCATAGCCACAGGGATGGTTCAGGGGTCCTTCTCCCCAGGGGCTAGGGCCTCCTAAGTCCAGGCTGTGTCTTATCAGGATTCCATCCCAGTGCCCTGCACGGTTTAAGATCCTTAGTAGGGGTGGCTCATGCCTGTAATCCCAGCACTTTAGGAGGCCGAGGCAGGCGGATCATGAGGTCAAGAGATCGAGACCATCCTGGCCAACATGGTGAAACCCTCTCTCTACTAAAAATACAAAAAAAATTAGCCAGGCGTGGTGGCGCAGCCTGTAGTCCCAGCTACTCGGGAAGCTGAGGCAGGAGAATTGCTTGAACCTGGGAGGCGGAGGTTGCAGTGAGCCGAGGTCACGCCACTGCACTCCAGCCTGGCGTCTGGTGACAGAGTGAGCCTCTATCTAAAAAAAAAAAAAAAAAAAAGATCCTTAGTGGGTACTCAGGAAATGTTTGCAGAAGGAAAGAATGCTTTTCTCCAGCGGGAGGGCACTTTCTTTCTTTGAGTTCTGCCTTCGGCAAGCTCTCCTCCAGCCACTCATTCTTCCTGTCTGGGCTTAGTCTCCTTCCTGGGCCAAGAAGCTTCCCCCACGCCCTACCCTCCTGAGGGGCTGTGCACACTTTCTCTGAGGTCTCTGCTTCTGGTTCCTTCTGCTGGTACATCAGGTAAGTCCTTGTACTGTTTCGAATGGTTTACCATTCTGCCTCCCTGTGAGCTTGTGAAGGGTAGGGGCTGTCTTGTTGTCTTTATATGCTCAGCACAGACCCTCCACAGAGTCAGCAGTTGGGGAACATTTGCTGTTTAAATGATGAACTGGTTGCATAAATGAAAAGCAGGTCTGCACTACTATTCAGAATGGATGCCACTGTGGGTGTCAGGAGGAAGGGAAGCCACTTCCTCCTGTTCAGAATGAAGACGAAATCTGTGTGTGCTCCACCATGGCGCTGGCTTTTAATAAGGCACAGTAAGGGAAGAGGGAGGGACATGCACCAGGGCACAGCCGCCATGCCCGCGCACCTGCTGTCAGTGGAACCCAGCTTCAGCACGTGCTCAGGAGAGATGAGGATGCTGCAACGGGGAAGCATGCTCCTTTCAGTGCACTCCCTTCCTTGAGGAAGTCGAGGCCTAAGGAAAATTGGAAGGATTGTCTCCAGATAGATTTGGGAAGACATTCCCTGGGGAGCAGAAGCCTTCTTTGAAAAGCATTGTGTGCTGAACAAGTGAAGCACGTCTATTTAACCATGTTGGCTTGTTCAGCAGGTGCTGGGATGAGCTAGAAGAGCTTAAGGCTCTTGTCTCCCAGTCTGAAGACCTGGTCTTTCTCCTTCGAGGTTACAGTGGCTGATGCGGCGGGGCGAGGAGCAGCTCTTGGGCCCGGGAGGGGAACTTCTCACTGCAGGGAACTCTGGCTCCGCACAGCTGAAGAAGCTGGAAATGGATCTATGTGGCTTTGAGCCACTGCAATTTCAAATCTGCTGATGACAGTGGCTGAGCCTACGCTAACACACACAGAATTTCTGCCAACCATAATCACTCTGGGACGTAACCACAGGCTGTCTTTCACTGATACATATGTGAGGTGTGCGTGTTTGCAATAGCTTCACCTAAATTCTAAGGCCTGGAAGAGAAGGGCCGTTTGTACTCCAGTATTTGCCTTTAGTGATGAAAGCATTTGTGTAAGTTCTGGGTTCCTTCTTCCTTAAATGCTTGAAAGGTTTCACTGGCAAAACTTCTCTGGCTTGAATTTCTGTGTGTGAAGGTTTTCAATCATGAATTTAATTTCTCTAACACTTGTTAAAAGTAATCTGATTTGTCTGATTACATCATTCTAAAGCACAATCTTTAAAAAGCTGAGCTTTTCTGGGAATCTGTGTTACGCAAT
This sequence comes from Cebus imitator, assembly GCF_001604975.1. Classification (NCBI taxonomy): domain Eukaryota; kingdom Metazoa; phylum Chordata; class Mammalia; order Primates; family Cebidae; genus Cebus; species Cebus imitator. The sequence goes on from NW_016107720.1 coordinate 1,690,989, forward strand.
TATTCAAATTCGCTGCTGTAGTCGTTCTGTTGCTGGAGGTTTTATGAGCTGCATGGTCTGCACTGATGTTGCTTTTTATGTTTTCTTCGTAGCTGAAGTTGTCTTTTTTCTTTTCTTTTTCAAAAAACCAGTCTCTCCAGGGGTTAACTAAAGTCTTTAATTAATTAATTATTTATATAATCTGTTTTAAGAAACAACTCTTGCCTTGATAACTGTCTCTACTGAGCACTTGCTTCTATTTCCCTGATTTCTGCTTGCGCACTTATGTTGTTTTCTAATCCTTGCATCGAAGCACTTAGCCTGGTGCCGGGTAGATAGAAACTCCTCCGTAAATGTTAGCATCACTACTGTAAAGAAATGTCTCAATTCAGGTGTCTGTTGTAAGATATAAACATTAGAACTTTTACAAATTCTTTGGTGATGAGATCTTAGAAAACATTAAATTCATTTGACCCATTGAAACTTTTACCATTATCATTATACACTGAAGTCTGTGTATATTTGAAAGCATACAATATACCATTATTAATGTGTAAAATTAATATTTATATTTATTAATATGAATACAAGATTTAATATACATTTATTGATATAATATGGATTTGTATAGATTTTTTTATTACATATTATTCCTTCTGAAATCTTTGTGTTTCCACCTGGAGATATAATCTTTATGCTGAAAAATTCCGTTAAGCACTTTACTGACTGTGGCTCTTCCAGTAATGAATTATCTCCATTTGTGTGTATCTAAAAATGTTTGACTTTCACCTTCATGTCTGAAGCATTTGGCAGTAACTTTCTTTTACTACTTTAGAGCAGTCATCCATTGTCTCCTAGCATCTGTTGTTCTGTTGAAGCATTAGCTAATTGTATTTCTTTGGGAGGAAATTGTATTTTTTTGCTGTTGTTCTTAAGTTCTAGTATTTGATAATATAATAGGAAAATTACAGTAAATATAATATAATTTTTAGTAAATATAATACAATTTTTCTCTTCTAGTTATTTTGAAACATAAATAACAATATATTTACATATTATATTTAATAATGTAATATTAATATTTGAAAAATAATATAATATTTGAAAAATAATTGTAGTTTTCAAAATAACTAGAAGAGAAAAATTGTAACGTTCCCAGCGCAAAGAAAATATACATACCTGAGGTGATGGAGATCCCAAATACACTGATGTGGTTATTACATGTTCTGTGCATGTGTCACAAGTACATGTATCCCCAAATTATGTATAGCTATGATATAACAATAAAAATAGGAAAAACTTAAAAAAAATGTTTTTATAATTGCTTTTTAGTAATTTAGGTTTGAGGTGATGGAGTATCTTTTAAAAAAATCTTTCTTGGGCTGGGCATGGTGGCTCATGCCTGTAATTCCAGCACTTTGGAAGGCCAAGGCAGGTGGATCACCTGAGGCCAAGTGTTCAAGACCAGCCTGGCCAACAAGGTAAAACCTCGTCTCTACAAAAAATACAAAAAAAAAAAAAATGAGCTGAGCATGGTTGCATGAGCCTGTACTTCCAGCTACTCAGGGAGGCTGAGGCAGGAGAATTGCTTGAACCTGGTAGGCAGAGGTTGCAGTGAGCCGAAATCATGCCACTGCACTCCTGCCTGGGTGACAGAGGGAGACTCCATCTCAAAAACAAAAAACAAACAAACAAACTATATATATATATATATATCTTGGAGTTCTTTTTTTCTTTCTTTCTTTCTTTGTTTTGAAATAGAGTCTTGCTCTGTCCCCAGGCTGAAGTGTAGTGACATGATCTCAGCTCACTGCAACCTCTGCCTCTTGCGTTCAAGAGATTCTCCTGCATCAGCCTCCTGAGAAACTGGGACTACAGGTGTGCACCACAAAGCCCAGCTAATTTTTGTATTTTTAGTAGAGACAGGGTTTCACCATGTTGGCCAGGGTGGTCTCGATCTCTTGACCTCGCGATCCACCCGCCTTGACCTCCCAAAGTGCTGGGATTACAGGTGTGAGATACCGCGCCTGATCTTCTTGGAGTTTTTCATGCATCTCTAGCCTATGTGTAAATATTTTTTAGTGGTTTTAAGACAATTTCAGGGAATACCTCCTCATATCATACTGTACCTCATTCTTCTTTCTGTCTTCTATGCACACACATATACATATGTGTGTCTATACCTTCATTAGTTTGCATAATATCTCCTAAGCTGGTTTCTATGTTTGTAGTCTTTTCCTCTATGCTTGAATCTGGATATATCTAAATTCAATAATCATGAATCCTCTGTGTTTTCAGTGGCATAAGTTCTATTTATTTTATAAATTCAACTTCTCAGACAAAATTCTCTACCTTGCTCTCTTGTAAGGTCCTGAATATATTTGTTATTTATCTTAAATCCCATGTCTGATACCTGCCGGCATCTATTTATCCAGTGGATCTCTTTCCCATGTTGGTGTTTGTTTCTCTTGCTCTTCTGTCAAGTGATCTTGTCTCCTGGTATGCCTGATAATTGCTGATTGACTAGCTAACATGTATATGAAAAATTGTACAAATAATTTAAGTCTCTGGCTGATGTTTTTGTCTGCGAGAGTAAAGTTGTAGTTGCTTCTGGCAGATTGCTGTGATGAAAGGAGATAGCCCTACTTTAATCAGAAATCAAGCATGTGAAGTAGAACCTTGGGCTTCCTGAGGGTCTTCTCTTCCAGTCCCCCTCGCCCTGAGTGCATGTTCCTTTGTGGGCCCAGTGTAACGTGTGGGCATTTCATGGACACTGTACCCTGGTAAGCTGTGAGCCCTCATTTTATATTCCTGTCTCCTCCAGACCTACGGAGGCTCCTTTTGTCTTCCAGACTTTCCATGGGTCATACTTCTGATCAGTTTTTCAGGCATCCAGCCCCAATTTGGAAAATGGTAAATGTTGGGGAAAATCAATATTAAATGTTGTTTCTAAAGTCCGCTTTCCCCCTCACCTCCCACCAGGGATCTTTTTCCCTCAATTATTCTCTGACGCTTTAGAATTTTTTCTTTATTTGGAAAGGTTTTTCTAGCCATTTTTAACAGATGGCTTGTTCTCCTAATGTTCATCTGTTATTACCAAAAGCTATTGTTATTTTCTAGCCAAGCCCATAAAAAATCACAGGAATTTTGGTATTATGGAGATAATGCAACTGAAAGAGTGTTTCAGAAAGTCAAACCTGGTGGTTCATTTGAGAAAGGATACTGACAGTGAAAGCAAGTTCATAGGCAGTGGCCAGAGATGGAATAACCGATGGTTCTTATTAGGTATGCAGAAGATACTAAATGCTCAGTGGTGTATTTCCTCTCATTTTCATTATTTTCATATATTCCATACAAGGATTTCAAAGAAATTCCAAAGCTATCATCTGTCTCTCAACTTCTAGGGTAAAATAGAAACTATTGATTGAGAAATAGTTTGAAACTAACATTCTTGAACTATTGTTATGAACAAGAAAATAGTTAATAGACTTGTGAGGAATTAGAAAGCTTTTGCGTTTCTTTTCCAAGTCAATGCCGTATTGAATAGTGAAGTAGAAGACACCTCTCAGTAGAATGAACATTTAAATAAGGACAGGCAGATAGACCTTAGGTAGAGATAGGTGGATGTGAACATACTCGTGAGTATAAAGACACAGACACAAATGTGTGCGCGCACACACACACACACACACACACACCACTGCACTAGGAGAAAAGGAGAAAGAGCGGGTAAAGCTCTGAGAGAACACTGAAGGAGTGGAGTCTGGAAGGAGTAGGAGTTACAGACAGAAGAAGAAGAAAACTTTCCATCTGAAACTGTGGAAACACCTGTCAAACTCTGGTGGCAAATCCAAGTTTTCCAAATCCTTAATTTTCACTTGAAATTACCAATTTTTCATTGGCAACTCACACATGAGTTGTTTTTCTTGAAATTGAGTTATTTTTTGAGAAAATATTTATTCCATGAAAAAAAAAAAAGCCTGGGTCAGCTTACAACACAGACACTTGAAGGTGCGGCTCTGCTGGAGACAGCTGGTGTGCTCTGGCGGCCTCAGGGGGACCTTCCCGTTTTTGCTTCACAAAATGTCACAAAGTTATGCACTCGGGGAATAAAATTAATGATTTTTACTGCTTCACCAAAGCAGTTTTTAAGTGGAATTGCCCACATTTGCTATGCACACGAGGCCCTAAAATGACGATGGTTTGAAGCCTCTGCCTTGATGGGTGCTGAAGCCTCAGTAGCTGTCTCGGAATTTTTGCATCACAAGTGGAAACGTCAGCGCAGAATTAAGAAAACAAGTGGATCTCACGGATCCTTCCATGGTGCAGAGACCATCCTTTGAAAACCTTTGATACAGGGCTTAACACACGAGAAGAAGGTTCCTCTTTCCTCCTCTTCCTGATCCTACTGTTCCCGGTCTTCTCTGCCCACTTCATGACCGCTCTGCCCTCTGTGAGTTTCTTTGGGGCCTGTCCTAGAAGTAGAAGGGGGCAGATGTCACTGAGGCTGCTCTGAAGACTCAGAGCTCTCCGGAGCAGGGAGGGTTTCTGGTTCACCATTGTTCTGATTCCTTTTGCTGGTGGCTTTCTCTGTACCAACTCGTCCAATCCCCACACTGCCAAAACAAATACAACCTAATGACAAAGCTCAAAATTCTACAGGAATTAATGTGTATACTCTTTCTTTTCTGTAATGATTCCTGTGCACAAATGAAGAAGTTAAGAAGCTTTCAAAAAACTCCCCTACGCATTCTTTTTTACTTCATCTTCACGGCAAGCTTGAGAGGCAGGCAAACACACATAATTCTTACCATTTCACTAATGAAGAAACCAAGGCTCAGAGGGGCTGAGGTCATGCTAAAATCTAACCTCAGGCCGGGTGCGGTGGCTCACGCCTATAATCCCAGCACTTTGGGAGGCTGAGGCGGGTGGATCACGAGGTCAAGTGATCGAGACCATCCTGGTCAACAAGGTGAAACCCTGTCTCTACTAAAAGTACAAAAATTAGCTGGGCATGGTGGTGTGCGCCTGTAGTCCCAGCTACTCAGGAGGCTGAGGCAGGAGAATTGCTTGAACTCAGGAGGCGGAGGTTGTGGTGAGCTGAGATCGTGCCACTGCACTCCAGCCTGGGTAACAAGAGCAAAACTCCCTCTCAAAAAATAAAAACCCAAAAATCTAACCTCAGCCACACCCTGGTTTCCTCTCTGAGGATCCAGGTTCTCAGGGCAGGGGAAATATCTGTCCAGCTCAGGAAAATGATTCTGAAATCCCTGTGCTGTCAGCAGGAAGGGGAGAAGGGTTATGTGGACTGTTTTTTGTCACTTCTGGGAGCCTCTCCTCATAGTGCCACATCCTTGCTCCTGGCACGTTCCCAAGAGCTGAGTTTGGGCTGGAAAGCTCCGTCCTCCTGTGGTGAGTGTGGAAACAGAAGGCTGTCTCCAGGACTCTGGTGCAGCAGGCACACCCTTCATGCACCCCTCCTCTCTCTCCTTCCCCACAGCTCCCAGAGCCCGGCCAAGTCCCTAACTGGGCTCACTAACTAGGCTCAGAACAAATGACTGTCCTGTAAGTCAGTACTCCAACTGGTTCAACTAGACTCTCAACCCCTCATGGGAATCAATTGCTCCACAGCAATGGCAGGTGATTGGCAGGTGCTGGAGGAGGCAGAAGGGAGTGGGGGGGCTGTGCAGAGCTGTAGGGAGTGGCCCCCACATGGCCAGGGGTTGCAGCAGGTCACTAGCTCTGCTCTCCAGAACTCTGAACCTTTTGAAACAACAGATACAAAATCCCTTGCTGGATTTGGAGTTTTCCTGAGAGAGACAAGGCTTGACGCAAGTTTTCCAGCCTTGCAGTCTCAGTGAACACTCTGAGAAAAGGAAATCTCTCTGACTCTTTGGTGAACAGGTCCTAATAACTTTTGAAAGGCTACGATGTCTTCATCTGCAAATGTGAACTGTATTCAGAGCAGGTGGAAAAAGTTCTCAATCCTTCAGTTATAAACCTCGATGTGGGACGTTTTGTGACTCCACGGTTCATTTTACAGGAGACGGCAACAAAAACAAAAAAGCAAGTGCACAAAGTTAGCATCTCCCTTCACATGCGGCAAGTCTAGCTTTTGTCCTGCAGACATCCATACGGTTTGGATGTCCCCCCCGATCTCATGTTGAATTGCAGTTCCCAGTGCTGGAGGGTGACCTGGTGGAAGGTGTTTGGGTCACGAAAGCTGATCCCTTGTGAATGGCTTGGGCCATTTCTTTCTGATGAGTGAGCTCAGGCTCTGAGTTCACAGGAGGTCTGGCTGTTTAAGTGTGTGGCCTTGCCTCCGCCTCTTTCTCTTGCCCCTGCTCTCGCCATATGACATGCCTGCTCCTGCCACATGATATGCCTACTCCTGCCTGGTCTTCCAACATGATTGAAAGCTGTGAGCCCTGGGGGCATTCCCTCAGTGGGGTGTGTGTTTTCATCTTGGTTTTCTGTGGGGTGGGGGAATGTATTTGTGTTGTCCCCAGCACCTTCTTTCCTGGTGTCTTTGTGATAAAATGAAGGAGCTGGATGGAAGAGGGAGACCCATTTTCTGGATCTATTGAATAACGAGGGCCTTTCCTCAATTGTTTTGATTGAGAGTTTAATAATATGCACTGAGTCGTGAAGCAGTGCTGAATTATCCTTCCTTTCTACCAAGGAAGTACCAGGGTTTGGTCTGTCTGTGACAGAATAAGGGATGGCTCCTGAGAGCCCAGCAAGCCCAAAGTAGGGGTTTGATGCAGGGTGGCTCACCATCCTGGCAGGTGGGCAGTGAGTCGAGACAAGCTTGCAGAGGAGCGATAGGTGAGGGGAGTTATCAGCTCAGGAGTCAGGTCAACACGGAGGTGTTCCAGCGAAAGCCCGAGCAAGCCGGGTCAGGAGATCCCACCTGTGAGGGAGGTTCTCACTGGATGCTGATGCAGAGGAATTGTCTGGCCCATGTCCTTGTCCTCTTGGCACCCAGAGCTTGGCCCTGGCAAGTTTGGCCAATTTGTGCAAGAAAATCATGGAGAGATGTGAGTGCTAGAGGCACCACCACCATCACGAAGTTATACCCTGCGTCAGGCCAGCTGCTTCTGCGCAGCGTAAATTTGTTCTTGATGACAAATTCTTTCCCATGTATTTATTTATTTATTTACTGATTGATTTATATCACTGTAGACTCATGGGCATTTGTTTTATATTTTGTGATGTGATCTGGCATGTTATTTCGTTGCTACAGAGCTCAGTGGATGAGAGCTCTTTTGTCCCTCTCACATGCCTGCATCATTGTGCATGTGAGTGTAAGTGTGGGTATGTGAGTGTGTGTAAGTGTGGGTATGAGAGTGTGTGTGTGTATTGTGTATGTGTGTGAGTGTGTGAGTGCATGTGAGTATGGGTGTATGTGAGTGTGTGAGGGTATGTCTGTGAATGTAGGTATATGTGTGTATTTGTGTGAATGTGGGTGTGTGTGTATTGTGTATGTGTGTGAGTGTGTGAGTGCATGTGAGTATGGGTGTATGTGAGTGTGTGAGGGTATGTCTGTGAATGTAGGTATATGTGTGTATTTGTGTGAATGTGGGTGTGTGTGTATTGTGTATGTGTGTGAGTGTGTGAGTGCATGTGAGTATGGGTGTATGTGAGTGTGTGAGGGTATGTCTGTGAATGTAGGTATATGTGTGTATTTGTGTGAATGTGGGTGTGTGTGTATTGTGTATGTGTGTGAGTGTGTGAGTGCATGTGAGTATGGGTGTATGTGAGTGTGTGAGGGTATGTCTGTGAATGTAGGTATATGTGTGTATTTGTGTGAATGTGGGTGTGTGTGTATTGTGTATGTGTGTGAGTGTGTGAGTGCATGTGAGTATGGGTGTATGTGAGTGTGTGAGGGTATGTCTGTGAATGTAGGTATATGTGTGTATTTGTGTGAATGTGGGTGTGTGTGAGTGTATGTGTGAATATGGGTGTGTGTGTGTGAATGTGTGTGTGTGAATGTGAATGTGTGACTGTGTGTGGGTGTGTGTGAATGTAGGTATATGTGTGTATTAATGTGTGTGAATGTGGGCGTGTGAGTGTATGCATATGTGAATGTGGGTATGTGTGAGTGTGAATGGGGCATGAGTGTGTGTGTGGTTATGTGAGTGTGTGTGTGTGTGTGTGTGCGCTCTCATGTAATATTTTCTTACTTGCTGGCACAACAAGATGCTCCAAGCTCATTGTTTTTTTTTTTTT
>NW_016107720.1:1700605-1725396 GCF_001604975.1 Cebus imitator
GTTGAGGTAGGCGGTCCTAGTTGATTGCTAACCAGGGTTGAGGTAGGTGGTCAGAGTTCAAGTGCAACTAATCTGCTGCTCTGTGTGATTTCTCTTTAATAATGGCCAGTTTTACCTGTATCCAGAAAAAGAAAGTTTGGTTGAGATCTTCTAGGGCAAAGGCTTAGCAACTACATTGGAGTATAGGTTAGAACGGAAATTTAAGCTTAATTTTAACTAAGTGATTATGAAGATAGAACAAAGATTTACACTAGGAGGACATTAGGAATAAAGGAAAGGACTTATCTGCAACTGTAACACTGATATAGACAACTAGAAGGCCATAAGATCAATGACACGAGGTCTTGGTGAGGTTGATGAGGCTACTGACGAGAATGAGCTATTGGAATTCATTTGCAAGTGAGAGAGTTATTGGTGATGACAAGCTATGACCCCAGCAGTGGCTGAATACTGACTCCCATCGAGTAGATGAGAAGGAAATTGGCAACGTGGAGGTTAAGGCCCTGTGAATCCAGGTCCTGTGTGTTACACGGATAGTGAGCCACAAAGGATGGCAGGTGCTGCGGGTGAAGAAGAAGAAAGCAAGCAGGGGCTGCAGGGAAGGGTGAGCAGGATGGCAGTGGATTATAGCCACAAGAAGCGGGGAGCTGGCAGGTGGAAGAGCTGCAAGGGGAATGGGCTTTGCAAAGAGACAGGGAGGGATGGCATTGGCTATGAAGGGATTTAGGTGTTGAATGATGACAACTGTTGAAAAAAAAAGAATGAATCTTAAGCATGCATACACAAATACAGACACACGCGTTGAGTAAAATCAACCTAGGGGCAAGATACAGTTCTTTATTTCTACCTGATAAGTTCCTCCTTTGACACTGCTGCTAAGCCTAGCCCAGACAGACCATCTCATTTGGCTCACACTCAGGCTGAAATGTGCTATCAGCAGACAGGAGGCACACAGGGATCCCACCACAGGCAGCTGCCAGCACCCCCACCCTAGCTGCTGCCTTTTGCGTAGCTTCTGTTTTGACTGCACAATTATTGCACTTAATATTCAAGTTTCACGGTAATCTCAGGAAGCAATTTTCATTAATAAAATGCAAATGAATACATCTGGGTATCTCATTTACAAATAAATGTCTCGGTGATATTTACCTTTTTATATTCTTGCAAGGTTAAAAAGTGACTGTTTCTTGAATATTCCTTATTAAATTTTCTAGACATCATCAATTAATTTGTTGAATAGATTTAAACTTTATAATTTTTTTTTCTGACTAGTTGGAAGAAAACTTTAAGTTAACAAAGGGTTGGAATTTTCCCATACAAAATCCTTAGAGTAGAAGAGATGGTGGGTCTGTTTAAATATCCTTGTGTTCCTGACAACGCATGGGCTTCAAGGTGTGGTTTGTAGAATCAACTAAAGAAAAATGCTTTCTCTTCGGGAGAGCTGTTAGAATCTCACAATCCAGCTCTCACATCTGCTGTCTTGCTGCTGCCTTGTCAGAAAGGTGTCTAACTAGATTCGAGTTTGGGGTCAGCACCCTAACGTGGTCTATTATAATTCATCTGAAAATAAAGCACCACATTTGGTAAATGTCCTGGCCTTAGTGTCCCATCCTGTTTTCACAAGCCACAAACTGCAGGCTCCCAGAAGGGAGGGAACAGAGGCTGCTCTGAAGGTTTTCATCTCAGTTGCATATGGCACAGTTACCATAACAATAGATATAATTAATTAACCAAGATACATTGTCAAGCCTTAAACACATATTCATATTTAATCTACAGCAGGATCTTCTAACGTAGCTATTACAATTGCCCCTGCTTTAGAAATGCAGAAATTGAGACATGCAGAATTTAACCTGTTCACAGGCAACCAGTCAAAGCGGCAGAGCCAGGATTTGAGTAAGACCGATGTTATGCCAAGTGAGATAAGCCATTCACAAAATCACAAACACTGCATGATTCCACTTATATGCAGGATTTTAAACAGCCAGGCTCACAGAAGCGGAGTGGAAAATGGTGGTCGCCAGGATCTGGGGGCAGGAACGGGGAGTTGCTTCTCCGGGAATGTGCAGCTTCGTTTATGTGGGTGAATCATTGTGGAGAAGAGCTGCGGCGTGGTGCCTGCAGACCACACTACTGCGCCGTGCACCTAGAGATCCGCTCAGAGGCTAGACCTCATGTTAGGTGTCCTTGCCGTAATAAAACTTTAAAAAGAGAAAGGAAAAAAGATACTTTTGAGTCCTAACTATCAATTTTTATCCTGGCAGTCATAATATACCCACCAAAGTGCTTTCTTTTACAAATTTTGCTGTAAACCAAACAACAACAAGAAAAGATAGATTCAGAAACGGAGAAGTTATCGCTAGAGCCTTCCAGCCTGAAACCTGATATTCCTTCTATTCTACATTAAGGTGATTAAAAAGCAATATTTGCAAGATATATCTAGGAAAATAAGGACACCTGGCCCTTTTCATCCTTTCCCTGGCTGTCTGCCAAGCATGGCGCTGTGTGGAGAGACAGGCAGCTTCAGGAGGCTCGCAGTGAGTCTCTGGGTCAGAGAGGGGCAGGCCTGTGTCTCTTGGCAGTGGGCCCACCTTGCTCCCCTGCTTCCTATGTCTCAGTCCTCTCTACTCCACACTGTCCCAAAGAAGCTAGTTTACTGCACCCGAGCTGATCCCTCCAATACCAGAAGGAGTTCTTGGGCCTGCTTAGATCGATATTCTCACTTTGGCCCTAAGGCAATCAATGAAGAGCTGTGTCGGGCTGAGAACACAATGTGTGCATCAGGTCTGCACTGCACAAGGGCTCCCACCTCAGCCTTGAGCTGGGGGCTAACGGGGCCCTAATACGGTCTGGATCTGTGTCCCTGCCCAAATCTCTTGTTGAGCTGCAATCCCAGGTGTTGGGGGAGGGGCCTGATGGGAGGTGATGGGATCGTGGGCTGATTACCCCTTACCGTTCTCATGGTAGTGAATGAGTTCCCACAAGATCTGCTTGTTTGAAAGCCTGTGGCACCTCCCCCTGCACTGTCTTCCTCCTGCCCGGGGCCATGTAAGATGTGCCCGCCTCCCCTTCGCTTTCCACCATAGCTACAAGTTTCCTGAGGCCTCCCCAGCCATGCTTCCTGTATGGCCTGTGAAGCTGTGAGCCAATTAAACCTCTTTTCTTTATAAATTTCCTAGTTTCAGGTATTTCTTTATAGCAGTGCGAGAACAGGCCCCAAGGAGACAGGCCTCTCCTCCAGAAATGAAGGAAATAAGCTTATCCCAAACACAGGAGAGTTCCACACTGTGAGAGAGCCCCTGGTGGACGCGGTTTTCAGGACCCACACATCTGCTTTATTTATCCCTCCCTTCATATCTCCTGTGTCTGGGCCTGAAAACTTTCTCTGGTCCTGTGGAAGCTAGCCCTCTCCCTCCCCATCAACTTGTACAAACTTCCTTTTCTATTTCACCATAGAATATTCCCATATTCTGAGGGGAGGTGTGATATCATGATATAATAAGAAATATGTATTTGATCTCTGCCTCTAGTTCCTGGCACAGAACTCCTAAAATCCTGGTAATTTCTTGAGCAATGGGGTACAAGATATATCTTTTGTTCTAATATTTTGTCTTTTACCCCCTGTATCAGACACAGAGCTCCTAATCATTTTAAATTTCCTGGATGATAGGAGCATCTATTGTTCTAACCAAGCGACTCTTGGTGGGCTCCTGAGTGGGAGCTGGGCCCAGAAAGACCAAGCTGGAAACATCCAACTTCACTCCTCATCCTCTGGGAAGAAAGGTATCAGTAACTAACGTTTTATCAAGAGGGCTCTGGCACCAACCTGAAGAAGGATCTCTAGACAAAGTTGAGCACCAGAAACTGCAGTGGGTTGACGCCCATAAACTATGTTTACAACCACGAGAGCTCAATAACCTTAAAAACAAACAAAAATGCCAAAGTACATAGAGGCCTTTTAAAAATGATATTGAACTAACTTAAACTTTTGAAAACTGATAAACAAAGGGGAAAAAGTCAAGCATTTATCCTGCTTTCCATAGACACTGTGCCTTAGATTAACCAGGTAAATGATGTGAAGACAAGAGACAGCATCAGAACCGGAGAGCCCACCTGTGTTCAGGGCTGTGCTGTGGCATCGCAGTTCTCAGAAAGTGGAAAAGGCCGTGCTGCAAGCCATGAGATCCAGGTCAGCCCTGATGGAGCTCTGCTTGAGACAAATGAGGTTGGCTCGTCAAGAATTTGGACCATTTTTAGGCTCTTGGGGCTCTGCTGGCTGCCCAGTGCAGTGGGTTCCAGAGAGGATAAGGAGAAAGATGGCGAAAGTGAAACGATTGAGATCTTATCTGAAATCATGGGTGTGGGGACACCAGCTGGCCCTGGAAACCTCTGTGGGCATTAATTAACAAGTCCTGCCAATCACAAGCCAGGACTGTCTGCTACACTGGGAGACAGAGAGAAGAGCAGGGTGGGAGGATGCCCTCTCGGTGCATCTTGCATGGAATGCAGGTAGGGAGGAACAGACCTGCACCCAGAAAATTCTTCTTTGCTATTGATTTATTTTCTGGGCTAACCTACTGTCTTAGTCAGCTTTGTGTTGCTCTAACAGCATTCTCGAGGCTTGGTAATTTATAAAAAGAAGTGGTTTATTTGCCTCACAATTCTGGTGGCTGGAAGGTTCAAGATTTGGCAGCTACATTTGGCGAGGACTTCACACGGCCTCAGCTCCTGGCAGAATGCAGAAGGCAAGTTAGTGTGCAAAGACACCGCAGGCAAAAGAAGAAACAGGAGAGAGAAACCAAGGGGAGCCAGGGTCCTAACAACCCACTCCAGCAAAAATCAATCTATGCCTGAGAAATCAAGAGTGAGAGCTGACCCCACAAAAGGACATTCGCCATTCAGGAGGGATCTATCCTTACACCAAAACACCTCCCACTAGGCCCCACCTCCCAATGCTGCCACACTGGGGATCAAATTTCAACATGAGTTTTGGCAGGACCAAACCACATCCAAACCGCAACACCTAACCTGATCCCCGCTGTAGGCAACTACAGGAACTCACTGTGGCCCAAATGTCAGTGTCACACTCCATCCCCGTTTCCTAAGGATCCTGAGAATGGGGGGCAGAATCACCCTCTGCATTTACCCCTCTCCTCCCAGGATCTGGAACAAGGGGATGAGGATGGGCCAGGAGGCCCTAGGAGATGAAGGTGTTTCACAGTGGGGGCTCACCAAGGGGAAAACTCCTCAATTTTCAGATCCTTAACAATAATAGTGACAGTCATAGTTCTGAAATCTCAGTCCGTGCAAGAGCTCGCAGGGGTGTCGAAGGGAGAGAACACAGTCATGGGTTCTTCCTTTCTGTTTCTGGTTGGGCCAGTGAAACCCTTTCCTCATCCCTCTTTTCCACTTATCACTAGAGACAGAAACTAAAGACCACGGCTTCGGACTGCTAAAAGCCTAAAACCAAACAAACAACACAAAATAGAACAACAACCGTAAAATTGAACAACAGCCGCAAAATAAGGCGTGTTGGACAAGCTGGGATTCCTTTAAGTGGTATTTTCTAAACTTTGATTTTGCAAGATTTCTGAACATACTGAAAAGTTGAGAACACAGTATGACACAGGGCCTTTCTTCTGAGCATCTCACCGTCAACTGCCCCACACACCTGTCTTCCTCACACACATGCACATGTACACACACAGGAATGCAGAGCCAGGGAAGAGGAAGCACTTAGTGCAGGGACGATGCTGCTTTGCCGGGCGCGGTGGCTCACGCCTGTAATCCCAGCACTTTGGGAGGCTGAGGAGGGTAGATCAAGAGGTCAGGAGATCGAGACCATCTTGTCTAACATGGTGAAACCCCGTCTCTAAAAAGAAAAAAAAAAAAAAAAAACCAAAGACAATGCTGCTTCTGGCAAAGTCCCACGGTGAGCATGCTGAAGTCAGCCACTGTGTGTGTGTGCGGTGGGAGGGGCAGAGTGGCCCTTCCCTTCCTGCTGTTTATTCTTTTCTTCCTTCGCAGTTGCAAGCAGCCCTCAATGACCTGGCACTGGGCCTCTCCCATTTACCCAGGATTGCATGCTTTGGAAGGTGATAATGAATTATAATAACAAACGCCACAACCCAAACAGTAACCATGATTGAGGCCACCAACTTTAGCTTTCTCAGGAGGACGATGAGCAGCTGTATATGAACAGACATCAAATATATATTATGCTTTAGTGGTGATCAATAAAATCTAATAAATTTCTATAAAATTCAACACATATTTAATAAATACAATATGATTATTTTTAATAACATTTAATACAAATTAGCCACAAAAAAATTAGTTTTAATGTGGATTATCCAAATGTTAGGTTTTGGAGAGACACCTTCTGCCAAAAGAATGGTAAAAGGTAAATTTAAATTTATCCCCCATAAATATCCTCCGAGGAACAAGCTCAATGATGTCATGATCAAACATACCGCCCTTATGTGTAGCACTCAGTAGGAAACTGATCATTCTTTTGCAGCAAAAGCTTTGTTGCCTCTGGCAAACTAAATAACTACTTATTCCAGTAGTTTCATGGCTCCAGAAAAGAGCAAATTTCAATTATTACTGCGCAGGACCAAGGTCCAGAATATCTTGGAGTTAGGAACCACCACTGCTTACAGGAAGTAGCCCTCTCTCCTGCTGCTTCTCTCTGGCTGGGTGTTGCAGGGCACACCGAGGGGCTCTTTCTGGTCTGCTTTCTGCTGCTTGGGGCTGGTGACCAGCTGTGACCTTTGTTCCCATGGAGGCCTTTGCTCCCTGAGGTGCTTCAGCAAAGCAGGCAGTTCCCACTGCCCTGCTCAGGCCTCTCCTAGCAGGCCACTGTGCCTCTAGAAGGCTCACGGAGCAACCCCTGGTTAGCTGCTTGCCTGAGCTGGGGGAGACACGAAAGTGAAGTTGGTTCCTTTTCAGCAAATTTTTCTTTGGTCTGAACGTTTTTCACAGTAATTTGGTATTCATTAATTCATTCATTTTACCGTGTATTTGTTCAGAGATCTGCTCTACAAATATGTGTTGTGTCACTACTATTTGCCAAGCACCATTCTAGGTGTTCAAATAATGACGTGGGGAATAATAAAAGTGGAAATCATAAAATTAACAAACACCATTTGTTTAAAAGTAATGGCACTTAAGTTATTTGCATATGTAATCTTGTTTCTTGTTCAAAAGAGCACTATGTGGTGGATGTTATTATCCCTTCCCTTGGAAAGACCGGAAGCCTGGAGGCTAAACCTGGACAGGCAGCGCTTGTGAACGGAGGTGGTATTTGAACGCGTGTTCGCCTGCAGAAAAGTCCAGTGATGCTGCTGTGCTGTTGGCGGCAGCAGAACCCCTGGGACCCTCCTGCTCTTGCTGGGACTATTTCCCCTTAGCTGAATGGCAGGGATTTATGTTTACAGTGAGTCCTTCACCAAGGAATTTTTACAAACTCACTCCCAAACTCTTTGTCTTGCTTTCTCTTATTTATTCCATATTAGAACCCCACTTCCACCCTGCCTTCTCCAATACAAAGACGGGAAGGTGGCTTGCACGCTTCACCTGGGGCAGGGGGCTGCGGAGCCTGCGGAGTGCAGTGGGGGAAGCCTGCTTCTTCCTCCTCTCAGCAGCGCCTCCCTTCCCAGGGCTCTGTGTCAGGGCCTGTCTGACAGCTTCATGGCCCCCACCAGGAAACCCCTTTGACTGACAGGGATGCAGGGGACGCAAATGCAGGGGAGGAGAGGCCTCCCTGTAGAAGCGGGGACCAGGGACGCAGCTGGCCACAGGCAGTGGCAAGATAGCCTGGAACCTTATTTCAGCAAGGGATTTGGTGGCCTAGATGAAGTGAGGGGGAGTTCTAGATTTCTGAGCAATCCTTCAACTGGGAAAACAGTGTTACTTCCTGAGTATCAAAATAGAGAAAAGTGTTCAGAGGAAAATACGCAGTCTCGTGTCCCCTACCCCGATGTCCCAGCACCTATGGGAGGAGACTGCATAGGCCTCTCTCTGCTACCGTTCTGATTGGAGCCCTGGAAATAGCCCTCCACGGCACTCACGGCCACTCCGCAGCTGTCTCTGCTGCCGTGGCCACAGTCAGCTTATTTCCTGACTAGCTGGTGGAGCATTGCGCCAGTGCTGTATAACGTTGCTGATTCTTTTTGTTGCTGCTCTGGCCACATTCACATCTTCTGGGCCAAACACTCCCAATGCTAAGTGCAGAGAAAAACAGCACTCTTCCTGAGCTCCTCCGCACCTCCGTCCGGGTCCTCCTAGCCCAGACCTGGACAGGTCGGCTGAAGGAGGTCATTGCTTGTACCCTTCCCCTCACTGGAGAGAAGGTCCCTGTATAATGATCAGATGGGGGCTCGAGTGGTCTTGGGGGCTTCAGGCATGGGGGAGAAGGCCTGCGTGCTGGCTTTGCTGGTGCCTGCCAGCATCCTATCCATCACCTGCTGAAAACCAGAGCTACATCCAAAGAGCAGCTCTCAGTGTAGGAAATCCCAGTACTGTTTTGGCTTATGTTGCTGGTGACCCCTTTATGAATGTCTTCAGCCTGGGCTTCTACCTTGAACATGTTTAAAGATGCACTTTCCTAAGCCTAGTCCTTCTCCATCCAGAAGACTGTGTAATTAGTGCTAGGGAAACATCTATGATTCATAGGGAATCCTGGTCCAATATGACAGGGGTGTGGGTAAGGGAAGCTCAAGTGAGGAGCTGGTCTGGACCAGGACCATCCATGGATGGATCTTTCCACGATGGGGCCTGGGAGTGCGGTCAGGGTCCTGGCATGCCGAGGACACTCTCCATGCATACACAGAAAGCAGCACACAGTTCAGACTCTGCGCACCCAGCTTGATTCCTCTCCTCATCTTAATATTTCTGCTCAAAGCTCCAAGGGGATGTGTTTCTCATCTAATCACATATAAGCATGTGAGCCTTTCACCTGGCTTCTTTGTGCGGATCCTCTTCTCCTCCCATTGCCTCCCTGGTCTCTGAGAATGGAGCTGAGTGTGATCCATGACACTGAGTGCAGCGGAGTCAGACATGTGAGTCACCGGCCGGGTCATACCCACCCGGGGGAGAAGCAGCGTGGCCCCTCCCGGCAGGAGCCTGTGATTACAGGGATGAAGGACATGAGTGCACAGCTCACATAAGAGCTGAGGTTTAGATTAATGGATGGATTGGCATAAAATCTGGAATTATTATTTTCCAATAGAGAGAGAAAAGGGGCTTCTGGGAACTGTTCACGGATCCAGGCAGAGAGAAATATATTTCAAGGTGTTTTTAAAATAGTTTCAGTCTTTCAGACACAGTCACAAGTACTTTTATAGAAATTTCTGTGTAACTAAGACAAAACATACATTCTGAAAGTGGCTTATTTACACAGAATGTAAATTTCCTCGCTGACTGCAGCCTTTTTGAACTCCACAGACTGAGGCCAGGTGCCTACATTTCGGTGCCCTTTCTCCGTTCCCATACCAGGCTTCGCTGTTCCATCCTCACAAAAGCCTCTTCAGAAAAGAAAACCTTCACTTAAAAGAACAGCATGTCTTCATCCAGGGTCATCCAGTACAGACTCCTCCCAGCATTCGAAGGATCTCCGGCATCCCTTTCTATAAAGAGCAAAGCTTTTCCAGTTCTATTGTCATTTACACTCGTTTATTTTGGTTTGTGAATAAAAGTATTATCTTATCTTGTACAACACATTTCAGCAGACCGCCTTGAGCACTTTGAGGCTGTGTTTGCATAATAAACTGCCCAGAACAATGAAAATCCATAAAAGAGTCTCATAAAAAGACCCTTCAGAAGGTGGCTGAATATGTGAAAAAACAGGTGATTATCACGGCCACCAACAATGTCACGAGGAGTGCATCTTCATAGCAGCCTGTCCGTTAATTAGTTGGGGGTGGAGGACACAGCTGGGGCGAAAGGCCTGAACCAGCCAGGTGGACGGTGTGCGTGCCAGGCACTGAACCCCACCAAGATCACACGCAGAGAGGGGGCAGCGGGGCCGGAGGGAATGTTCAGCTTTCACCCAGACCCACCTGGATTTGAAGCCTGGCCTCACATTTCCCACGTGTATCATCACGCAGATCTGTGGCTTTCTCGTCTGCAAAGTGAACTTACAAATACCTACCTACCTTATAGAATCAATCTGAAGACCAAAGGTTGGGTAACGATGGGGCGGGGCAGGGAGGGGGACACCACTGTTTCAGGGCCATACATGCTGTAATCATCTCATCCTTGTGGCAGTCCAGGTGCTGGTATATTTGGCATTTCCATGTAAGTAAGGCTCAGGCAGATGAACTAACTTCTCCAAGTAAGCATTGAAACCAGAAGCCCCGCCTCATTCTGCAGGTCTCCCTGGCCTGGCTGCGCTTCCTCCCTCCCCGCGCTCCGTCTTTGTGGTGCCTGGGTGGGGTCCTCCCCACTCACCAGGTGATAACACAGTTGTGCTTCGCAGGTGGCTCATTTTTTCTTTCTGGACCTGAAGCTTCTTGAGGACGGTGATAAGTTCAGAACTGTCTTTGTAAAGCACTGCTCTGCCTGTTGCTAGCTCCCTTTATTCTGAGGACTCCCTTGAAGGCAGCTCAGGAGCAGCAGCTTCCCTGCCAGGCTCTGCAGCGCCTGGGAGAACTTGCAGCTGGTCCGGGCCTGTCCGCTCCTGGATGGAGCCTGCCTGGTGCCCCCTACCTGCTCATGGGGGTCTCCACTGCTCAGGCCTAGACCCTAGGAGACGCTGGGAGAAGAATTGACCAATGGGAAGCAGGAGAAGGGCAGGGCAGAAAAGCAAGGGGAAGCCAGACAGCAGCAAAGAAGAGAGGAGAAGTGTCTATGCCAGGAGGGGGGTGCCCGCCTGCCCTCAGAGCTCAGGCAGAGTCCCCACAGCAGGGGCTAGGGCTGGGGAGGAGGCCATACAGATGCCACTGCCTCGCAATTAGACCAGCACCGTGGCTGAGAAAGCCATGACACCAAGAAGTGCCAGGAGGGCAGGGACCTACTGAGGGGCAGCAGTGGTGTGGCACCGGGGGCAGCTGGTCAGCACCTCGGTCGGACTGCAGTTCAGGGGTAGGAATGGGGTGAGGTGCATGCTAGAGATGGAGTAAGGCCTAGTTCTGACGATGAGAATGACTCAGGCCTCTTGGTGCCAAGTAGGAAAACTGAACCACAAGCAGCTTACACATGATAATGGGCATTTATTCACTTAACCACCTAATAGGTTCTCAGGTGATGTCACCAAATGCTAAGGCCAGCCCTGCCCACCCTCTCATGGGCTGACAGTGGAAAGAGTAGGTTCTGCTGAGCGGGAAGATAGTGAAGAGTCATCACGCAGAGTAGCCAAAAGGAAAAGAATAGAGGGGCATATGACTGGAAAGAAAGCTGAAAAGAAAAAGGGAGCAGGAGGAACAGGGAAAAACCAGAAGTGGGAAATAAGGCAAGGAGCGCCAGACAGGTGATTGCAAAGGCTGGGAAAGAAAGACACCCCAGCAGATGTGCAGGGTTTATTGCAAATTTGGCAGGGATTACACAGAAGCCAAAACGAATGTCTGGTTCTGCTCCTGGCCATGGTGCAGTCACTGCATCACCTGCAGCCTGGCACTCGGCAAAGCCCACCTCCCACCCCTCCCCACCCTGCCCTCGGAGGTGAAGAGCAGCTGTCCCAGGTCCCTCACATCCTAGCCCCCTCCATAGCTTGGCTGTGGGAATCCTCTCCTCAAAGCTCTGAGCAGATTCCAGCAGCGTCTACAGGCTGCGGCCCAAAGCCATGCAGCTAAGGGTGTGACAAAGTGGCCCCACATGTCCCTCTCCTGCTGAGCAGACACACTGCGCTCCACTGCTAGATCCAACATGGTTGCCCTCTAGTCCATTCTGGGCAAAACCACCTGCCACCCTTATATACACTTGTCCTCAGCCTAACACGGGCCCCATGGCCTTCACCCCAAACTTTGATGGGGTGCTAACACCCCAAACTTTGGCTCCTAACCCTTTATTCAGACAAATCTGGTTGCAGACCAAGATGCTTGATCTGTGAAGATGCAGGAATCTCTTATCACTGCTTTTGCTGTAATCCTTTCTTCTCTGTCTTTTAAAGCATGCCCATTGGGTTGGAAAGCACAACTAAATAGGAAGAACTAATATTTATTAAACTCTTGACACGCGCTGAGCTCTTTCTGTAGAGTAGTTTTCTAATCCTCTCTTTTCTTTTCTGTATTGGCTGTTTCTTAAATTAAGTATTGCTTTGTGCAAGACAAAATATTTTCATTAAGAAATCCTTTTTGCTTGTGTTAGACAGGGTTGCTGGCACCACGCTGGCCTGGTTCTGAGTGGAGGTGGGCGTTTTTACCCAGCCATGGAGACCCCAGGGCTAAGACAGCTGACCTGGCTGCCCCAGGCCACCGAGCAGTAAGAAGTGGAATCCCAATTCAAACCTGAGCTTCTGTCTCCAAATCCAGCAAATCTGAACTACGCTGCTATAAAGAAAAACATAAATAAACAGTTTATCTGAAATGACAGATAGAAGCACTTTTTTTTCTGTTGCAAATAACGTAGGTTAGAGTTTCGATCTGAAGGGCCAGGGAGGTTCTCTTCAAAGGTCTGTCAGGAACTTTTAGTCCAAAAAGGGGTGAAAGTTGCCATGATGTGTAGAGTGAAAGGGAACGTGTAAAGCTGAGCTGTAGGAAAGAAAGCGGGAGGTACCTGCACCTCTTCCCTGAAAGGAGGTGTGGGCAGCAGGGGGGTGGGGTGGAGAAGTCCAAGGGTGGCCCCGAGAATGCCCTCAGGAGAGGAAATGGCATCACCGGAAACCTGGGCTGACCCCTGCTGAGGGCCAGCATACCTGTAAGCCCAGAGGGACCTAGGGCTGCATGAGCAGTGCGGGCTGCGTCAGCTCCTTCCTGGGCAGGGTTAGACAGGCGGACTCCCGCTCCTGCAGGCTGGAGATGGTTGGTGGACACCACCACATGAAGCCCAGAGGGTGACTCCAGAGCAGGACTGTCTTTCAACCCTTAGAAAACCTTGGGATATGACTCTTACACAAAATTCACAGATTTTGAGCAAGCAATACTGTTTCAATAAGGTCTGTAAGACATAATTTAGTAAAGAAAAACTTGTGTAAATCCATAATCAATGTTTGGAGGATGTTGGAAAAAGCAGCATGGATAACTACGTTAGGGTGCTGAAGTCGGTGGTGGAATTGCAGGACTTCTGATAACATTTATGATTTATAAACTATTATCACGAAAATATTTTCTTCTGTAGAACTTTAGAATTCCTAGGCAGGATTGAAAACCTCGATCCAAATGACTCTTGTCCTAACTCTTCCTCCCAGCTGAGATCATTTTGGTAGAAACAGATTTAATTCTATTAAAGCTGCTTTGCTTTTTAATACTTAATAGGATGCAAATGTATGTGATCAATTTAGTTATTTGCATAATAAATATTCCCTTAAAGTATCTTTGCTGCATGATCCCAAGTGTTTTGTTATTATGTCTTTCAAAATTAGAGAAGAAATATGAATGTTGGTTAGTATGAAAAAAAGCATCGATTCCTGTTTTGTTTATCTAAATTCAGCTTGGGATTAGCGGCTCTTAGCAATGGATTAAAAGTTTGCAGTTCGTCATCGGCTGCAGGAATGGGTTGAAAAGCTTGGCTCCTGAGCTCAGGAAAGCCTCTGGCCAAGATGCAGGTGGCAACAGCTGTCCTGAGCTCTTCCTGTGCCAGCCCTGCTTGGAGCTCCTTGTCCTGAAAGAAATTAGACTATTCAAGGAGGGTGTGAGGAGAGGGAACCAGGGAGGCCCTGAACTGTCTGTGCTCACCCCAGCCTCTCATGTCTTCACGTCTTTACTGACCTGCCTGGATCCGGCCTGCATTTCCCTCCTCCTCTACAGGGAAGAGCCACTCTATCCCCACCTTCCAAATGCCACCATTCTGCACATCTGCCTGGCCTCAGGTAGAAAAGAGTTTTCATTGTATTAAAATATTTTCTTCACCACAAAAGCAATATATAGTCATTATGTAAAGTATATGATTCACGGATAAACAAAAAGAAAAATTGCAAATTAACTATAACCCCACCATTCAGCAAAATTTATTTTTAACCCTTTGAGATGATTAGTGTTCCTTTAAGTTTCCCAGAATGAAATGTATGTGGTCAAATCCTGTGGAGAAATCTACATATTAAACTTGCTTCAGATCTTCCTGATTCCAAAATTCACTTGGATACAGAATCTTCATGTAGCAGTTTTTAATTAAACTAGTATTCTATGACACAGGCTTTGAGAAATTCTGGTGCAATTCCTGCCTGTTCCTGGCAGCTGCCCCCTAATGTGGTCTCCATCAGGCTGGTGACCTGTCTGTCTCCGCAGAGAAGAGAACACCACCTTGCACGGCTGTGACGGCCAGTTCCCAGGCCCTGTGGATGAGCTGCATCCTCACAGCGTCCCTGCCCTGCCTGACCTCTGGGCCTGTATCAGGCTATGTCTCTTTATTTTTCAGCTTCCTCTTGTGTTTATGACATTAATGTCCTTGCCGGTATATGGGCACAGTTTGATTAGGGGAGAATTATCACCCTTTGACTGTGACATTCAACCAATGTGAGATGCAGAGACACTGAGTCTTATTTAAATTATCTTACAAATCTGAGGCCAGGGGTGGTGGCTCATGCCTGTAATCCCAGCACTTTGGGAGGCTGAGGTGGGTGGATTACTTGAGGTCAGGAGTTGGAGACCAGCCTGACCAATGTGGTGAAATCCCATCTCTACTAAAAATACAAAAATTACCTGGGCATGGTGGTGGGTGCCTGTAATCCCAGCTGCTCATGAAGCCGAGGCAGGAGAATCACTTGAACCTGTGAGGCAGAGGTTGCAGTGTGCAGAGATCGTGCCAGTGCATCCCAGACTGAGTAACAGAGCGAGACTCCATCTCAAAAAATAATAATAAAAATAATAAATAATTTTACAAATCTGAGATACATGCCTGAAAGACATGTCTTAGAGCTCTTGCCAACTCATTTATCAAGTCACCTATCCGCAGAATAACTGAGTCAGTCTGCTGCCTTCACCCAGGAAGTAATCAGGTCTTTATAGCACAAGGCTGGGTTTGCTTGCAGGAACTTCCTGTGCGAAGTGCATGATTCAAGAAGCACTGGGGATTTCTCTCTCAAAAATATCTCCTCCATGGGTGCCCCAGGGAGCTCTCATGGTTGCTATTAGAATGATCTTCTGGCCAGGAGATGCAGTCATGCGCAGATCCATTCTTGTTTTAGCCACCTTCGTCTCCTCAATGAGCTCTCCAAGGAAAATATATTCATAGGTTAACCTGGCAAAGGAAAGCAAAGTAACATTTTATTATTAATTAGGGCTTTGGTTCCAAGCCTCCAAATGGAATTTCATTAAACTCGTTTGGACTCAATGGGAAATTCTTCATGAGAATTTATGAGAATATGCATAGGCCAGCTCAGAGCTTAGAGCCAAGTGCTGGGAAGTACATTCATTTTTATGCATTCATAGCCAGACATTAAAGCTTAACCACACTCCAGCAGCCCGGCCAGAGAATCCCTACAATAGCATGAGGAAATGGAGTCACAGCACAGGGGACCCTGCTTGTCTGCAACGCTCAGTGGGAAACCAGCCGAGCTTGGTTACTCTATCGGGAAGAGAGAACATTCAGAGAGAAAGCCTGTCTGGCCCTGGGCACTTCCCACTGCAGTCACTGGAGAGATGCGAGAGAAAAGGGGCCACTCTGTCATGGGCTTTCTCTGAGAACAAACTCTGGACAGTATGACTAAGCATTGACCGAGAGCCTGGAATTTCTCATTCTTGAAGCCACGAGCCACCCGAAACTTGGGCATGTAAGATAGCAACTGCTTTACGGTGCTCTTGGGTTCTGTGAGCCAGGGATCTGAGAGCAGCACTGTAGGGTGGCTTATCTCTGTGCCACACTGTCTGCCTCCTCAGCTGGGAAGGCCAGGAGGGTGGAGGCAGCTTGGCAGCTGGGCTCCGAAACCCCCTGCAGGCACGCTCCCTCACACGGCACTTGATGCTGGCTGCGGGCTGGGACTTCCGCTGGGCTGCCAGCCAGAATACCTGTTTGTGGCTTCTCCATGTGGCTGTTTGGGCTTCTTCAAATTTCTTCCAAGAGTGAACCTCCGAAGAGAACTAGGCTGAAGCCATATCACCTTTTGGATGCTAGCCTTGGAAGTAAAATCACGTCCTTCTTATTGTACCCTGTTACTCAGGGCAGTCGCAAAGATTCGGCCAGGCTGAATGGAAGGGGACAGACATCATCACTCCATGGCCAAGGCGTGAAGCTTACATGAAACGAAAGGCACGGGCTGGGCAATGTGATTACTTGCCCCACCAGCTCACCCTTGATTAGTAACAAAGTGTCTATATGGGTCATGTGGAAGCAAGGGGGAGAGATACTGATTGATCCTAGGAAACATGCCTGAAACCCGCTGGTAGACTCTGTCTCTGGATCAGAGCTTGCAGCCTCCGGACAGTGAGCAACTGAGCTGTTATTGACTGCTGGTGTCAATCTCGGACTACACGCTTGGATTGTCTACTTGTCATATTAGAAAGCAGACAGGACTGAAGTTCAAAACCGGTAAATTGTTCTTTGGTGAAGGATTTTGGGACACATTTCATCAATAGGTTCCTATCAGGCAAATGCTGAGGAGGCTGGAGATGAAAACTGAACAGATAACTGGAAGAAAAGAATGAAGAAAGGTCTTCTGTAAGCATTGCCTGCCTCAACATTTGACCTGACCAGTCCTTCCCAGAAGCGAGAGTCAGCTGGGCAGGAGTTTTGCCTCCAACATGGAGTCATTTTATCAAAACCCGCCCTTAGAGTGCTTCTTAACGGAGGGACAAACTCAAACACAAGGCAGGGCAGGTGACAAGTGTGTTCTCCAGGCCTGGGGTTTCGGGTGAGGATGGAGGTGTGGGGCCAGGCAGGAGGTTGCTGTCACCTCTTCCCCGTGAGGACGACAACACTAACATGCAGGTCGATGCAGGTCAAGTAGAATTATGGGATGTTACACCTTACACACAGAGCTATCAGTTATGTTTCTTTAATTCTCAGTTACAAAAACATGCTTTTCTACAAATAAAAAAGGCTGTATTTGGAATAATATGGAGCACTTTACAAAAGGAAAATTGCACCTGTGGTTTATAAGCCACAGTAGCTCTGGGAGCTGAATCTCAGGGACCAAGAACAGTCTCAGGTGTCACTGTCATCTGGATTCATCAGCTCTGACCTTCCACAGTCTTTGAGTCACTGAGACCAGGATCAAATTTCACAGAGGGTGCAGACAATCAGCCAGCTTGAGTCACAGTCCTACAGCTTGGCGAGGGTAGGGATTCCTGACCAATCGTTTCATAAGCTCTTACCCAGTTGAGAGGGAGGTGCAGCCAAGCCTGAGAGCCACCGACCTGGAACCTGGGTCCTCAAAGTGTTGTCCATGCGCCAGCAGCCCCAGCCCCTCTAGGAGCTTCTTGGAATTGCAGAACCTCAGAGCCTACATTAACAATGTTGAATCGAAGTCTGCACATCGTATCTGAGGAGCCATGAGCTAGGCTGATGCCATGCAGCTCGATAGCATCGCAGTCACTGTGAACTTTTAGAGCTGCTCAGGCCCACTGCAGGCCTGCCAATTTCGAGCTCCCCATGGTGGGACCAGGGCCCTGGGGCATCATACAAAACTCTGCGGGTCATCACTGATGAGGAAACCAAGATTCGGTGAGGTCAAGCAACTTCCCCCACCACACAAACCTAGTCCTGTGTGAGGGAGCCAGGGGTATTTACATTTTCCTAATTTATATCCTTTGGAACTGCATTTCTCAGCGTCTCCTGAGCTTGAAGGAAGAAGCTGCATAACCAGCAGACTTCCAGAGAGGACAGAGGAAGAGAGCGTGGCTTCAGCTAGGGATCTGATCAGTCATGCCTGGTAGGCTCTCTGCTGAGCTGGACGCTCGTGGGTTTTGTTTGTTGAGCTGAATTAACATGTTAATGGATTTCGTGTTTGACTAGTTGTTTCTCTCTCACTCTGCAGGAGCTAAAGGAGTGGAGCTGGAGATGCAAATATTTCCGTTTAGACAGTTGATGCGGCCATGGGAGCCCACAGTGAGAGCTGCAGGGGCAGTTACTACAGGGAGTAGTCAGATTTTAGCATGCACAACTTTGAGTATACAAATATGGCTTGGTTGTACTTTCAGGAATCTCTTTCCTTGTGAGATACAGAGTTGCACATGAAGATGTTAGGAAAACAGCTGGGTGCAGTTTTGCTAGTTCGTTCTGAACCAACCTAAAGACGTGAGATTTGAACTCTGTAAGGGAAGAAAGTGAGGAGGAAGAAGGCACTGAGGCTGCCTGTCACCAGGAGGGTTCTGAGCAAAACGGGGTAGAGTGACTTGTGGCAGTTCCTCTTAACGATCGCACAGGCGGTAGGGTGGAGACACAGAGGGGTTGAGATTTGCTTCAGTTTGTCATTATTCAGCCAGCCATTTTCATTGAATAATTGTGCGCTGTCCTGAGCTGCCAAGTTCACGTGCTCTGCGGTGGAGCGCTGTGTGCTGATGTGAGATGTGGGTACTTTCACCTGGCCTAGAAGGTTTTTTAAACAATGCTGTGACCAGGTGTGGCCTGTTAGCTTTAAAACAAATGGCTTCTGCTGAGGGACGCTGCGTTGTTTCCTGGTGTTTGCTACTGTGAGCAGTGCTACAGTGAACACGGTGGGGGCAGGCTCTTCTACCCACTGACCACCTTTCTTGTGCGTTTGTCCCCAGAAGCGGGACAGCTGGATCCTATGAAAGCTCTGCTGTCATTTCCTCAGGAACCTTCACACTGTTTTCATCATGGCTGTTTCATCCTCACCAACACGTGTTACCTTTTGATTTTTCCATAATTGCCAACCTAACAGGTGCGCGTTGATAACTGTGGTTTTAATTTGCATTTCCCTGATGATTGGTTGAGGACGTTTTCATATACCTGTTGCTCATTTGTATGCCTTCTTTGGAAAAATGTCTATTCAGGTCCTTTGCCCATTTTTAATCAGGTTAATATTCTTATTATGTTGCTACTGAGCTGTATGAGATCCCTATTTATTTAAAATATTAACCCCCTTTCAGATACATGGTTTGAAAATAATGTCTTCTCCATAGGTTAGCAGATGAATACATTAGAAATATGTGATAAACATGCACATATATACTAAAATATCATTCAGCCTTAACAAGAAGAAAATCCTGCCATTTGCAACAACATAGATGAACCGAGAAGACATTATGCTAAATGGAATAAAGCGAGCACAGAAAATCACATCTGCATGATCTCACTTATATGCAGAATCTAGAAAAGTTGGAATCATTGATTGAAAGAGAGTAGAAAAGGGCTAGCAGGAGCGGGGGTCGGAGAAGCAGGGAGATGATGGTCACAGGTCAAAGGGCAAAACGTACAGGTATGAGATGAGTCAGTTCTGGAGACCTAGTGTACAAGATGGGGACTGAAGTTAGTAATAACGTATTTGACACTCGGAACTTAGAGAGTAGATCTCAAATATTCTCACCACACACACGTACCTGTGAGGTGAAGGATATGTTAATTCGCTCGATTATGGTAATCACTTCACAACGTATGTCTATATAAAACATCATGCTGTATACTATAAATACATAGAGTTGTGTATGTCAATTTTACCTCAATAAAATGGAGAGGAATGGTCTCCCTGGCTGGACCTGCCGTCTGACCTGCTACAGTTCAGAGGCTTGAGGCAAGGCAGCGCCACCACCAGAGTGGACATGGAGGCAGTGTCTAAATAACACACAATTGTGTTGGGAAGTCAGAGGAGACACAGCTCTCTAAGGAAAAGCTGGCCTCTTCAGGACATTCTGGGAGGAAAGCACAGAATCCACATTCCACACCTCTCCCTGGTTGATGTCATTCCTGCCATGGCATCTGGATCATCCACCTGCCAACAGTGCCCACAGCCTCGCCCTCTTCAGATGGCACAAACTTCCCTCTTCAGATGGCCCTCCCTGCAGACCCACTCGAAGAGCTCTCAGACACCCCGAGGGAGGCATCCCGAATGCCACGTTCTCTCACCAGCCTGTCCTCAATGAGGTCTTGGTTATGTTAGTAAATGGCACCATTACCCAACCAGTTGCTTGAGTCCATAAATGTAGGACTTACCATTTACACCACGCTTTGTCTCATCACTCAGTTTACACACACCTCTGAGCCTTGTCCATTTCACTTTCAAAGTATACCTTGAATCTCTCCTTATCTCTTTGTCTTTACGGCCACCATCTGACCCTAACCACAGACACCTCTCATCTAGATGTGGCCACAGCCAGTGTCAGTCTGCCAGCCACACACCCCACTCACATTCCTGCCTCCCCCCTCTATTCCACTTGCACACACTTGCACACACACACATATACACTCACGCTCATTCACATGCACACTACCACACACACATACACAGCACCGCATACACTCATACATACTCCCATACTCATGACCACACACTCACACACATGCACACCATCACATGCACAACCACCACACACACACCACACACCATCACAGGCACAGCCACCACACACAGTCACACACATACACACCATCACATGCACAACCACCACACACACACACACCCCATCACAGGCACAGCCATCACACACAGTCACACACACACACGCCATCACACGCACAGCCACCACACACACTCACACACACACATACCATCACATGCACAGCCACCACACACATACACACACGCCATCACAGGCACAGCCACCACACACACTCACACACATACACACCATCACACGCACAGCCACCACACACACTCACACACATACACACCATCACACGCACAGCCACCACACACACTCTCACACACGCATACCATCACAGGCACAGCCACCACACACACTCACACACATACACACCATCACATGCACAGCCACCACACACACTCACACACACGCACACCATCACACGCACAGCCACCACACACACACCATCACATGCACAGCCACCACACACACTCACACCATCATAGGCACAGCCACCACACACACTCACGCCATCACAGGCACAGCCACCACACACACTCACACACACACACACCATCACATGCACAACCACCACACACACATAGACACACGCACACATCACACGCACAGCCACCACACACTCACATACACACACACCATCACAGGCACAACCACCACACACACACGCATACCATCACACACGTAACCACCACACACACACACCATCACATGCACAGCCACCACACTCACACACACACACACCATCACATGCACAACCACCACACACTCACATACACACACACCATCATAGGCACAACCACCACACACACACATGCACACTGACACACACATAGCCACCACGCACACTCACACATACACGCCATCACACGCACAGCCACCACACACGCTCACACACACACATGCCATCACACACACAGCCACCACACACACACATGCACGCACACTGTCACACGCACAGCCACTACACGTGCTCACACACATGCACACCATCACATGCACACACGTGTCTTTAAGAACATTTGCTACATAACATTGTTTCTGCTTACAACTCATCAGTAGCATCTGCTGCATTTTATATTTAATCCTGTTCCAGAAGCCCCTGAGACCCATGGTCTCTGCTGGCCCCCAGGCTCCCCTCATACCACACCTTTCACTGCCCAGTCCCTTCACAGTGACCCCTTTTAGCTGCTCAGAGACTAAATCACCTAAACATTCGCCCACGACTGCCTCTGCCCTGTAGTTTCCACACAGGCCTCCCCTGCTGGGGTGTTCTCCCTCCCAGTGCTGGCCTGGCTACTGCTCCCACAGACCACCTGATGGAAGAAGGCTCCCTGCACCCAGGAACTGCACCTGTGCTGGTCTCCACGGGGCCTTGGTAATGGACAGTGGGTCCATTGTTTACTGAGTGAATGAGTGTTCACTCGCTTACAGCGTGCGTCCTACATGGTGTGCTTTATGAGGGAAGAAGCTGATTTGCTCATCAGGGAAATGCCGAAGTTTCTGGTATTCCACACATGCTCAGTAAGAAGTGGAGTGAACAACTCAATACCATCTCCACCATAGAGACACCCAGAGTGCGGCAGAGGCAGTCACGGGCGAATGTTTAGGTGATTGAGTCTCTGATCCCATCACAGGCCTAATCCCCTGTGTGAGTATGAGCAAATTCTGTACCTCTCTGAGCCCAACTTCCTCACTTGTGTAAGGGGGTTTATATCAGGCATCTTTATGGCTCTGAATTCTGAAAACGTAAGAAGACGTTGCTTCCTGGGGTCTATGGGCCTGGCCCGTCATGTTTGCAGGAAGCCTGGTGGCGTTCCGGTGCTTGTCCTCCATTTTTTGGCTTCAAGGGTTGAAAGCGTGTGCGCTTACTTGCTGAAGATCCCCCAATGTGTAACGCTGTGGTTGTTGGATTTGGTGACAGTTTCTGCTGGACCCTGCGCAGCTCCAGAGCACTGGAACTGGCAACTCCCTAGGATCCTGATCCTCATCAGTTTGGGAGCTTCTTGTAGCCATGTGACCCATCTGTGCCTCTGCTTCCCTTTATGGGACCAAAGGCCACCTGCCCATGGCTCCATGCGTATGTGAAGTAGGTCTGGAGAGAGCCAAGTAGGAGAGCCGTGGGCACCACCCTGCCAGCTGCAACACGGGGCTAGAGGCTGCGGTGGGCGGTGCACCCACTGAGCAGGCAGTGTGCACCTCATCTCATGCTGAGGGAATCCACTCAGTGTTCTCTTTGTTTTCTGATGAAAACACTTGGGTGCAATGAGAGAGCTGAGCAACTGGCACGCCAGTGCCAGAGATGCATGGCCTGACTATAAATTTGGCCTGGGTAGAAGATGGCTGAAAGTCAAGGTAGCTGCCATTCATTTATCTTCATGTTGTTATCAGAAATGAAGATAAATCAATTGATATCAGCATAAAAATAACAAGAAAGAAGGTCCTCCTTGATGCTGCCTGAGACCCTGTTTGCTGGCAGTGATGGGGGTGAGCATCATCACCGTTGCCCCTCCAGATGCAATCGGCTACTGTCCTGCAGAGACGGGTATCCACCAACCTGCAGAGTCTGATGGTCTCCACAGAGCAACCTGCCTGACATTCTTCTCTAAGCTCCTCTTACCCCTGGAGCTTTGCAAAAGCTGCCCTGGACTCTTCTTCCTCACCTGCAGCACGGAGGCAGAGGGGAGAAGAGACACAGCCCCAGGATCCTCTTTCCTACCTGTTTAGAGAGAAGAGGGTGGAGAGGGCATGGGCAGGAAAGTAAATGGAGACCAAGGGTAAGAGGAGGGAGGAGCAGGAGGCGAGGGAGAGAGGGCGTGGAGGGAGGAAGAGAAGTCATTGATGGGCAGAGGGTGAAGGGAGAAGAGGAGAGAGAAAATGAGGAGGGGGGAGAAGCTTGCCATGGAGAGCACAGAAGTAATTCCCCTCAGAACACTGGCTTGAAGCAGAGAAAATCAATTTCAGTGATATTCGTGATTGAAACTCACCAGCAATAGACACACTTAGAAATGGCCTTCATAAATGCATTAACAACCTACAAAGGCACAGAAAGTTCCGAGAATTCTAAGTCCTCTCTTCCCTCTGGGTCTCGGCAGGCCAAAGCTAGTTATTTTCCGATGAAGGGGTGTCATCAGACCTCGATGCTTGCTTGGAGTTTTAAGTAGAATAAGGTCACTGTTTCTCTGTGCAGTTGAGTCATGCAATTCTACTGAGAGAGGCTTCTCTGTCATTCCAAGCACAACCATGTGTGCAAATACCTTATTTCTCAGACACCAGCCCCTTCTCCCAGGCTGGCTTGTCCCGAACTGCAGTCCTCTGAGGCCCATGATCGATGCCCAGGTCTGAGGCACACTAGTGTGCCACCCAGAATGCTTAGAATGGAAATGCATTGATTCTCGCAAGAGGCGATCACCATTACTCCAACGAGCATCTATGCCTTGCTATTTGGTCGTAGTTTTACTGTGGGAGGCTGCCAGTCTGTTATGCCTAGGTTAGGTTCATGAAGCAGATTCCTGAAATGCTGCGATTCACAGAGAGTTTCCTCTCGTCATGTGACTGAACTTAGCCACGTGTTTAATAACGCCGTGTGATCTCCCACAGGCCCCGACTGCGCAGCGTGGCAGTCCTCCTGAGCTGCCTCCCTCCCTGAGCTGACACGTGCCTGAAGACACACAGCTTACGGCAGCAGCACAGACCTGCATCCCCCGTGGTGACTCAGTTTATGTCCTGTACCCTCACCCCTGCACGGGGGTCTTCGTGGAGACTCTGAGACACGTTGGCTGGATGAGGTGCCTGCTGATCTCAAGCTTGCCCAGCCCTAGGTGAACTTAGGTCGCTGGAGACTAAGAAGCCCCATGGACAGAGGAAGAGGAGTAGCAGAGGCCACAAGCACGAAGTGACTTTGGGGCAGGAGAGAAGAGTTTCCAGGGAGGGAGAGTGCCCCATCCCCACTGTGGCACTGTCCTGCCAATGCACACCAGACAGCTGGGTCCTTCCTTCCACCTGGCTGTGCAGAGTGGCCCTGAGACCTCTGGGTAGGCAGAGAGCGGGAGATCCAGCAGATGGAGACAGACTCCTTATACTCCCTCTCACTGCTGGGGAGCCACAAGGCTTCGGGGGCCTGCATGGCTTCAGGGGGACCACAGGGCTTCAGGGGGGCCGCATGGCTTCAGGGGGACCACAAGGCTTCGGGGTCCTGCA
>NW_016107720.1:1725513-1738812 GCF_001604975.1 Cebus imitator
ACATGGCTTCAGGGGGCCACAGGGCTTCGGGGTCCTGCATGGCTTCAGGGGGGCCACAGGGCTTCAGGGGGGCCGCATGGCTTCAGGTGGGCCACAGGGCTTCAGGGGGGCCGCATGGCTTCACGGGGGACACAGGCCTTCAGGACATCCTGTTCCTCCCCCTCCCCAAATTCCTCTCAACAGCTAACCAAATTCCTGTAAACACCCTCTCTCCCAAACCCTGCTGAGAACCAGGGGTCCTTGGCAGAAGACTCCCCTCACAGTGGGTGCTCAGAGGCCGCTGATCTCAGTGGAGCTGGAATGTAGGAAGGCAGGATGTGTGTTTGGAGCCACCCTGGCTGTCACCAGAGGTTGCCCTCTGGCAGCTAAGCCTTCCCAGGCATTGTGTCATGAGCACATACGGTCCGGAGCCTTCGACACTGCCTTGTTTCCCTTGATCTATCCATGGCCCACCTCTTACTTTCCCCAAAGAGAGGGCAGGGCCTCAGCCTCTCACAGACGGCAGCATGAATGCCTGACCGCAGTCCCCAGCAGCTTCCGAGAAGCGTTTGTGCCCTGCAGTGGTTTCTTCAGGTGACCAGACCAAAGCGAGTTGCTGGACACCACCTACCCCAAGGCCCCGTTCTCAGGAAGCTCAGGTCCACGCCCCTTGGAGCTGGCAGCTGCACCTGCCACCGAACCCCGACCAGCAGGAAACCTGCGGAGGTGAGGAGTCGCCTGCACCCCCTTTCCTCAACCCTCCTGCCTCTCGTGTTTCCAGACTGCAGCCTTTCCCCTTTCAGAGGCTTCCAGAGTCTGCCCACTCCCGCGAGGAACCATCGTCCTCCGTAAGTGAAACAGCAGTTTCCCTGGGGAAGCATGGGGGGCTTACAGAGCCTACTTCTGTGAGGCTGGGTTGGGCTGGTGGGCAAAGCTGAGTGTGGCTGGGGTCGGCTGCTCGAGTGGTGCCCTCCCTGCCGCTCCCCTACCCAGAAGGCGGCCTGTGACCAGAACATGGGCTTAGAGCTGCGGCCCCTGACCACTTGAGAGGTCAGCCCCAACCCACCCAGGAGAAAGAGCAGGTCCCTTGTCTCACTGAGTCTCTTGCCCTCAGCCACAGAACTTCTTCCTCATTTACTCCACAGGCAGAGGCAGCCGAGGGCTGGGATGGGGCTAGGTGGCCTCATAACTGTGGGAACTGTGGCTGGAGGTTGTCAGAGAGAAAACGCGGAATTCCAGCGTAGTATGGAAGTGAGGTGAGAGAAGCAGATTCCTGTTTTAAAATCGACATGAAATTACCAACTTGAATATTTCCTGACGACCCCTGGAATTCTACTTCTTCGGCTCCTACGCCTGGGCATCTAATGCAGTTCTGGACTGTAAATAGAATTTTATAAAGGCTTCAGGAAATGTTTTGCTTTTCCTATTATAAGAAACGACGGACATTTCTGCTCCTATATGCTTTTCTTTCTGCTTAAAAAGCAGATAAAATGTTTCAGCTACAGCTTCAAAGTAGTGAATAAAGCTGGAAATCTGGTTTCAATATGTGCAACTGTAGCTCTGAGATGACAGGCTGGCAGTGGCTGTCACGTGATCCCAAGGAGATAAGGCATGTGAGGGTGAGGTCGAAGCTCTGCTGCGCTGGGAAGCGTGGGGTCCGACAGGTTATGACGTCGTTCGCACGATTTCATCTAGATCACTTTCAGGAGCTCGTGGTATTCAGCTTGGTAGGAAGATATTGGCACAATTCTTCCAATCGTTCAGCGTAACCTAGGTATGCAGAGGGCAAAAGACAGAAGCCTGTGATCCAGTCAGCACTAGAGCCTAGAATCTATTAACTCCCTATGTATTGTGGTTTTCCTGGAGAAAGAAACTAGTAAATGATGAAATTGCAGCAGCCAGATATAAAATTAAAATACAAAGTTGTCTATGAGTGAGTGGACATTTAAGGAACAGCTTCCACAGCTTCCCAGATATAGACTGAGTCTACAGTGATATAGATTGAAAGTTTGTTTCCTTCCAAGATTCCAGTGTGAAAACCCTAACCTGGGAAGGAATGAACAAAGGTTGGTGACCTCAGTAGGCCCAGCAAGTGGGCAGGGCACCCCAGTGAGCATGGAAGGCAGAGCACTAAGCCAAAGGAAATCGGGTTCCATGCTCTGCATTCCAGGGAGTTTGCTTTTAGTTTGGACTTGCCTGAGATCAATTCTTCCTTTCTTCCTTCCAATTTCTTCCTCTGAGAGAAATGTCTATCCTATGCTTGTAACACTGCTGTGCTTTGGAAGCATATAACATTTCGTTTCATGATTCCTGCCTAGAGAGCAATTTGTTTCAAGATGACTTTTACCTTGAGTCTTAGCTGCATCTAATTTAGGTAATATTTATATGAGACTTGCTATTTGAGATTTAGAGTGGATACTGGAAGGAGTTGAGACTTGGGGGCTACTGGGATGTAATTAGTGTATTTTGCATGTTAGGAGTATCCTAGGAAACCAGGAGCTGAATGCTGCAGAGTGATGGCTTATGTCTCTCCGAGACCCATATGTTGAAATCCTAGTACCTAAGGTGATGGTTTTAGGAGATGGGCCTTTGGGAGGTGAATAGAACGTAAAGGTGAGGCCCTTATGATGGGATCAGTGCCCTCCTAGAAGAGACCCCAGAGAGCTCTCTCACCTTCCATGTGAGGACACAGCGAGAAGACAGCGCCTATAAACTTCTGGTGAAGTGAGCCCTCACCAGACGCTGCATTCTCGGCGCTGGATTTCGGACTTCCAGTCTTCATAACTGTGAGAAATGCATTTCTGCTGTTTGTAAACCACTGTCTCTGGTATGGAAGCCTGAAGGGACTAAAACATTCAAAAACTCGAAGTGACGTTTGAAGAACAGAGAGTCTTACCGACGGAAGCACAGGGTCCCTCCCTCCTTACCCCCCTCTCACCCACACAGCCTCCCACCCCTCCCTCCACCACTGCCACCACGCCAACACTGCCTTCCTCTTTACATCTCCCCCAGCATCACGCCGACACCGCCAACTGCTGCTGACCTTCTGCTAATGCTACATTTAAAATCAGTTAGAACAGCGATCATTAAAAAATCTGGAGACAACAGATGCTGGAGAGGATGTGGAGAAATAGGAACACTTTTACACTGTTGGTGGGAGTGTAAATTAGTTCAACCATTGTGGAAGACAGTGTGGCGATTCCTCAAGGACCTAGAAATAGAAATTCCATTTGACCCAGCAATCCCATTACTGGGTATATAACCAAAGGATTATAAATCGTTCTACTGTAAGGACACGTGCACACGAATGTTCATTGCAACACTGTTTACAATAGCAAAGACCTGGAACCAACCCAAATGCCCATTGATGACAGACTGGACAGGGAAAATGTGGCACATATACACCATGGAATATTATGCAGCCATCAAAAATGGTGAGTTCATGTCCTTTGTAGGGACATGGATGAACCTGGAAACCATCATTCTCAGCAAACTGACACAAGAACAGAAAATCAAACACTGCATGTTCTCACTCATAGGCAGGTGTTGAACAGTGAGAACACATGGACACAGGGAGAAGAGCACTACACACTGGGGTCTGTTGTGGGGAAATAGGGGAGGGACAGTGGGGGGTGGGGAGCTGGGGAGAGATAGCATGGGGAGAAATGCCAGATATAGGTGATGGGGAGGAAGGCAACAAATCACACTGCCACGTGTGTACCTATGCAACAATCTTGCATGTTCTTCACGTGTACACCAAAACCTAAAATGCAATAAAAAATAAGTACATTAATTTTAAAAAATCAGCTTTTTATTTAGAAGGTTTACACTTAAATCAGAGACTTAGACCCAGGTGAAAGAGAGAAAGAAAAACGATTTCTAGACTCTGCGACAAACTTGTACATCTGTCCATAAATCTGCTCATTTTATTTTATAGAAACAAAAAATGTGCGTAGTGGGTAGAGTTAAAGACTCAGACGACTAAAGTATAAGATGTTTTTCATGGCAACGACTTGTGGTGAGAAGAGTAAGGAGAGGTCCTTATTCTGCTTCTCCCAAGAGCCTGATTGGATCACAATCTTTCGTTGAAATTACTCCATTGCTATTTTTAAATATTTAATTTCGCCCAGATTTTTTGTAGAAATAAAACAGACTTCTGGGGGCTATTGGCAGGTAATTAGTGTATTCTGGGACTGCTGGGATGTAATTAGTGTATTTTGCATGTTACACGTATTCACATATACACCTGTGCAGCTAAAGGCTAAGATTCAACTGGTTTTCCAAAGTTAATCATGAGAGTGAAGATTGTTTATGGAAGCTGAACAACATGACTTTCATCACCAGGCAGTGGCCCCTGGGCAAAGACTCCAGGGTCTCTGGATAAGAAGAAACTGATGGGAAAAGGCGGGAGGATTTAGTTCACCATGGCAGAAATGCTGCAATAAACAAACCTGATGAAGAAGAAACATAAATCCATATTGAACCAAGAATGGTTATTCAAGCTTCCTTTTCCCCCTTCTCCATCTCCTTCTGCTCCTCCAGATTTTGCTTTTCGGCCCCTTTATCAATGCATCATTTTCACCTCTGTCACTTCCACACAATACAGCAACCCTTTGCTGATCTCAATTTTTCTTTTTTGCATTTGTTTAACACTAATTTTTCCCACAGTCTGTAGATATATATATATTTTTGTCCTTTTCTAAAATTTGTGTTTTAGAAATTCAGAACAATTTCTGAATGCTCCTCGGAACACTGATCTCAGGCAGAGAATCTCACCGAAGCAGAAAAGCAGCTCACGCTCCACCGTCCGCAGGGCTCTCTGTTAGAGGCCGGCCAAGCCCTGCTTTGGTGTTGAGTGTGTTTGCCTAGCAGCCTCCTTTCTTAAGTGTGTTTAATCTGCTGTAAATGGTTGTCATGTATGCAATAGGTTACTGTAACTGTTTTATAAAGTGAATTGCCTTCACCTTGGCAGGCATCAGTAGTGCCAGTCTGTCCAGTCTGATGCCATTCCCACACACATACATCAATGCCCAGCATTTAGAGGGCTGGAGTTGGGAATCACCCTGTTGGTGACTTATTATTAAGTATTGTATGGGACTTATGGCGTATCTTCATGTTCTACTGTTCTCACCTCCCAAGCCCCCCAAAAGGATGAGAGCTGTCTTACAATAGCAAGAACAAGGTCAATACTATAAAATATGTAATAAAATTAATACCGACAAAATGAGAAGAAGTATTAATTACTGTTGCAGTTGAGGTTGACATTATTCCTGTGATTGTGCTTTGAATATATCCCTAAGAGTATAAACATGAACCAAGCATCACACAGTTCCATTCATGGTGCTGACCTGAGAGAAATTTTGACATAGGCACCCACTCCCTCTCCCAACTGCCCAACTCATCAGTAAACGGAGTTTGATTTAAGCCAACCCTGATGTAGTCATTCCCTGTACTTGAGATTTGCCTTCTGCAAGTTCAGTTACCTGTGGTCAACAAGGTAAGAGATAATTGCTCATTAGAAATTATGAAGGCCATAAGGCAGTGCTGAAATATATCAAATTAGCAAAAGCCTGTAATGAAGAATACTATATTCAGAAGAACTATCCCTCAAAAATGAAAAGAAAATTAACATATTCACAGATAAATAAAAACTGAGGGACTTTGTCATTGGAAGACCTGTCCTGTAAGGAATATTACAGGGGAAACTTCAGGTTGAAATAAAAGGGCATTAGACAGCAACTCAAGTTGACATGAATGGTAAACAACAATGGTAAAATTAACAATATAGGTAAATATAAAGACAGTATGAATTTATTTTTATGCCACTTTTTCTTTTATCTAATAACAAAACTACACAAGAGAATATACACACAATGTATAAGGATGTAATTTGTGACACTGACAACATGAAAGGAGCATGGAGCTATATAACAACAAAGCTTTTCTATATCATTGAAATTAAGTTGTTTTAATTTGAATATTGTTATAAATTAAGGCGTTACTAATAATTCCTAGGGGAACCACTAAGAATATCACTCAGAAATATATAATAATAGAAAATTAATATAGTAAACTAGAAAATATTTATTTAACACACAACAAAAATAAGCAATAATTAAGAAGTTGAGGAACAAAAATGGCATAAGACATAAGAAAACAAATAGCAAATGGAGATGTAAATCCTACCCATAAACAATTACATTAAATGTAAATGGATTAAACTCTGCAAGTAAAAGCAGATATTAGCAGAATAATTTTTTTAAATGATCCCACTATATGCTGTCTAAAAAGATTCCTTTTAGATTCAGTGACAAAATAGGTTGTAAGTAAAAGGATGGAAAATATATATCATGCAAAAAGTTACCAAAAGACAGCAGGAGTAACTATACTAGTATCAGATAAAATACAGAAAAAATTTCATTTAAAAAGAGCAATTTATAATTATAAAAGAATACAGTAATCAAAGAGGTAAAAGATATATATATAAATATATACACAAATTTTATACACTTTACTACAGAATCCCCAAATAAATGAAATAATGACTAACAGAATTGAAGGAAGAAATTTACAATTTAGCAAAATGGTTGGAGATTATTACACTATTTTATTATTACACTATTATATCTCACTTTCAATAATGGACCAAAAACTAGGTAGCAAAAAATAAAAAAAAAAAAAAAAAAAGACTTGGAAAATATTATAAACCAGTTAGACCTAACAAACATCTTCAGGGCACTCCACGCCACAATGGAAAAAATACACATTCTTACCATGTGCATATGGAAAATTCTCCACAACAGACCATGTTTTAGGCAATAAAAGCCTCAAAAAATTTACGGGGATTGAAATCATATAATCCTATGTTCTCCAGCCACAATGGAATAAAACTAAAATGAATAACAAAAGGAAATCTGGTAAAATTTCAAATATATGGAAATTAAGATGCTTTTAAATTGCCAAGTTCCCAAAGAAGAAATCACGGGAAAATTATAAAACCGCTAGAGAGGAATGAAAATAAAACCACAGCAGACCAGACCTTATGGGATACAATGAAAGCAGCACTCAGACAGACCTTTAGAGCTGTGAATGCCTATATTAAAAACATTAGAGACTATAAGTCAATATACTCATTGTTTTTTGCCTAAACAAATTAGAAAAGTAGAGAATATGGCATCTAAACCAAGTAAAAGGAAGGAAATAATTAAGATTAAAGTAAGGATAAACAAAATAAAGCATAGGGAAAAAAGAGAAAAAAGTTTCTTTGAAAATGTCACCAAAATTGATTAACTTCTAAGTAAAATAATCAAGAATAAAAGATAAACATTAAATTACTGAAATCGAAAAAAAGGAGCATTACTGACAACTTGAACAAAATTAAAAAGATTATAAAATAATACTATAAACAATTATTTGACACAAATCAAATGATTTAGATGAAGTAAACCAATTTTTAGTATACAAGCTACCTTCAAAAACTGACTCAAGGCCAGGTGTGGTAGTTCATGTCTGTAATCCCAGCACTTTGGGAGGCTGAGGTGGGAGGATCACTTAAGACTAGTAGCTTGAGACCAGCTTGGGCAACATAGTAAGACCCCATCTCTACAAAAAAAATTTTTTTTAGACTAGCCAGTCATGGTGGCTCATGCCTGGAGTTCGAAATACTTGGGAGGCTAATGTGGGAGGATTGCTTGTGCCCAGGGATTTGAGAATGGAGTGGGCCAGGATCGTACCATTGCACTCCAGCCTGGGCAACAGAGTGAGACCCTGTCTCTAATAATAACAACAACAAAATTGACTCAATAAGAAACAGAAAATTTAAATACATCTGTAAGGATACAGAAGTTAATAATAATAATAAACTTCCCCCATGAAAAGCCCACAACAGATGCCTTTACTAGTGGATCCTCTTAAGCATTTAAATAATTAACCCAATCCTTTACAGACCCTTCCAAAATAAACAGAAGGAAGCATTTTCTAAGTTACTTTATAAGACCAGTATTAACCTGATAACAAAATCAGACAAAACATCGTAAGAAGAAACTACAGACCAATAGCTCTTATATAAATACGGATGTAAAAATCTTCAACAAAAACTAGCAAATTGAATCTAGCAGCACCTAAGAAGGATCATACATCATAACATAGTGGAATTTATCCCAAGAGTACAAAGCTAGTTCAACCTAGGGAAATCAATCTATGTAATATGTTATAGTAAAGGAATAAAAAGGAGAACATAATTATCTCAATGTAGAAAAAGTATTTGGCAAAATTCAACATACTTTCATGATACCAACACATAGCAAACTAAGAATAAAAGTGATCTTTCTTAACCTGCTAAAGAGCATCTGCAAAACACCCACAGCCAGCCTCATCCGGAATGACGAAAGACTGAATGTTTTCCTCTTAAAATTGGGAGTGAGGCAAGGATTTCTGTTCTCACTACTGCTGTTTAATATTATACTGTAAATTCTAGGCAGGGTAATTCTGCAAAAAAAATACAAAAATTGAAAAGGAAGAAATAAAACTATTTCTATTTGTAGATGTCAGTAAAGAAACACACATACACAAAGTATTATAGACAATACATGAATTCATCAAAGTTACAGGGTGTGAAATAAATGTACAAAAATAAAAATCAGTTAAACTTTTATAAAGTAGCAATACAAATTTCTGAAAATGAAATTTTCAATTTATAACAGAATTAAAAGAATACTTAGAAATAAATTTAACCAAAATAGTGCAAGACTTTGCACTGAAAACTACAAAACATTGTTGAAGGAAATTTAAAAGACCTGATTAAATGGAGACACATCCCATCTTTATGAACTAGAGGGCTTAATATGGCTAAGATGATGATAGGTACCAAATCAATCTTCAAATATGCCATCCTAATCAAAATTCCACCGTTCTTTTAAATTAACAAGGTGATTTGAAAATTCATATGGACATTCAAGGTAACCCCAAAAGCCAGAACAATCTTAAAGTGGAAAAATAATAAAAAACGCAGTGGACATACACGTTTCAAAACAGAGGGCCACACTACAGTCATCAAGACAGTGTGGTGCTGGCATAAAAACAGACACATAAACCAAAGGAACAGAATTGACACTCCAGAAGAACATCCACACACATATGTTCAGCTGATTTTAACAAGTGAAGCCCGTTCAATAAGGAATAATCATCTTTTTGACAAATAAGACTGAGATAGCATGAAGAAAGTAAAAAAACTGACCCACAGAATGGGAAAAATATTTGCAAGTTATACATCTGACCAGGGTCTAATATAAAGAATAAAGATAACTTACAGCTCAATAATGAAATTCAACAAAGAATCTAAATAGACGTGTCTCCCAGAACTTTATCAATGGCCAAGAAGCCCATGAAAAGATGCTCTGCCTCATGAGTCACCAGGGGAAGGCAAGTCAAGACCATAATCACATGCCACTCATCCCCATGACAATGGTTTTTTGTTTTGTTTTATTCTTTTTTTAAAAAAAAGAACAATAAGCGTTTGCAAAGATGCTGAGAAACTGAAACCCTCACATTGCGATGGGGGAGCATGTAAGTGGCGCAGTGCTGCAACTTAGAACGTGTTAGAGGGTCGATCCGGCCCCGTTCAAACGCCTTATGATTCTGTTAATGCAACAGGAAGAGTCAACATAGACTCCTACATTTAGGCTGGCTTCTGGACGCGCGAGTTGTAACCAGAGACAGAGACACTGTGAATTGCTCCAGTCAAGTCTATGGCATAAGCAATCATAACAAACCACAGTCATAATAACACAACCATCACCAACAACAATATATAGAGCAACAAACAGTAAATCTTATTTCCTATGTGCCAGATACTGACATAAGTACTTTGCGCAATATATTAACCCATGTAAATATTATGACGCATTTTTGAAGTGATTTGGTTTAGAAAAAGTTTATAGTCAGGCACGTGAATCAAAACACTCAAGATTATATAGCTATCAGTGGAAGATCTGGGCTGCACCCTCAAACAGATAAACTCTGAAATCTTAGCTCTTAGTGACAGTGCTTTAGACATCTATACTCTGCTTTAGATTGTGAAAAGTTTTTGTCTGCATATCTCATTTCATCCTTACAACAGTTCTATGAGCAGACAGGGCAGAATCATCCATTCTCCTTATAGGTGAGAAAACTAAGGATCAGGAATCTTAAAGTCATTCCTCCAAGTGATTCAATTGGTAAGTGGGAGGAAAGGGATCTGAACCAAGTTCTAACCCCTGACACCAGAGCCATGACTTTTTTTTTTTTTTTTTTTTTTTTTTTTTTTGGTAATAGATGAAGCCAGACTCTCTCCCTTACGCCTCTGTGAAAACACACAGCTCCTCAGCTGTAGACCCCTATAGAACTCGAGGACTGACCGAGTACGTAAACCATGCAGTCATGTTGTACCAGAGCGAGCATAGAAAGTCAACACCAAGACAAAATATGCCAAATTGCAGGGTCTTTATTGCCGGTGGCCACAGAGGACTCATGCCTCTCCAACCTGAGGCCCTGAAAGAGGGCGTCAAGACCTTTTATGCTTGTAAACCACCTCGGGAGTGAGGGTGATGGGTGGGGATGAGGATGAGGGGCATTCCAAGGGCCAGTGGACTTTGGACATTCCGTAAATCACCTCCTGGACGGAGATGAGGGTGAGGGGCTTCGGACATTCTGAGGGCCAGGGGACTTTGGACATTTCGATTGTTACTTAAGTGGTTCACAGAAGTCAAGATAAGCGTTAGTTTACACATTGCCTGGGTAGTGTGGAAATTACAGACCTTAGCTGCTTATTACAAATCGCAGAGGCCAAGATGGCGTGGGTTTGGACTGCTTGCCTGTCACATTAGGGTTACAGAGAGCAGTTTCAACAGAAAGCCGAGGTATGGT
The DNA here is from genome assembly GCF_001604975.1 of Cebus imitator. Lineage (NCBI taxonomy): Eukaryota > Metazoa > Chordata > Mammalia > Primates > Cebidae > Cebus > Cebus imitator. Next base: position 1,736,395 of record NW_016107720.1, read on the forward strand.
TGAGGTATGCAGTTTATCGGGCGATTACCATGTCACACTCACAATCATTCTGCCCCTGTCCACAATTTTAAATGTAGAGGCACGCAGAGTGCAAGAGCTTCCACTTCATCGCATGGAGCTAGTGTGTGAATCTCAGTCCCAGGGTGTCTGAGAGATGGGGCTGCCTTTTCTGCTTCTTGAGGAGACTCCTGCCTGGAGACGGCCCTGATGGATGGGGAGGAAGAACCAGATGGTTCCAGCCTGACCTTGGCAAATGGCTTTGTGCACACCCCTCTTAACCTCTGCCTCACACACATAACCTGCTCTCAGCATAAGAAGAAAGAACTAGCAGAACATGAAAATCAGGCAGAGACGCCAGTGTGGAAAGAATAGCAATATTATTCTAATGACTCTGCAATAAAGTACAATAATGAGAGGAAATTTACCCTGAAGTCATGTGCCTAAGCTCTGCAGAGAGGCCTCCGTTTCCTGGCCTTCAGCACATTGTCCTCCTGAAAGACCCCTACAAAGGTTTTTCTTTCTTTCTTTCTTTTTGAGACAGTCTTGCTCTATTGCCAAGCGCCAGGCTAGAGTGCAGCGGCGTGATCTCGGCTTACTGCAACCTCCGCCTCCCGGGTTCAAGCAATTCTCCTGCCTCAGCCTCCCAAGTAGCTGGGACCACAGGTGCGTGCCGCCACACCCAGCTAATTTTTGTATTTTTTAGTAGAGATGGGGTTTCACCATGGTCTCGATCTCTTGACCTCGTGATCCGCCCTCCTTGGCCTCCCAAAGTGCTGGGATTATAGGCGTGAATCACCATGCCTGGCCTGGAAAGTTCTTTTCTTATGCCTTTGTCTCTAGACTGATGCCTTTATCTCTGGACTGCCCAGAAGAGAAGCCCCAACTGCCCCTGTGGGTCCATCTCCATGGAGAAAGCTGATTTGTCAGCCACAGACTTGTCAACCACATGAAGCACAGGGCAACACTTGGGTCCACTCCAGCCCCGTGGCTTCAGTAAGGTCACTTCTATCTGGGGTTGAGACACTGACCCAGAAGATGCCATGTGTTTCTTGCTTTTCACATAGTAGAGCCCCTCTGCTGTATGATCTAGGCACTAACACTGGAAATCCTACGCCGTGCATTCCTCCTGTTCAAGTTTGGGTCCAGCAAAACTTTTCTGTCTCCTGCTGCTCAGCAAGTCACCTATGTCCAAAGCACACAGATTCCTCAATGCAGCATGCGTGGGGGTGTTTCTGTGCCTGCTTAGCTGCTGCTGGTATTGTGGAAAGGCGGGGTGGTATTGGACACAGCATAGGCTTTGTGCCAGGCTGGGTGGTTCAACCTGAGCCACATCACTCAGGATGACAGGTGGTGTGTAATTGAGGAGGGCTGGGCCTGGCACTTGTTGATTCTCATGCTTCAAGCACCAGTATAACTTTTATATGTTCATGAAACATACTGCTTATCATAGCTCTATGTGTGCGGAAACTGAGGTTTAGGGAGCTTAACTCTCATGTAAAATCCCGACGCTGCTATGTGGCAAAGCCATGCTTTGTGTGACAAAAAAGTTTCTCGACTGGATCACATGACCTCCACTTAGCTTCTCTTAGCTCCAATTCTGTCATCTGTAACTGAGAGAAAATAACTCTGTGGGGTTGCCGTGAGGACGGAGCAAGGGAACCACCAAGCACAGCTATTTGCATGCATATGTGATTTCCCCTTTCCCATCCTTAGAGATTAAACCTGGGACGAAGGTAATTTGCAACAACTCTGCCAGGGTACAATAATCTATTATTTAAGCATTTATGGATCTGTACTCAAAGCAGTTCCAGAAAGGCATTAAGGCACCTCATAAAGATAGATAGAGCCAAGCAAGATGAAGTAAAATGTAAAATAAGTGGGTCAAGGAACAAAAGAAAAACAATGGGTGAAAGAGAGCAGAAGGTCAGGAGACGCGTTCGCGTGCAAAACTGCATGGTTTGCGCCTCTGTGGTGCTGCTGTTTGGGGACCTCAGGTATTATTAGTGAGCTCCAAATTGGCAATGAGGTTATTATTTGTTTGCTTTGCTGTGGAGGGGCATGGCTGCTCCTAGGATGCTGACCAGAGAGATTTCTCCATGGACCACCTTTACTGAAGACATTCTGTGTTCTCAGCTACAACTACATGAGGAAATGGACTGACAAATGGTGTATTTCTTTTGACCATTTCTCAGTGCAAGCTCAAGATATATCCCCAAAGCCAAAATCAGAACAGGTAAGGCTACAAGAGCATCAAACAGGACATCCCAGGGCCTTCTGAAGGTCTTTTTTTAGCTAACAATCAATGCACAACCTGGACAATTTCTTTTTTTTTCCCCCATTTATTTTATTGCATTTTAGGTTTTGGGGTACATGTGAAGAACATGCAAAATTGTTGCATAGGAACACACGTGGCAGTGT
>NW_016107720.1:1744017-1781597 GCF_001604975.1 Cebus imitator
GGCCTATAGCAGCTTTGCTGGGCTGCTGTGGGCTCCGCCCCGCTGCCAAGTGAACTTCCCTGCAGTCCTGTTTACATGGGTGTAGTTAGAACTGCTTTGGCGACGGTGGCCCGCCTCTATTGAGGCGGAGCCTCTTTGCTGTGGCGGGTTGCCTTGGCAACGGCGAGCTGCCTCAGCAGTGGCGGGTTGCCTTGGCAACAGCGGGCTTCCTCAGCAATGGCGGGTTGCCTTGGCAACGGCGAGCTGCCTCGGTAATGGCGGACGCCCCTCCCCCACAGAGCTGGACTGTCCCGGGTTCAGCTGCGCTTGCTGTGAAACTCTCAATCCAGAGTTTCTGGTTGCTGTTCTTTTGTGGGGGTGGGACCAGCTGAGCCTGATCGCCTGGCTCCCTGCCTCAGAGGCTTTTTTAAGTTGGTGTTCCAGTCGCCTGTTGAAGAGGCGCCAGGGTCTGTTTGTTTTCCCCTGCGGTCACTCACTGTGCTGGCTTAAACAGCGGCACTGAGGTTTGTGGCGCTTTTTTTTTTTTCCCCCTGGAATCTACTGTCCTGGTTCTCTGCTCAGTCCCCTTTTTGAACCGGCAAATGGGCAACTTCCCGTGGCTCCAATCGCCAACCAAAAGGGCCCCCGGACCAGTGTATTTTGTATGGAGAACCGCGGCTCCGGGGCGCCGACAAAGCAGCCACGCGGGGCAAAGCAGCGGCGCCGGCCGGCACAGCCGCACTGACCGAAACAGCTGCGCTGGCGACCGTGGAGCTCCTCCGCCTGGGAATTTCCTAGTCTGTGGGCAATAAAAACGCGGCGTCCACTCACCCTCTGCGCTTTCACTGGGAGCTGCAATCCTGAGCTGTTCCTAAACGGCCATCTTGCGGGACTTCCACCCTGGACAATTTCTTAACCTGCTCAGCAGCTGTGAGACTGTGCTACCTGCCTAGAAGTGCCTGAGGTGCTTCCTTACCGGCTCTTTGTGCTGTTTTTTGAGGGTGAAGTGAGAAGGAAACCCTATTAGGAGAGGTGAGGAAGGCAAAATCATGTGCCAGAAGGCTGCCCTTTAGCTACCTGGGAAAGAAATGAGGGAGGCCCCAAAAACAGGACCAGAATTGGCTGCAAGAGGTCCTTGGGCATCTCCCATCACAGGAAATCCAGGCCTCCAAAATGACACCTGCCACTTGTACAGTCTGAAACCACAGTAGAAACCAGTCCATAGTTTCCCAGCTGCTGGGAGCCAGGATGGGAGCTTGGTGCCCATTCCTAGAACTGGAGGGCTATCCACGCCTCCCCAGGTTATACTGGCCCCCTTCTGTGTCTGTTCCCATTCAATATAATTCAGATTGGTCAACATCTATAGAGGGACCTCGTATAAGTTAGAAACATGCTAAGAGCTTAGTATAAATCAGCAACATGCTAAGAGCTGGGAACACAGAGGCCCCTGTCCTTGGTGGGCTCATGATACAAACCCACACTAGAACACCACTAACTATAATACAGCAGCACGCAGGCTGCGCCACACACGGCGGCAGAAGGGAAAGGAGCCTACCTGGCCAGGCGGGGCTGAAGGATCCTTCATCATAGATGGTATTAGTCACTTTCTGATGAAGAAAATTCCACAAAGGACCCGTGTCCAGATACTGCTTGAGCTGGAATGCGTTGTGCGTTGCACAACTTGACCTCCCCATCACAAAGTGGCAGCAGAGCCAGGATGCTAGATCATCTGCATCTGACTCTTGAACCCCTCCCAGTCCTATTTGCAGATGTAAACTTCTCCGCTGGTCCAGGCGAAACACTGACATCATCTAAATTGTGAGCCGCTCTGACGACAGCGCTGGGTTCTCTAAACCTGCCAGGACCCCAAAGGCCAGGATTAGACCTGAAATTCAAGTTAAGCTTAGACAAGTGTCCACTGCCCTGACGAGTGCCAGGGAAGCCTCCTGCCGGCCGTCCCCACTCGGCGGTCCCACCGGATCACAGTTTGCCTTTCGTTTGCTTTGCTTTTGTTTTGTCTTCGATGTTTTACTTTGAAATTCTCTGATTTTAAGCCTCTGTGTCTTGGTAACACAATAATTTAGAAAATGTAAAGAGTAAGAAATTGATGTCAATGAAAGCTGAAGCAGTTAAAATGTCAGTAAGGTGGGCTGATTTTAATTTGGGGAGGATGTTGGGAGTCCCCATGACCTAGGTGGACAGGGGAGCCACCCAGGAGACAAATGGCAGCTCGAGCTCACCACTGGCCACCCCCAGGGCCACCAGCTTGGCTGGAGGAGGTGAAATCCAGGAAAGAATAGTGCAGGGAGAAAGAACAGTCCACAGCTCTGAATCTCCCTCTCTCTTTTGGACGTATAACTATGTGCTCAGTGCTCAGTCCAGCTGATAAGTTCACACTCTCACTTGTTGACACCTCTGGGTGTAGGTAACACTCTCATCATCCCTGAAGCTGTGGAAGACAGTAAATCAGAGAATATTCGAAAGAGCTGAACAGATCGGGGTTTGACGGTAGCCCCTCTACTTTCCAGTTGGTGATCGGGGCTAGTCGCTGTGCCTTCCTGTGGGAGTAGCATTAATGTGTTCATAAGGAAACAAGGTAATAATATAATAAGGTAATAAACAGGGCACATAGCATGTGTCTGGAAGTGATGCCTGTTGGTGTCCTCGTGCACTGGCCGCACTGCTCCATAGGGCCCTGTGGCTGGCAGCGGCTGCATTGACTGTGTAGGTAGAGGCAGTTTCCAGCTCCACAGCACATGCTATTGGATAGCTCTGCTCTAAGTCTTAGTTTCCACCTCTGCAGAATGGGTGCTGCCATTGGTGGAGGGTTAAAGAAGTTTTAGAAGGCTGCTGTGGAGTAGGTACCCAAGGATACCAGCTTTCTTCCTGTCCCTAAACTTCATGCGTGGAATTGCAGCTGCTTCTTCGGTTTTGGTAAAAACAAAACCAGGTTTGTTCAGGAGTGGCTCATCCTGGGTCTTCCGTGGCTCTAGGTGGGTAACCCTGGCCCCAGGGAATTCAGCCTCTGGGAGTACACTGGAGAGGGGAGGGGCTCACTGGGTCCCCAGACCCAAAACCCTTGGAGAAAGGACACTCATGATCACAGCAGCCTCTAACCAAGGGTGGCGCCCGAAGCTGTGGCATCAGACACCCCGAGCTGGGAGCTGGAGGTGGTTCACGAGTGTGAGTGTCCCCTCCCTCCCAGGCCTTCTGTTCTTGTTCTTTGCCAGAGGCATTTCCGTGGTGCATGACCTTGGTTTTCCCAGCATGTTATTCCTCTGAGCTTGAAGAATGCTCACCTCCCCATGAAAAGATGTATGCTGCTTACCCTGCTGTTGAGGGGAGATGGTTTCTCCCGAGAAGTTGGGGAGCTGCCTAGGAAGTCAGCTCCATGAAAGAAGCCCAGTGGCCCCCGTGGTGTCCTGCTCAGACCTTGCTCACTCAGCTGAGGCTGATGCATCTCCCTTCCTGGCCTCTAGAAAGGAAACACTCTGAAGAAGCAGGTGGGAGCCAGGCTCTCGGAGAGTCTCCGGGTGCTCTGGGGGTCGACTTAGCCAAGCCCGCTGTGGCCTAGGCCAGCTGGCACCTCTCACCTTTTGGGCAGGGGCCCCTGCGGCTGCCTGGAGGAGCATCCAAGCATGGGCACTGCTCTGAGTCACCCAGGAGGTGGCCCAGAGAGGAGACAGCCCTGCCCTCTCCTGAAACGCCCTCCTGCCCTCTCACCCCCACCTCTGCCTAACTCTATGTCTCTGTCCTCGGCCCAAGGAATGAATCATGTAAAAATATGCTTTCTAACAGGTCTTCCTTCTTGTCAAAAATATCACAGAGCAGGCATGTGTGGAACTGCCTGAACGTGTTGGTGAGTCAGATAAAAGGAGAACACTCCATGCAAATCCCCAGGTAAAACAAATCTCTACTGACATAACTGCAGAGACATAAGCACGAAGTCCTGGACAAATGTGCCCTTGACTGGGCCCTTCCTGGGCGTTGCTTTAGCTCTGAAGCCTGGGCCCTGGGTGCCTGTGGCTGGGGAGGGCCCTCTCTGAAGTTTCCCCGGTCCCGTATCACGGCGTTTTTGCGAGGTGTTGTAAACACCCAACATCATGTACTCTGATCCTGTCCTGAATACAGCCGCCCCCATTTCTGGGTTTGATCATGGACATTAAAGACTGAGTGTGGAAGTAAGTGATCGAATACCCCAGGTGGTGAGGGAGTGAAGGGCAGAGGGAGGCTCACAGCAAGTGACGAGGGGCAATCGTGGGCCTGGAGACACTTCTCCCCTCCTCCCAACTCTAGCCCAGACTCCTTCTGGACCAGGGGGCCAAGGTAGTTTCTTGTTATCTCTTCTTCATTGCTGTGGTCACCTGTTCCCTCTGCCCACACCCAGGAGCCCACTGTGACTAGTAGTTAAACAGTGTCTTATTGCACCCTACCAGCAGGGGGCACCATGCAACACTCAGCCGCGGTTCCTGGCACCTGCCACCTCCCTCTCCCTGTCTTGTGAGGGCTCCCCCTTCTCAGCCAGTCCTCTTCCTGTGGGATGCCCCAGAGCTGGATTTTGGCCTCTCCTCGCTCCTGCTGTCTGGGTGTGTCCATTAGGCACCAGGCCGCACGGTGGGGCCTGCTGCACGCCCCGGCTGCACGCCTGCACAGCACGTGACTGTACTGAATTCTGGGGCAGCTGTAACACAATGGCAAGTATTGTGCATCTAACAGAGAAGTCCAGGTTCAGCAAAAATGTGGTACAAAAGATTAAAAATGCTGCATTCACTTACCATGAATTGAGCTTGCAGGCCAGGCAGTTCTCTGATTGAGCGGTGAGGAAACGTGAAGGCCTGGGACATTACATACATGACTATGGTCTCTGAGACACCATACACTCAGGCTACACTGAATTCAGGAAGACAATGCGCTTCCTATAACTTTTTACTTTATAAATGGTTATACATTTAGCTTTTTGACTCTTTTGTAATGACTCAGCTTAAAACACACATTGTCCAGCTGTAAAAAATAATTTCTTTGTAACCTTATTCGATAAGACTTTTTCTGTTTTCAAATTCATCTTCTTTAACATTTTAAACTTTGCAGTTAGAAACTAAGACACAGGCCAGGCATGGTGGCTCATGCTGTAATCCCAGCACTTTGGGAGGCCAAGGCTGGCAGCTCACTTGAGATTAGGAGTTTGAAACCAGCCTGGCCAACACGGTGAAACCCCATCTCTACTAAAAATACAAAAATTAACCGGGTATGGTGTCAGGCACCTGTAATCCCAGCTACTCAGGGGGCTGAGGCAGGAGAATTGCTTGAACCCAGGAGGCGGAGGTTGCAGTCAGCTGAGATCGCATCATTGCACTCCAGCCTGGGTGACAGAGCAAGACTCTGTCTCAGAAAAAAAAAAAAAACGCTAAGACACAGCCAAGGCCTGCAGAGGGTCAGGATCACCACCATCACTGTCTCCACCTCCACAGCCTGTCTCACTGGAAGGTCTTCCGGGGCAAGATCAGGCATGGAGCTGTCATCTCCTGTGACAGCAATGCCTTCTTCTGGAAACCTCCTGAGGCCTTCTTCTGGAAAATGCCTGAGGCCATTTTATAGTTAACTTATTTTTGTAAGTAGAAAGAGCACACATTCTAAAACCATAAAAAGTATAGTATAGTAAATATGTAAACCAATAAACCATTTATTATCAAGTATGTACAGAACATAATTGTGTGTACCAGACTTTTATAGGACTGGCAGAGCAGTCTGTCTATGTATGCCAGCATCACCACCAGCATAAAGAAGATGAAATGATCATATTTATTTGATTACCTACCTGTTTGCTGTCTGTCTGCTCACCGCTGGGCCGCATGTGACTCAGGGCCTGAGTCTGAATGCACAATGCCAATCCCACGTCTACAAGGGGACCTGGTACAGAGTGATAATCCCATACACTTGTCCGCTGAGTGAGATGACAAGAGCAGACAGGGCAGCAGCTATTTCTGAGCCACCCTTTTTCAGATGAGAAACGGCAAGTCCAAATAGGTCAGTAGGTTGCACAGCTGGGGCTCACACCTACAACGGCTGACTCCCAGCCCCGTGCTCACACCAGCATCAGGCTGCTGCTTCCTCCCCTGAGAGTCGTGATGCAAATGCAAATTCAAGCTCTGCTTTTACATTTTATTTGTATACTCGATTCTCAGAGTTCTAGGTTACCCAGAGGAAGATTGTGATTTAACTTAAACAATAAAGGGACTTCGGCTCTCTGCAGATGTGACGTTGCCAAGACCATATTCACTTTAGGGACCACACTGGGAGCTTCCACAGTCCAAGCAGCCATTCTGACTTCTGCCCTGGCCTTCCGGAAGTGAGAGGAAGAGAGTCACAGGTCAGAGAGGAAGAGAAACAGAGAAATGGTTCCTAGGACTTTCTCATCCTACTAGAGCACGGGAGGTCTCAGGCTGGGCAAGGGACAGGGTAAGGAGCTCATACTTTGTGGGCCATAGTCTGTGGCCCATGAGAGGCCCCCGTGTGTGGGGACAAAGTCATGGGGAGGATCAGAAGCTGGAGTGTGGGCTCATCAGTGTCCAGAGCAGACCTCAGCGTCTTTGGACCTTGGCTGCCCAGTGTCTGCACTCAGGCCTGACCTCACTTCCCCGTCCTGGGCTGCTGGCCTATCCCTCTCCCTCCTCCTCACCCCTCAGGGCCTGCAGGGACAGCTCAAAGTCTGCCTTGGGTCTGGACCCAGCTACCTGGGCAGGACCACCCAGCGCCCACCTCCCTGCTGACAAAGTCTGCCCTGGTCCCTGACCTGAACGGGGACAGCCGGGAGGAAAAGAGGCTGCCCAGAGCTGCGGCTTTTACTCTCTGGAATCGAGACCTGCCCTGTGAGATTTTTTCAGCACTCCCGGTTCCCTCTTTCCAGACACAATGGGTCCCCAGGATTGAACGCCTTGTAGCCCCCTCTTCAGAACCGGCTGCTCTCTGACCAGGCCTGGGAGAGTGTCTTACAGGATCTGAATGCAGAAGACCTGCCTGGGAGGGCCATAGCTGCACAGAGCACTTCACACAGGAGATCCGCGGACACTCCCCAGGGTGACAAAGCCACATGCCAGAGGCTGGGGACGCTCTGCTAGACACCAAATCTGCACCACAAGGGCTGTTACCAGGTGAAGAGGGAGCGAGCCAGCCTTCCATTCGGCTTAAGGTAGAGCATAACGGTATGCAGCACACAGTCTCTAACAAAAAAGTAACAAAGTGAGAGAAAAAAAACTTTCTATATGCCTGTACTGTAATGAAAATGGCAGAGTAATTACTGTTTGGTTACTAATGACAAGGAAAAACACATAACTTAAAGCAAAATGGTAAGTTACACAATATTTTGATTCAATAAGTTCATTTCTTAGAATCCTGAATAATTACTAATCAGGGTATGGTTTGCGTGGCAGGAAAAGCACAAATTCACCTGCAGTGTTATCCTGGGGATGGAATCTCCTGGGAGCACATACAGAGCCCCAGGGCCTGCACCCCAAGCTCAGGCGCTGCGGGGAGATTTGAGTTTCACTTACATAAGAGTTGCTGTGACTCTCAGAAGAGACGTCACACTAGCGCTGTGCTGTTGGAAGCACAGGGCTTAGCTCCTGCGGTGTCCGCCCGCAACTCCCTCCACATCTTTGACTTTTATTTGCAAAATAGAAAACTACTTTTCTGCTCCAGGAGGTTTCAATCCAGCAGAAAGAAGAGATTGTCAGTTCCCAGCGTCACCTCCCCCTGTGCCCCGCAACAGAAAAGGGAAGCAGTGACTCCCCAGGACAGCCTAATGCAGTCAGGAGAGTTTTCTCTCTAGAAGGAGAGACTTTCCTTCTTTATGTTTTATATGAAATGAATATGACATTATTTGGGCAATTAAGTTCCATTTGCAGAGTCAAGTTCAACCCAAGGCTCTTGTGAAAGTGTCCATCCCCTTTCCCAGACGCCATCATTAAGGCAACGCCGGACTGCGGAGCACTTGGCATTTCCATTCCCCGCTGCTGCTACCTCCTTCCCCAGCTTGTTCTCAGAGAGATGCAGTGTCTACACTCTCTAGGCAAGCTCTGTTTTCACCACCGGAAGAACACAAGTCAAGGCGCAGCGGTGTAGCAGGGAGGCCGGGTGAAGTTCCTAGTCCTTGAGCTCAACTGGGATTTGGGGGCTGCTGTGGGCTTTGCAACATTAGATCCATAGACCTCACCATGTGAACAATGTCCAATTTCTATATTGCAAAATTTTCCCAGCATATACATATTTACGTTTGAATAAGGGCAGGGCCCAGAGGAACTGAGAGGTTAATTATGCCACCACATGCCATTAGAATTAAAAGTGCACAGTCCCAGCATCCCAGGAGTTGTGAGGTATGATGGACGCGTGCTATGCAGTCCCTCCGGTTGTGACGCCTGATGGCACCTGGAGCTCATCTTCAGCCTTATCTGCCACTCGGCTCCTTTGCATTGCTTAAAATGAACAACTTCATTATTTTTATTTTGATCACTCACAGTTTTGTCAATTGAACAGCTGCTTCGTAGTGGAATCTAAGTCCTGTGAACTGAAGTCTGCTGTTTACAGTGGGACTTCCTGCCTCTATTCTGCATGTTCCGCAGGCCATCCGTCCAGGGCGCACACAGCCTTCAGGAGTTGACTCAAGACCACTCTGTTTCTCCCCTAATTTGGGTTAGGGATGTGCTCTGCAGCCTGTTTCTCAGAATTCCAAGCAGCTGAGTGAGTCTGGAGCCAGACAGGAACTTTATCGATTCTGTTCTGTGAGGACTCCCATTCACCCACCAAGTTATTCATAGGAATTCCTACACCTGGGGACAGGAGCCTCGGGTGTGAGGAGGCTCTTGGGGTTCCTGAGCCACTGTGGAATCAGCCAGCGAGCTAAGGTGTCCCACAGACACACTGGTACAGTCTACCATGAGCTCCTGTCCTGCTGGGAGTGGGTCCTGTCATCCTAGGGCAGAGGACTTGTGGGGATGAGGACTTCACTGCCTCAGTTGTGCTGGGATCAACTTTGTCAGAACAGCTTACTCTGTGAAATCCTGAAAAAAACAACTTGGACCTACTTGAGCAAAGCACAGAACCAGTCTGTCCCTTTCCTTCCAATTTTAGCCCAAATCCATCACTTTGAAGAGCCTACGGAAAGACTGTGAATAAGATGGATTCCAATGCATTTCTTTCCCCTCAACCCTGGGCTAAATGAGGGCAGCCTGTAGCCATTTATCTCTCCTCCTGCCTCTAGAGGGGTCACTCTGTCTCCTGCTGAAGATCTTCTTCTGGGAGGAAAACTCCAATCTGCCTTGATATCTCCCACAGAACCTCGAGCTGCTCTTCTTTAAGAAGCCCTTTTTAATGGCCATATTGCCCAACGTAATTTACAGATTCAATGCTATCCCCATCAGGCTACCAATGACCTTCTTCACAGAACTGGAAAAAACCACCTTAAACTTCATATGGAACCAAAAGAGAGCCCGCATAGCCAAGTCAATTCTAAGCAAAAAGAACAAAGTGGGAGGCATCATACTACTGGCATTCAAACTATACCACAAGGCTACAGTAATCAAAACAGCATGATACTGGTACCAAAATAGAGATATAGACCAATGGAACAGAACAGAAGCCTCGGAGGCAACACAACACATCTACAACCATCTGATCTTTGACAAACCTGACAAAAAAAAGCAATGGGGGAAGGATTCCCTGTTTAATAAATGGTGTTGGGAAAACTGGCTAGCCATGTGCAGAAAGCAGAAACTGGACCCCTTCCTGATACCTTACACTAAAATTAACTCCAGATGGATTAAAGACTTAAACATAAGACCTAACACCATAAAAACCCTAGAAGAAAATCTAGGCAAAACCATTCAGGACATAGGCATAGGCAAGGACTTCATGACCAAAACACCAAAAGCATTGACAACAAAAGCCAAAATAGACAAATGGGACCTAATCAAACTCCACAGCTTCTGCATGGCAAAAGAAACAGTCATCAGAGTGAATTGGCAACCAAAAGGATGGAAAAAAATTTTTGCAGTTTACCCATCTGACAAAGGGCTGATATCCAGAATTTACAAAGAGCTAAAACAGATTTACAGGAAAAAAACAAACAAGTCCATTCAAAAGTGGGCAAAAGATATGAACAGGCACTTTACAAAAGAAGACATACATGGGGCCAACAAACATATGAAAAAATGCTCATCATCACTGGTCATCAGAGAAATGCAAATCAAAACTACATTGAGATACCATCTCACGCCAGTTAGAACGGCAATCATTAAAAAAAAATGGAGACAACAGATGCTGGAGAGGATGTGGAGAAATAGGAACACTTTTACACTGTTGGTGGGAGTGTAAACTAGTTCACCCTTTGTGGAAGACAGTGTGGCGATTCCTCAAGGACCTAGAAACAGAAATTCCATTTGACCCAGCAATCCCATTACTGGGTATATATCCAAAGGATTATAAATCGTTCTACTATAAGGACACATGCACATGAATGTTCATTGCAGCACTGTTTACAATAGCAAAGACCTGGAACCAACCCAAATGTCCATCGATGACAGACTGGACAGGGAAAATGTGGCACATATACACCATGGAATATTATGTAGCCATCAAAAACGATGAGTACATGTCCTTTGTAGGGACATGGATGAACCTGGAAACCATTATTCTCAGCAAACTGACACAAGAACAGAAAATCAAACACTGCATGTTCTCACTCATAGGCAGGTGTTGAACAGTGAGAACACATGGACACAGGGAGAAGAGCACTACACACTGGGGTCTGTTGTGGGGAAATAGGGGAGGGACAGTGGGGGGTGGGGAGCTAGGGAGAGATAGCATGGGGAAAAATGCCAGATATAGGTGATGGGGAGGAAGGCAACAAATCACACTGCCACGTGTGTACCTATGCAACAATCTTGCATGTTCTTCACGTGTACCCCAAAACCTAAAATGCAATTTAGAAAAAGAGAGAAACAAAAAGAAGCCCTTTTTAGTGTCTGATCTGAGTTAATCTTGCTTCAGTTTAAATCTGGCTTGTCCAGTCCCACATGCACCAAGACTAACAGGCGGAGAGCATCTTCTCTCCCTCTTACAGTCATCATCCATGTGCCTATGCCTCATGGGTGCCCCTTAGCCTGACTCCTCATGTTCAACACGACACTGAATATTTTAAACATCTGGTCAGGGAAGTTCAAGAAGAAGTCCCCAAGCCCTGTCCATTATGAGACCCGCCATGTCCCGCGCCTGAGGTCGGTGGAAAACTGCAGATAGCCAGCCTGGGCACACTACAAATGTCTCAGACGCCTCCAAAACGAAGGTTTGTGTCCCCTGCCAGGTAGAGGTCCAAGGACCGCGGCCAGCCAAGGTGCCTGCAGAGGAAAAAGGGAATATGGACTGGGGCAGAAGCTGTGGTCAGGAAGGCCAGTGACAGCGTGAGACCTGTAAGAGCGCCGAGGGCGGCAAACGCGGGAGCATTTTCTCCTTTTGTTGAGACTGTGTTCTGTGGGAAAAGGGGAGAATATTTAGTTTCTAAAATCGCTTTTTACATTTTCTAAAACACCTTTGCCTTTATTTTCTTGTTCGATCTGAAATGAGTGATTGAGGCAAGATTTTCAATCAACTGAGGCATATTGAGCCCGAGCCAAGGGAGCGCCCGGGATGCAGCAGCCGCGGCTGTGTGTGTGACTGAGGCTTGGGGCGACAGTTTCCTCAAGCAGGGAAGGTGTGTAGGGAGAGGAATGAAAGCGGAAGAATGAGTTGTCTCTTCTGCGATTTGTACCTGGGAAGAGAAGCATCATCAGTGTGGGATGGAAAAGACCTTAGTTTTAGGAGCAGGGCTGGGACTGCAGGCCTGAGTTACATCGGCATGTCCTTGTTTGACCGGAGGGTGTACATCTTGAAATGATTCCACGCCAACACAGAACAGTTTGTGGGGGCAGTCACCCAGAGAGCCAGAGGCCTTTGCTTTCCTGTGGGGTTTTGCTACCAGGTAGAGCTGTCCAGGTTCTTGGAGTGTTTAACCAAGAACTGCACAAAATGCACACACAAAGTGACAAAGGAACAAAGCAAAGAAAGACAAAGCAACAGAAGACAAGAGCAATAAAACACAGATTTATTGAAGATAATTCACAGAGCAAGCTGCTAAGAGCCTCTTTAACTAAGGTTTTTGTTAAGCTCCAGGAAACCCGGCAACACCCCTCGGGTGTCCCCTAGAGGCCTCCAATTGGCTACACCCCATGAAGGACTGTCCTGAGACCCATTGGAGGTGCAGCGCAGACCCAGCTTGCAGTCCACGGGGGGCTGGTGTGCCTGGTCATCACAGGAGGGAGCACGTGGTCTGTACGCAGCCCCTGCTGCTCTCCTGCTTGAACAAACTGGCTGCACCTATTGCTTTTTTGCTTATGTGAACTGGCTGCACCTGCTGAATCCCGTTACTCTGACTCCCTGTTCTCCTGACGGTTTGTGGAGTGTGGAATGCCCGGACACCAGCTTGTAAAGTCATAGTTGTTTATTTGGGAAAAAGCTGGTGGTGTTTTGCGACTCAGTCTCTAGAGGGTAGGGTTTCTGACATTTCTCTTCATTTTCTTTTACAGTCCTCATGACCAAAACACTGAAGGAGGCGAGCAGAGTGATGTATTCACCTTATATCACAGGAGGTCCCGATGTAGAGAGTAAGCTCTTTGCACAGCGACAGGAGGCTCATGACTGGTGTGCTCCCAGGTCACCGACTTAGGGTCCTGAGTTTGTCACTACCGGCACAGCTTGGACTCTGCAGTCCTTCAGCCTCATAATGGGGGATCCAGAGGGGTCCCAGCCTGGAGCCAAGGACTGGAGGTGTAAAGGTGGAAAGAGGAGGAAGCATGTCCTCTGAATGCCATCCTGTCCTGATTTTCCAGACAGCTTCTGCGCGTCTCAGCCGAGCGCTCCGCTGGCTCGCAGCCTGGCCCCCTCTTGCTTACTGTCTCTGCTCCCTGAAAAAAATGCTGGAAGAATGTTGATTAATGAAAGAATGAAGTACTGCTGACACAGGAGTTTGCTTCTTATTGCCTGCCTGCAGCCTAGATTAGAATTGCCTGTGAGTCTCCCTCACAGTGCTGTGCCCCTCTTCAACGCAAGGACTATCCTCATTTCCTCAAGGCAAGGACTATCATTTCTAATTACATGTTGGTTTCATGCCCCTCCCCGCCCCTACCCCCAGGTGTGAAGTCCTTGGGCAGGTACTGCCTCTCCTTTCTCTACCCTATCCCAGCACCCTAAATGTGGTAAATGTGGATTGCTGAGCCAGCAGATTGCAAGGCTCAGGATGCATTTGTGGAAGGAAGGAAGGAAGGAAGGAGGAAAAGAAGGAAAAAAGCAAAAAAGTAGGAAGGTGGAAGAGGGAGGACAGAAGAAGAAGCTGTTAGACTTATTTTGGCAGCCTCAAAAGTCTCTCACAGTAAATATTTTTATTTGTTTCTGGAAACCGAACATGAAGATTGGGAGACAGTCATTTCACAGTGTCGACTTTTTGACAGCCTGAAGGAGTCTGCAGCTCTTAGGTCCATAAGCTGTGAGACATGCCTTGGGTCCAGGAGAAGGCCAAGGGAGGGTCAGTGTTTTGTGCTCTGTCTGGGAATGTCCCCTTGCAGCCCTGCAGCCTACCCAGTCAGGCGCTGCCAGCACTCAGGTTCCAGGCTTTTCCAGCTGTTTGAGAGGAAGACAAGAGCAATTGACTGCCTCTCTTTCTGGTTTCACCTTCTAAAGCATAGAATTTATTTTCAAGAGCTCACTCCTTAAATGCAAGTTTGAAGGTGCAGGAAAGCAGCTGTGTGTACGGAGGGGAGTTTCTCACACCGCTGCTCACAGGCTGCACTCCCTGGGGTAACACAAGGGACATCCTTGAGACAGTCTCTGTGCAGTCAAAATACATAAAAGGCAGCAGGAGTGCAGAATGCAAGCATGCACATGCACATATACATAGGCACACAGAAGCACACAGATACACACATACACACGTGCATGCAAATATACGCATGCATGCACTGCAAGTATGCCCACATGCACATACCTGCATGCCAGCATCTTGCACATACACCCAGATGCACACACACGAATACGCACGCATGCACACACACACACGCACATTTGCAAGAACAAGAAAAATAAGTGACCAGAACTAGTCACCTGGTCACTAGCAATCGCACATACACCTGTCACACCACCATGGAGCCTCTGCCCCGTCAGCAGTGGCCTGCAGGTGTCAGGCCCACGGTGGGGAAGTGCTGATTCCACCTCAGGCTGCTGGATGCACATTCTTTTCACCTCAATCACTGCTTCTCAGGGCCAGGGAGTAGTCTGTGGACAGGCGACCTTCTGGAGGGGCAGCCACAAAGTGCCCAGGGCTTTCTCTGCTCCAGGTTAACTTGGTTGTGAAAAGAATACATGGAAAGCTAACTGGCTGGAAAGCTCATCCTCTAAGTGAGGAAAGCATCCTAGCAGCACAGGAAGCTGTGGCTGCTCTTAGATACCTCTCTCTGTCTCATGAGTCTGCCTTTGAATGCTTCTTCTGGGTACCGCTCCCAGGCTATGACAACGCCTGTGCTTAGCAGGTCTGATTCTCGGGACTAGGATGCTAGAATCCTCAATCAGGAGGAAACCACGCTAATAATATGTTCATTCATTTTAAAGCCTCTACTTAAGCTGGGTGGGTTGGGCTGAATCCCCCACCCCTGAGAGCAGTCCTGTCTGTGATGGGGGCTGGGAGGGTGGAGGGCATCTGTACTGACTGTAGACATGATGGTATGTGTGTGGGGGTGGGGTGAGGCAGAGGGAGGAGGGTGTGCTGGGCTGCCAGTGTACACACCCCTCTCCTCTGCAGCCCCATGCCTGTACTCCAGGAACCGAAAGCCAGCTCTGTGCTGGCGTCTCCCATGACTGCTCCCAGATGCCTTTTGTTTCAGCAGTTCTGGCTCCTCTGGGCTCCAGGCACCTTCTTGCTATGCCTCCTTGAATCTTCCCGGCTGCAGCATCCATGCCAACTCCTCCCTGACCCAACCCCAGCTGTCCTAGCCTGGCATGGATGCCAGCTCCTCTGCAACCTCTCTGATGCATCTCAGGCCACTCCCTCTGCTGCCTCTGCTGCTCCTGGCTTTGGAGTACTATGTCTTCATCCTGAGTCTTTGAAGAGTGCAGGCTGAGGCAGAAGCTTATGTGCTACCAATTTACTGATGAGTGCAGCCTCCGGGAAACAGGGAGGAGGAGCAGGGGGACTGAGGTGGGAAGGGAGGGAGGGCAGACCTGGGTGCCGCCACTGCTGGGTAGCAAGTGTCACTGCTGTGAGTGTCTCCGTGTCAGGACAGGTGAGAGGACGGAGAAGAATCAGACTCCTCAGTTCCCAGGCCAGCACCCGCCTCATAGGCACTGACATGCCCCTGCCCACACCCACAGAGCACACTGTCTGCCTTCCAGGCCAGGCTAAGGAGACCAAGCCCTGAAAAGCCAGCCCAGCAGCTAGGGTGGGGTCAGCAGCGATCTGTTCTGGGGGCTGGGGCACCCACCCTGCAGGGAGGCTGCGGCCAGAGCCCTTATTTGCTTTCTATGGATGCCCAGGGTGGAATGCAAAGCAGAGAGGGCCCCAGAGGGGCTGTGGGGTGGAGGAAGGATGGTCTGAGGCGTGCGATCCTGCAGAGAGAGGTGGGCACGGCCTTGAGAAGTTGCTTAGAGAAGAGAAGCTACCAAGGGTTAGAAGAGAGCCAGGCGTCTGAGAAGACAGGGCCAAGACCAATTCATTTCTGTGAAAAATTAGGTTTCAGCGCAGCCCTGTACAAAGGGCCGATTCATCTGATGTTGCACCATCTGCACTTGATGTGGTCGCAAGGTCTCCACGCACCTTCCCTCTTGGCTTACCTCCTCTGAGTCTATCAAATACCTCTCTCCACGTGGTGGCCTCTGAGTAATGCCAGTCTCTAAGCCCTTTCCTTTCCTGCCCTGCAAGCCCACCCCCTTATACGCATGTCTCCCAGCACTGCCCCTCCCTGTCTTTACCTGGAGCCCCAGAAAGGAGGCCCCAGCTGAGCTTGCATCTCCAGGGAAGAATCCCAGTCTCAGAAGCCACCGCCTTCCTGGCCCTTGCTCCCTGCAGTCTCAGCTCCCACCTACCCCAGAACATAAGGCGCCCACCACTGGGTCTGCTGCTGTCCCCTGGGTGGCCTGTGCTGCAGAGCAGGACAGGAGCTGCCGGGGCTCTCTCTGCAGCCTCCTCCATGGGGGGCTAAGAGCCACACCAGGCTGGGGAGGGAGGACAGGACACGGGCATGGTTAGGGGTCCTGGTGGTCTGGAACCCCCTACCTCATTCCCAATTCCTCACAGATGCGCCTGGTAACACCTGGAGAAAATTGCCTCTCCAACACATTTAAGATTGTCATACTTACCAGGACTGAAAGTCCCATTTTTACAGATAAGGCAAATTTGTTTAGATTCATGCATGTTCTTTAATTAGAACAAATAGTCTTAGCCACACAACGCAACAAAATTGATGATTCACTGACAGCTAATGACTTTCAAGAAACAACAGATGTACTTAAAATGAAGATATATTTCATGGCGTATTTTTTTTCCTCCGAAAAACACTTTTGGTTGATTGAATAATTCGTTATAATGATTAAACTGTTAGTTCCAAACACGTTCTTAAGAATTTATGAAGCAATCTGTCCTCCCAGCAGCCCAGGGAGGAGCTGGAATGCTGACGCACTCAACAGCGAAGAGGGCAAGAGCTGTGAGCCCCCAGGGGATTCTGGTGGTGCAAAGTGGGCAGAGCCTGAGTCTTCAGGACTGGGGAGCAGGGGTTGCAGGGAGAACGCACTTGGGTTCTGGAGCATATCCAGGATTAAATATTCATTAAGACAGAGATGGGGAAGGGGAACTCACTGTTCTCCAGCTCCTTGGGCCAAAAGCAGCCCTGGAGGCCGCTGGCAGAGGCTCCAGGAATGGGACTCAGGCTAGACGCCAGGCAGGAGCCCCTCGCTGCACCTCCCAGGTCTAGGAAGGGGCATGAGACCCTGAGAGCTGGGCTGTCAGTGAAATCTGCCCTGAGGAAGACATGTACTAAATAGCTCAGAAGCCCCGAGAAGGACAAGGCAGTGAGTGTTCAGGATGGAGGTGGGGCGGGAGCCGGGGGCCGAGGGACTCCTCTGAGGTTAAATTAATGCCACTGCCCTACCCCTGAAATGATTTCAAGCCATGGTCTTCTCTGATCAGGACTCCATCTCTGTAAGAAAACTGAGGAACGGAATTGGGGAGCGGAGGCAGCATGTGGAACATGAATTCTAAGCTATCAAAAGGGTCTCTGCTTCCCCTAAGGCCATGGATGCTGTGTGCACTGTGGGGCAGACACACCACGCTCCTGCCATCCCGCTGCGTATTTTATCTTCCACACCCAGAGGTGTGGAAGGGCACTGAGGCCCTTCCTGGAGCCCCCCTTCCAACCCACACACACACTGCAGCCTCCTCTGTCAGCTAAGGCAAGGCAGCCCTGCCTCACACTGCTGGAAGTGAGGTCAGCACAAGGCGGGGGGCTACTGAAACAGCGTGTGAGATCGAAAGCGTAGTGGGTTTCCATGTGATGGAAAGTCTGGGCATTGAGGAGGGGTGGAGGTGACCAGGAATTAAGGGGTTACCCAATGCTGGGAACAGAAATGGGTGTTTGACATTCAGAGTCTTCCGGATCACTGAGAGATTTAAAAAAAAAAAAATACTGCTCCTTGTTCCAGAATTTTTGCTATGTGGTGTATGACCTTGGGCAAGCCACATTTTCACTCTGGGCCATGTCTGCCCCATCTGAAAAATGAGAGATTTGGACTACAGCACCTCTAAGATCCCTTCCATCTTAAGAGTCAAGGGTGAGCTGTCATTTGGTGATGCACATGCTCAGTAGCATTCCCCACCACTAAAGACAGCTGGCTGGCAGGTCACCACCGCAGGGCTCCTGGCGCAGGGCTTGGCGAATGTGCCCCGCAGCAGCATCTTGGAATCCCCAAGAATGCTTCTGTAAGTGCGGACAGCTGGGCCAGCAGAACCCACTAAATCATCGTCTTCTGTGGTGGGACTGGCAAGTCTGTATTTGCAATGACTTCTCTGCTGATTACGATGTCCCCAGTTTTCCAAGCACCGAAGCGAGGCCAGCACCAGACTCCTGGCTTTAACTAGTCACAAGTAGGTTAGCAGAAAATTGTCAGAGCATTCAAGGCAAATGCTATTCTACAATGAGCTTCTCTCTGGAGATCTGTGAGGACCAGCAGAAGAACGAGGATGCATGGTTCTCAGGAGGCCCAGCGGCCGTGCTGGGGAGGGAGCCGTCCTGGCGGATAGGGCCTTTGGACGTCCCATTCGGTTTCAGTTTCGTGGGTTGGAGAGACTCCAGGAAGGGCTTCAGCATTTCCTGGGTGTGGACGGTAGAAGAGGTGGCTGAAGACAGGAGTGTGGTGTGTCTGCCCCACAGTGAATACAGTGTCCATGGCCTCAGGGGAAGCAGAGCCCCTTTGATAACTCAGAATTTGTGATATACGCTCTCCCTTCTCTCCCCTCTCCAGTTTCTCAGTTTTCTTCCAGGGATGGAATCATGATCAGAGAAGACCATGGCCTGCAATCATTTGAGGGGTGGGTCAGTGGCTTCAATTTAACTTCAGAGGAGTCCCTCTGCCCCAGGCTCCCACCCCACCCACCATCCCCTCCGACCCGGACACTCACTGCACTGCCCCTGTTGGGCCTTCTGAGATCCTTTAGCATTTATTTTGCTCGGTGAGGGCCTCACTGACAATCCAGGCCCAAATCACCATTTTTCTCTGTCGGCCCAGCCTGTCGGGGGCTGGCCTGGGATGGACCCAGGCAGGTGCAGCCTGCCTTCTTGAGGAACCCACCTGGTGAGGCAGTGGCCCGCTTCCTTCCCCCATTCACTCAAACCTGCTTATGCCACCTTTTATCTCGGACCTTCCTAGGGCAATACATTCATCTAACACGGCGGAGGTACCCTCACATGGCCCCTTTCCATCTCCCTGTGAGGGAAGCCACTTACTCCTCCAGAGCCCTCCTCTTGCTGTTCCCTCTGCCTGAAGTCCTCTTCCCCTGGGACTCCACCTGGATGCCTCGTTTTGCTCAGTCCTCCATGAGATCAGATGTTGTCTCCGCAGAGATCTCTCCTGGATCGTGGCCCTAGTCACTGCCTTCGTTTGTCCACTACTCCCAGCACTGTATGAAATGCAGGCACGCATGCACGCACACACACGCACGTACGCACGCACATGCACACATGCATGTACGCACGAGCGCACACATACGTATGCACGCACGCATGAATGCATCTTGTAGTTGCTGTTGTGTTATCCACTCCCCCAATCCACAAATGGAGAACTCCATGGGGCAGTCACTCTGCCTGTCATAGTCAGTCCCATTTCCCTAGAACCTAGAAACAGGTACACTACAAGTCCTCAATGAATACTTAAAATGTCAAGTTTGATGCTGGAATAATTCTGAATTAAAGAGTCTCAGCATCCTGTTCTGGAAAGCAAAAAAAAATTGGACCCATTGACCTCTGGGATCTCTTAGGGCTAACATAGTCCTGAAGAAATCATTATTTTTCAGAAAAAAGCAATGGGATTAACCCAAGTGCCTATCATTGAGGCTTTGAAGTCTAGACGGTAAGATCCCCTATGAACAATGGGTGCCCAGCCCTGTGATAAGTGAGTGGCTCAACAGGTGGATGGACATTACTCTGTGGTGACAAGGATGGAAACTTCTCAGGGGTGCCAGGGAAGGCTTCACACAGGAGGGACAGTTGAGCTCATCTTCAGGAATGAGTTGGAATTCACCAGGTGGAGAATGAAGTTAGGCATTTCAGGACAGAGAAAGAAAACGTCGTAGCCATGTGCATTTGGAAGTACGCGACTCCTGTAAGGAACAAGGACGGACACACAAAGGTGACAGCCGCGCTGGGTGGAAAGCCTGGCTGAAGAAACAGACCCACCCTGGGCTGGGTTTGGAAAGCTCCTGGTTCTGCTGGGCTGCTCAGGACCACTCTGCAGGTTAGAGAGCCGACGGAAGTCCAGTACACAGATTTCATTAAAGCCACAGTGAGATTTGTTTCACTTTTAATCAGAGGAGTCATTCCATTTAGAAAGATTGGAAGGGCAGCTGTGTAAAGAATGAAGCAGAAAGAGGCACGAGCGAAGGTCGGGAAGCACCTGAATGGTGACTGCAGTCCTTCAGCTGGGAAACAACGGGGGGCCCCACTCAGCAGGTTTTGAGAATAGTGAATGGGACAGATTTAAGAAAACTATACCAGCAAAATTTCACAGAACATAATGTATTTGTCAGGGTTCTCCAGAGATAGTACCAATAGGGGAGGGAGAGGGAGGGAGAGGGATAAAGGAAGAGGGAGGGAGGAACAGAGGGGGTGGAGAAAGAGAGAGAGAGAGAGAGAGAGAGAGAGAGAATGAGAGAATAACAGAGACTGAGAAGTCCCACCATTGTCCAACTGTAATCTGTAAGCTGCAGACCCAGGAGAGTCAGCAGTGGGCCGGTGAACCAGAAAAGCTCCAGTTCCAGTTCAAAGGCCTGAGAACAGGAGAGCTAAAGGTGAACGTCCAGTCTGAGGGCGGGGGCAGACCAGTGCCCCGGCTCGGGCCAGCCGGCAGAGAAAATGAGTTCTCCTTCCTCCACCACTTTGTTCTTTCTGTTGAGGCCATTAGCTGATGGTGTGATTGCCACAGGGGGGAAGGCAAACTTCTTCACTCAGCCTACCAGCTCAAATGCTGCTGTCATCCAGAAACACCCTCACAGATTCACTCAGAAATATGTTTAACCAAATACCTGTTTGGGGCACCTGATGGTCCAATCAAGTTGATACGTAAAATTAACATCACATATGGTCTTGTTTCACCCAATTGTTGATTCCTAAGTCTAAACTTAATCTCAATGAACTACTAAATTCCACATGTGTGGTGGAGCATAAATCTGCAGAGCAAATGCTTCTGCTTGGTTCATTTTTTCCTAGGGCTGGACACAGCTGATGAAAGACTCTTGGCATCAAAAGTGGCATATATCTGAGGAAGACATGAAGTTAGCTCAAAATTATCATTTCTAGGCCAAGATTTAGAATTGTTAGAGCCAAGAACTTTTGAGTTTATGGGGAATTGCT
Organism: Cebus imitator; assembly: GCF_001604975.1. Taxonomy (NCBI): domain Eukaryota; kingdom Metazoa; phylum Chordata; class Mammalia; order Primates; family Cebidae; genus Cebus; species Cebus imitator. Next base: position 1,765,185 of record NW_016107720.1, read on the forward strand.
TCTTGACAGCAAAATGTTTAATATCTTAAAGCACAGGAGGAAGAGGTGACCAAATCCAGGGATGTTCTCTGTGGATTTAGCACCAAAGATAATAGGCTTTGCTTCATCTGCAATTTTTGCTTCCTCTTTACAGAATCACACAGTGCTTTATCTGAGGAAGAAGGTTTTGTAAGAGATTAAGAAAAGACGGGAACAGTAAGATACATTGAATGCTCAGTGTATGCAGGGCACAACCCTACAAGCTTCATATTATCATCATTCTGAATTTTGGAATGAGAAAACTGATAGTCAGGAATATTAGGTCATCTGCACATAGGACATATGAACTAGGTGGGGTGTATGGAAATTGTGTAGGCCCTGAGTTCAGAGTTTAAAAGAACTCATGGAATTAGTGAGTAGCTTTTTAAAATTTTATTTTAAAATAATCTTCGATTTTCTAAAACTTTGTAAGAATTGTACAAAGGTAATTTGTGTCTTTACCTAAACTCCCCAGTTGTTAGCATTTGCCTTATTTCCTCTGTCTGTACACATATATTGTTAAATTAACTACTTTAAATAAATAGATTTTTAAACATTGACTACTTCTTATGGTAAAAATCCATTCTTACAGAAAAAAATAGAAAGAGAAAAAGAAACAAAAATTAGACAAACTACTACTATTAATTACTTGTATTTCCTTTCAGAGATGGTCTATAAGGAGAGTACACACACACACACACACACACACACACACACACACACACACACACTTTGTTCACAAATGGGAATACATACAGACAGTGCTTTGTACTTTTCTTTCATCACTTAAAAAATCCTTGAGATTACTTCCCATACGAACACATACTCTTTTATTTTTAACATCTGTATCCCATTGCATAAATGAACCTAATTCAATCTATCCCAACACTGTGTATACTGTTATTGCCAATTTTTTTATATTGCAAAAAGTACTGCAACGAAGATGTCTGTACACACAGTTGTCCTTAGGTATCCACAGGAAATTGGTTCTAGGAAGAGAAGCAATTTGTTCTATTCTGTTGATACTAAAGTCCACAGATGTTCAGGTTCTTTACGGAAAACGGTGTGGTATTTGCATATAACTTATGCATACCCTCTCTTAACAATATCAATCACTAGATTACTTACAATATCTAGTAGAATGTAAATGCTGTACAAATAGTGGTTTAGGAATATTGATAAGAAAAATGTCTGTACATGTTCATTACAGATGAAATTGTTTTTTATTTTAATGCACAGTTGGTTGAATCCACAAATGCAAAGCTCACAGATGTGGAGAGCTGACCACTGTGCAGCTTTCACTAGTGTATCTGTGAGAAAAATCCTTAGAAGGAAGATATGCCTTTGCAACAGTTTTTATACCAGCAATGAAGAGACTCGGGTTTCTATTTGTAAATCATTGTCTGGAAGATACATCCCCAGATGAACTACTGAAAAGACAGCTAATGGATTAGGAAAACAAAAATAGTTGGTAATGCCATCCTTGTGTAAAATTCAGGTCTGATTTCACAGGTTCTTCTTCCCTCCTGGTGACTTCAACCAGTTGGCATCATTATATAATTATGTATAGTTCCAAAGTACTTTATGTATTGTGCTTAAAATATAGTTCTTATTCTTTTAAATAGAAAAATAAAATGCTGCCACATATAACACAATAAATGCTCCCCACTGAATTTACAGAAACAACAATAGTTTGAAACATCTGGTGACCTTTTATCATAATCTGATTGATATAAAACGATTTGTGAGTCTTTTTATGAAGTATTGTAAAACATTAAGCTAGCTTTTCTTCTGTTTACTTTGTGTTTAATTGGCTCTTCTTTTTTTAGTTTTCTTACATTGGAAACGAAGATAATTGAGTCATTTCTTCTGCAATAATGAAGCAGTTTACTGCTACAAATTTATTTCTAAGCACTGCGTTAGCTGCATTCCACATATTTTGATATGATTTTAAAAATTCAGTTCAAATCGTTTCTAATTTTACTTTTATTTATTGAAGTATGTTATAATTCTTTCTTTTTCATTTTTTTGACATATTTTATTTGGAATTGGCCTCAAGCCAACCTTTTTTAAATCTATCGTTTTTATCATCTCTTTATAATAGCTTACAATACATACAACATATGTGTGCATATACAAATGTGTAAAAATTGGTATTTTTAAAGTTCATAATGTTTTAGATGTATATTTACTAAGTGGTTGCACATATATTAGTAGCACATGCTCAGAATATTTTATTGGTACTGAGCTGTGATCCATAAAATACAGACAATGTTGTGACTTTACATCTGTATTATTCGGATGCTGCTCCTGGGTCCAACAAGGTGGTAGAGCCCAACAGTGGTTGGGTGAAGATTATGTTGGCGGCAACTGTGTGTTTGGTTCTAGTAGCTGAGATAAGAGTGTCCCTTATTAGACTAATCTTTTTAAAGAAAGAATGACACCATTTAATCAGCTATATGGTTTCTCTTTTATAAACTCACATATATAATACATATATATAATATATATGTGAGTTTATAAATATATATGTGAGTTTATAAAAGAGAAATCATATAGCTGATTAAATGGTGTCATATAATATATATGTCTCACATATCTACTATATATATATGTATACATAAAATTTATATATATATATATATATATATATATATATATATATATGGAGATTTTCCAGCAATGTTCTACCTTGGTCATGAACGTATAAGCCAAGAACACTGTGAATTTTTCTGCATTATCTTGCACATTAATATTTGTGATTTAGTGTAGTTATATGTGCCCTTCAAAACAAAATTGAACTCTCTTCAATCTCAGAAGATGAATATGAGGGACTAGAGAGATTTTCCCATTTTTTTAGTGTCATGCAGGAGAATTGTTCTCAGTCTTGAGTTGCATCATCGGTATACAATAATGTTGACTGCATTTAAGGCAAATAACACAAGAAAGTAATTGTTAAATTATTCAGTGAAAGTTTACAAGGGTTTTGATATCATGTTGAAGACACGATGGGAATTGTCTTTATTATGGAAGACCTAAATATGTTTTCAAGATATGCGTGGGTTTTCTATATTAACTGGAGTCTCTAAAAAAAAAAAAAACCCACACGTGATTACTTCAATGCAACTTCATAAATGCCATAAAATGAGAAAACATACCTTTTTTTCTCTTGAAAATGGAAAGCCGGACTTCAGTAATCCTTCCTGAAATGAGAATTTGGGCAGGGGATCTCAGGAATGAGAAAAAAGACCTAGGAAACAACTAAGAAGACTGTGAGGTGGTTTATCTGAAGCAATTTGATACAGGCAGAGCAGTGCCTTCCAAGGTGCCCACGTGCCAATCTCTGCACCCTGTGAATGGCATAGGTTCTATGGCACATGGAATTGAGAAGGTAGATGAACTCAAATGTGTTTGTCTGTTGACCTTGACATGCGGGTGTTTCCTGGATTTTCCAGGTGGTCCCAATGGAATCACGAGTGCCCTTTAATGTGGCAGAGGGACAAAGAAAAGAAAGTATCAAATGAGTACCGTGTGACAAAGAGTCAACCAAAATACATACAGATTTATTTTGTTTTATTGTGATTTCCCCCCAGTAGCATAACAGCTACTCCAACTCAGCTGTATAAACACCCATGAGTTGTTTGTATATGCCCATCGCTCTTCTGGGGGTGAATATTAAGGGAATGAAGAACAGTAAAAAGTACTTTATAAAAATTGAGGCTTGGGTACTCTAGGAGTGTGGGTAATTAATGCACACACTATACAGATATACAGGTATGACTGTGCCTGTGTTGAAGACACACACACACACACACACACACACACACTATATTTAACATAGAAAATAATATATAATTGTATTTTTAAAAATCTGCATGAGATAGTTTCATTAAGAATAACTGATTGACATAAACATAATAAACGCGATAAAGACTTTTAGTATGCAATAAGCAAAATTGGCAATGCGAATGAAGTTCATTTCTTCTCCCGCTCTACAAAACATTTTTTGTATTTGCCATTGAGAGGACCACTTTGCGCCTACATCAGCATTATAAAATGCCTTTTTTGTAAGTGGATGTTGTACTCTCAGCAAACGCCATTCTTCTTCTCGGGCAGATCTTGACACTCTTCCATCCGAGGCCTAAGCCTGCCAGCCTGAGCATCTGTCACTTGGCTGTGGGCCACAGAGTGATGCTCCCCACCGTGGTGTTCATGGGGTCTCCTAAACGGTTTGAATCCCTAGACGTTAGAAACAAATTCCAATGTCAGACCCTTTTCTACCTGAGCAGGGTGGTGAAGGGCCTCTCCATCTGTACCAGCCACCTCCTGAGCGTGCTGCAGGCCAACACCACCAGCCCTAGCACCTCCTGAATGGCAAAGTTTAAACGTGCTCCACCAGTTACACCTTCCATTCCTTCTTCTACTTTTGGCTTCTCTGTTCTTGATGGAGTGGGCTGATCTTCCACACTGTGGCTTCTTCCAATGGTATCAAGCCAAATCTGCTGATTCTTAGTAAATCCTGCTTGCTTTTCCCTTTAAGATATGTTGTCAGGAGACTATTTTTCATGGTGCTGCTATTGACAAACGTCACCTTTGTAGAATGCACACCACTCTTAAGTGCACACATGGTGATTCTCTTGTTCAGGCATCAGAGGTGATCTCAGCACCTGCACAGCACCAGCTGCTCCCCAAGATCCTCCACAGAGAAAAGGGACACCTAGACCATCCCGCTGCTGGTGAGTTTCTCTGTGGTCATTGTCTGGGTGGATTTCATCCTCTCATCCTCCTCGACTCTGTTCCAGGTATGTGACCCAGGCATCCTGGTGTCCAGAGGCTTGTGGTCATGCCTATACCACTGTCAATTCTTTGGTTCTAATCAGTTCAGGTAAAGGGATAATAATCATGATGCAAACTATGCAACGGAAGTTTTTCCAATTTCTAGCAAGTTAATCATCTTGTGTTGCATTAGCACATTTTCACACCGCTACAAAGAACTACCTGAGACTGGTTAATTTATGAAGAAGAGGTTTCATTGACTCACAGTTCTGCAGGCTTAACAGGAAGCATGACTAAAAGGCCTCAGGAAACTTGCAGTCATTGTGGAAGGCAAAGGGTAAGCAAGCACCTTCTCCACGTGGCTGCAGGACAGAGAGAGAGCAAAGGAGGAAGTGCCACACACTTTTAATCCACCTGATCTCATAAGAGCTCACTCCCAATCATGAGGACGGCAAGGGGGAAGTCCACCTATGATTCCATCACCTCCCACCAGGCCCTCCTTCAGCACCGAGGATCACAGCTTGAGATGAGATTTGGGTGTGGACATAGAGCCAAACCATGTCATGTGTCATCAGCTATTCAAATAGCATAAGATTAACTATCTGATTTAATTACAATGTATGAAGTTACACACCTGATATGTCCTAATACTTTTGTAACTGGTACTATCAAGTTCTCTGTTTTGTTTTTTTTAAACCCAGCTGTGCAGGTGCTGAGATCGCCTCTGATGCCTGAACAAGAGAATCACCACGTGCGCACTTAAGAGCGGCGTGCATTCTACAAAGGTGACATTTCTCAGCAGCAGCACCATGAAAAATAGTCTCCTGACAACATATCTTAAAGGGAAAAGCAGGCAGAATTTACTAAGAATCAGCAGATTTGGCTTGATAACGTTGGAAGAAGCCACAGTGTGGAAGACCAGGCCACTACATAAAGAATATCAGGCCACTACATAAAGAATGATTGTTTGGTATTCTCGTCTATGTTTACAGGGTGTCTTTTCTAAATTTTATTTAATTTTAGATTCAGAGGATATATGTGCAGGTTTATTACCTGAGGACGTTGTGTGGTGTCAAGATTTGGGCTTCTGATAAGCCTGTCACTCGGGTAGTGAACATTACACCTGCGAGGTAGTTTTTCAGCCCATGCCTCCCTCCCTCCCTCTCCTTTTTGGAATCCCCTGTGTTTATGGTTCCCCTCTTCATATCCATGTGTACCCAACGTTGAGCTGCGTTTGTGAGTGAGAACAGGCAGTATTTGGTTTTCTGTTTCAGCGTTAATTCTCTTAGGATAATGTCCTCCAGCTGCATCCATGTTGCTTCAAAGAACAAGATTTCATTCTTTTTAAAGGATGTATCTATTTATTATTTTTCAAAGTTTGTATTCGATATATAAGAATGAATTTGATACATATTTGACACCATTCACCACTAAAGTCATCAGTGCCTGGACTTTTTATGTGTGTTTGGAAAGATTTGAAAATATTAATTCATTTTTTTTACTTGATATAGGTTATTCATATTTTCTATTTTATTAAGTCAGTTCTGGTAATTTATTTCCCCATTTCATGTATATTGCTGAGTTAATAAAAGTTTCTTCATAACATTTCCTCAATCCTTTTAGTTTTTGAGTGTCCTATTACAATGTCGTGTTTTTCTTACTTGATTTTGGTAATGTGTATCTTCTCTCTTTTTTCATTTTATTTTGGCCAAAAGTTTGGCATTGTTCTTGATTTTTCCAAGTAAAATATCATGGCTTCACTGATTTCTTTTTATTTTTAATCCCTTTTGGATTTGTTGATTTCCACTCTGTTCTTTAATTTCCCTTCTTCCACTTACAATGAGTTTCATTAGCTTCACTATTTCTAGCTTTTTAAAGTGAAATTTAGATGGTCAGACTTTTAGCATTTCTTCTTTTCTAAGCACTGAAGCTATAAATTTCTAAGAACTGTTTTAACTTCACCTATTGCATTTTAACTTTAATTCCGTTTGAGGTATTATCTAACACTTCTGGTGATTTCTTTGACCCACAGGTTACTTAGAAGTATATTTGATGTTTATATATACACCATGGAATATTATGCAGCCATCAAAAATGATGAGTTCGTGTCCTTTGTCGGGACATGGATGAACCTGGAAACCATCATCCTCAGCAAACTGACACAAGAGCAGAAAATCAAACACTGCATGCTCTCACTCACAGGTGGGTGTTGAACAATGAGAGCACATGGACACAGGGAGGGGAGCACTACACAATGGAGTCTGTTGGGGGGAAATGGGGGAGGGACGGGGGGGTGGAGAGGTGGGGAGAGATAGCATGGGAGAAATGCCAGATATAGGTGAAGGGGAGGAAGGCAGCAAATCACACTGTCATGTGTGTACCTATGCAATAATCTTGTATGTTCTTCACATGTACCCCAAAACCTAAAATGCAATAAAAAAAGAAGTATATTTAATGTTTATATATTTGGGGATGCCCTAAATTCCTTCTCATTAAATTTTATTTTATTTTGGTCAAAGAACAGATGTCATCTATTTTCAATAATTTTAAAGTTATTCAAACATTTTATATACAAGCATATAGTTTATCCTGGAAAAATGTGTATGTGCTTTAAAAAAGTTTTTTCTGTTGTTATTTGGTGGAGTGTTCTATTCACGGTAGTTCATCTGGTTTCCTTGCTTGCGTTGTTAACGTCTTAAACATTTCTGCTGACATCTTTCTACTTGCACCCTTAACTACCGAGGAAGTGATATTGAAATCTTCTGCTCTACTTGTGGGATTGTGCTGTCCCAAGAATTACAGAATTCACCTAAGCAGGTTTCCCACTCAGATGGGAGGTTCCTGGTCCCTGGAAGCTATAAAGTAAACTGTTGCTAGAGAGTTTGGGTCTGCGATGTCTGAGGGGAGGGCTTAGTTATTCCATGCCTTTGAGAAAACAGGGAAGGTTCTTTATCTCCAGCCACAAGGATGCCCTGCTGATCTGGCATGGGAGCATGTGGGACTGTGCCTATGTACACACATGGGACAGAGCAGCAGGCCCGCTGAGCATGAAAGCAGGTTGGCCAGCAGGCCCCCATCCAGGATAGGAGTGGATTCCACAATGGTAGTCTTTGACTGTGGACAACACTGTGTCACCTGAGGAAGCCAAGTCCCCAGTTGCAGAGGTGGGCAGAGCCAGGTCAGCCTGCTCACTAGGGAAGCAGGTTTGTTAGATCCAATGAGCGTGGGGAGCAGAGCGAAGACAGGAGGAGACTTCCTGGTGGAGACAGAAGACGCTGTGCCAATCAGGGACTGAGGTTTCAAGCGCAGCCCTGCCTGTCCCCTTTGTGATCCCATTAAACCCCCCGTTTCTGTGTCTCCATCTGTTAAAGACCTTTGATGTGTTCACAAAGGAGCAGGTAGGCATGCTGGCACACCTCCGTAGCTCATGGCAAGTGTATGTGTATGTGTGTGTTATAAGGTCACGAATCTAAAAACACTGTGGGAAAGTATAAAGCAGTAGTCAATGCAGGGTCATGGCAAAGATACAGGCCTTGTCTCCAGAGGATGGTGTGATAAGGGAGGCTGGAGAAGAAAAACACATGGAGAACTCTGACAGATACACTTCAGGTGAACCGATGAAAGTGGCCAGACAGTAGCAGGAACCAGATCCTTAGGAAATGAATAGAAAGTTAATACAGTTACCCTTTCAATGAATCTTTGAGCTTTGATGAAATCAAAGAAGATGATCTGCAGTTGTATGCTTCATGTGGATGTGGTCCAAGGAGGAAGAAGAGAAGTGAAAACCATGAGAAGCCATGTTTGGGTTGAACGTTATAATGAACTTCCAGGCAGCAAGGTGAAGACGATGTAGAACAGGAACTGAAAAGTGGAACAGGCACCTCTGAGGGCTGTGAGGAAGCTTCTGAGAAACGGAAAGCACGTGCAGCAGCCTTGAGAGTCGCAGAACTGGGGGTATAAAGTAAGGAGAGGCATAACACATAGGAATGCTGACATGTATGAGAAGGGCACTGTGCCCTGTCCTTACAGACAGTATCTACTGCATGCTAAAATGCCCTGCCAAGTACGTACTATTTTAAGAAGGACAAAACAGAGCCTTCCAGAGATTCAGTAACTTACTGGCATCCAGCATGTGGAATTCTCTCATAGGTCCAGATTAATAGGATATTGTCTAGGGCAACCTCAGTACCCATCCCTTGTCCTTAGGAATTGAAGGAAGTGAGGGAGACCCACCCAGCAACCTGGCTTCAAGAGGCCCGGCCCCAGATGTGCTGAGTAGAGGGGCATGAACTCTAGCATAGGAGTAGAGATTCCTGAGCACACAGCTGTCCATGTCTTCTGCTCAGCGTCACTTACTGGGAATCTGGAAGTAGGGAGGTAACTATGGCTCAGCAATACCTCTGCAGCCGTTGGCAGAATGCTCTGCAAAACCCAGCAAAGTTTTGTGAATACATGACAGTCCTTCATTTGATAAATGTCAAAATGAGTCCCAGAGAGAGACATGACTTGCCCCTGGTTGCACAGCTCCTGGTGAAGAGCTGGTCATGCCACACGAAGCTGACTCCAGGCTCTGCCACATTTGCAAAGTGAAGTAAGCTTGTTTCTTCTTCTTTTTTAGGTTTTTTAAATTGCATTTTAGGTTTTGGGGTACATGTGAAGAACATGCAAGATTGTTGCATAGGTACACACATGGCAGTGTGATTTGCTGCCTTCCTCCCCATCACCTACATCTGGCATTTGTCCCCATGCTATCTCTCCTCAACTCCCTATCCCCCACTGTCCCTCCCCTGTTTCCCCTGAATAGACCCCAGTGTGTGATGCTCCCCTCCCTGTGTCCATGTGTTCTCAGTGTTCAACACCCGCCTATGAGTGAGAACAGGCGGTGTTTGTTTTTCTGTTGTTGCGTCAGTTTGCTGAGAATGATGATGGGGAAACATTCCATGTTCATGGTTAGGAAGAATCAATATCGTGAAAACGGCCATACTGCCCAAAGTAATTTACAGATTCAATGCTATCCCCATCAAGCTACCAATGACCTTCTTCACAGAACTGGAAAAAAATACCTTAAACTGCGTAAGCTGGTTTCTTCTGCCTTCAAAAAGCAAGACAAAAGAAGGCCTTCTATTCATCAGCGGCAAAACCTCAGGAAGCTTACAGTTTTTCAAATCAAATAAAATGAATATGCTAAAGGAAGCGATAGTCAATAAAAACTTGCTTGCCTTATTAACCTTCTATCACCTCAATGTGGCGAAACTTGGCCAGGCAGCTGTGAGCAGCAGAATGCAGGCTTCTTGGGTCAAGCCACTTGCTGAGAATCTGTACCAGAGAGGTGAGCACAGCGGGGAGGGAAGATACCCTGGAGGGGATAATCGGATCGCTGGCAGGCCCTCCCAAGGCCTTCCTGCTCCTAGGTAGCAATGCTGGAAAAGGATCAGAAGCGGTGTTCTCTGGCCAGAGCTGGGGGCCCCTCCCCAAGTGGCAGTTGTGTCCATTCTACGTCTAAGCAACATACCTATCTAATGTGCCACCTAGGACTCCAGAGGCCTGGCAGGGGCCACCAAGGCCCATCGCTTTGCTTCCAAATCTTAGCACAGACGTTTCTGGGACAGGACAGCGCCCTGCCTCTCTTTTCAGTGGACTTGTCCCATGACCAATTTAAGTTGAAGTTTGCAATGACTTCCTGGTGGAGACAAACAGGTTTGATTTTGCTGCCTTGATGCTGGTGATGAGCATGGGGTAAGAAATGTGAGTTTGCTGGCACCATAGAAAAGGTGGGAAAAAAAAAAAAAAGAAGTGCAAGTCTGCCTGTGTGGCTGAATTTTTTCTGTGTTTTTAGATCTGACGTTGTAGATCTGAAGTTGCATCGAAAATTGTATGTATTTTGTCTCCCTAATAACGGCTCTGCTAGCTTCTTTCTGAAGGAGAGAAACGGTGCAGGGCACACATTCATTATGACTCTTCAAACATGCCGGGTTACGGACTTGTGTGACCTCCACCAGTGGTGACTGTGTGTTTCGTGTCTTCCTTCTGGAAGGCAGGCCCCTGGAAGCCCTGGAGGGCAGACTGTGGCTGATGCAGTTCTGTACCCTCAGAACCCGGCACATGACAACAAACGGTTCTGACTAAATGAGCATGTAAGATTCACACTCCTGGGGAGACTGGTGCCTGTCCTCTCCATTTGCACTGGAGTCAGAGGGAGAAAGCAGAACTTGAACTCAAAGGAAAGCTTCCTGGCAGCAAGTGCAACTGGGCTGGGCCTGCAGAGTGTTGAGCTATGGACCTCAAGAGCAGGGAGACTCTCCTCAGTGCTGCTGCTAGGTGCAGTCAGCCAGCCCAGCTCAGCAGGGCCCATAACAGCCCAGCTAAGCCCTGCAGGGAAGAGGGCCTGGTGCCAGGCTGCATCTCCCAGAGTCTAGGCCTGGGAACTCAGCCTCAGTTGAGCACTTCATAAACACGTAATGTACACATAGGAGGCACCTACTGTGTGCTAGGCCAGATGGACGTGCCCTGAGGCTCTGAGCTGGTGGTAAACATGGTTAAATGGAGAACACAGCGCAGAACTGACTTAAGGGAACTTTCATGATCCACCTGCCACAAACAATCCCCCCACCACCCTGCAGCTTCCTGTCACCGTGCTGTTCTCCCCTCTTACCTTCTCTAAAACAGTCACCACCTGAGGCCCTCTATTAGTTGGATGAAATAAAAATATTTGCAAAAGTGTCCAGAGGGTCACGGGAAAGAAGCTTTTAGAAAACTGAGATAATGAGCAGCCTCTTCTGCAGCACATCCCAAATACCTCTCAACATTTCAAATTAGATTTCTCTCTTTTGGGGAATTTCTAGGAGTTTGAGATTGAAGAGAACCCACCTCCCTTCACTGCTGCTGCTTGCTGAGAGCCAGCCTTGTCAGGGAGCAGGGACGGGAATGGAGGAGAGAGCTGGGCTCATGCCAGGCCTCCCCAGCTCAGAGCTGAGAAGCGCAGGCTGTGGGGACAAAGGAGTGTCAACTCTGGCCTCTTGGTCAGAAGGCTTTGCTCCGAGGCTGTGTGTAGAGGGCCAGCCTCACATGGGCAACACAGGATCACCACAGAGCACCCTGCAGACTTGCCCTGCCCCACCCATAGTGTCTCAGAGAGTATCAATGCATGTGAAATATACTGCAGGCTCTGTCTCACTGATGAGATTCATCTTGAGGCGTTAAACACAAACTGAGATAGACCGAGCATGTATTAGTCTGTTTTCATGCTGCTGATAAAGACACACCCTAGACTGGACAATTTACAAAAGAAAGAGATTGAATTGGACTTATAGTTCCATGCAGCTGGGGAAGCCTCACAATCATGGCAGAGGGTGAAAGGCACTCCCTGTGTGTGGACAGCAAGAGAGAATGAAGACACAAAGGCAGAAACCCCCGATAAACCCATCAGATCTTGTGAAACTTTTTAACTATCAGAGAATAGTATGGGAAAGACTGGCCCCCATGATTCAATTACCTCCCCTTGTCTCCCTTCCCACAACACGTGGAAATTCTGGGAGATTTGGGTGGGGACACAGCCAAAGCATATCATCCCACCCTCGAAATCTCATGTCCTCACATTTCAAAACTAAGCATGCCTTCCCAACAGTCCCCCAAGTTAACTCATTTCAGCATTAACCCAAAAGTCCACAGTCCAAAATTTTATTTGCAACAAGGCAAGTCTCTTCCACCTATGAGCCTGTAAAATCAAAAGCAAGATAGTTATTTCCTAGATACAATGGGGTTACTGGTGTTGGGTAAACACAGCCCTTCCAAATGGGAGAAATTGGTCAAAACAGAGGGGTTACAGGCCCCATGAAAATCTGAAATCCAGTGGGGAAGTCAAATTTTAAAGCTCCAAAATGATCTCCTTTGACTCCATGTCTCACATCCAGGTCACATGGATGCAAGAGGTGGGTTCCCATTGCCTTGGGCAGCTGCACCCCTATGGTACAGCCTCCCTCTCAGGTGTTTTCAGGGGCTGGTATAGAGAGTCTGTGGCTTTTCCAGGTGCAAGGTGCAAACTGTTGGCAGATCTACCATTCTGGGGTCTGGAGGACGGTGGCCCTCTTCTCACAGCTCCACTAGGCGGTGCCCCAGTAGGGACTCTGTGTGAGGGCTCTGACCCCATATTTCCTCTCTGCACTGCCCTAGCAGAGGTTCTCTATGAGGGTGCCGCCCCTGCAGCAAGCTTTTGCCTGAGCATCCAAGCTTTTCCATACATATTCTGAAATCTAGGCGGAGGTTCCCAAACCTCAATTCTTGACCTCTGTGCACCTGCAGGAGCAACACCACAGGGAAGCTGCTAAGACTCGGGGCTTGCATCCTCTGAAGCCACAGACTGAGCTGTATCTTGACCCCTTTCGGCCATGGCTGGAGTGGCTGAGACACAGGGCACCAAGTCCCTAGGCTGCATGCAGCCATGGGAACCCTGGGTCTGACCCACAAAACCACTTTTTCCTCCTGGGCCTCTGTGCCTGTGGTGGGAGGGGCTGCCATGAAGGTCTCCGACATGGCCTGGAGACATTTTCCCCATAGTCTTAGGAAATAACATCAGACTCCTTGCTACTTATCCAAATTTCTGCAGCCAGCTTGAATTTCTCCCCAGAAAATGGGTTTTTCTTTTCTATTACATAGGCTGCAAATTTCCCAAACTTTTAAGCTCTGCTTCCCTTATAAAACTGAATGCCTTTAACAGCACCTGAGTCACCTCTTGAATGCTCTGGTGCTTAGAAATTTCTTCCACCAGATACCCTAAATCATCTTTCGGAAGTTGAAAGTTTCACAGATCTCTAGGGCAGGGGCAAAATGCTGCCAGTCTCTTTGCTAAAACATAACAAGAGTCATCTTTTCTCCAGTTCCCAACAAGTTTCTCATCTGCATCTGAGACCATCTCAGCCTGGACTTTATTGTTCATGTCGATATCCACATTTGGGGCATAGCCATTCAACAAGTCTCTAGAAAGTTCCAAATTTTCCCACATTTTCCTGTCATTTTCTGAGCCCTGCAAACTGTTTCAACCTCTGCCTTTTACTCAGTTCCAAAGTCACTTCCACATTTTCGGGTGTCTTTTCAGCAATGCCCCACTCTACTGGTACTAGTTGACTGTATTAGTTCGTTCTCATGCTGCTCATGAAGACATACCCAAGACTTGACAACGTACAGGAGAAAGAGGTTCAGTTGGACTTACAGTTCCATGTGGCTGGGGAGGCCTCACAATCATGGCGGAGAGTGAAATGCACTCCTTACGTGCCAGCGGCAACCCCTGATAAACCCATCAGATCTCATGAGACTTACTATCAAGAGAAGAGCATGGGAAAGATCAGATCCCATGATTCAAATACCTCCCGCTGCGTCCCTCTCACAACACGTGGGAATTCTGGGAGATAGAATTCAAGTTGAGATTTGGGTGGGGACACAGCCAAACCATATCAGAGCACATTTGATCAAAGAGCCTCGGCTGAGTTGGTCAAGAACTAGGACTGTAAACAAGGGCATTCCCATCAGATGATGTCTCTCCAGCAGAGGGATGGGAGAGCATTTCCTTCTGACCATTACTGCCCTTGAAGCAGCAACACAACTACTTACATTCCTGAGCAAGAGACTGTGAACGCTCTCCCCACTTGTGAAGACGAGACACTGACTGAGCTGTGCCCACCCAGGCTCATGCTCTCTGCACCTCAGCCCTTCTTTATTCACTAAGGGCTCCCGTGCCAGACCCTGTGGGAAGCACCAGGCTCAGAGGAGCATGCAGTCTGCAGTGACTCTGCCCTGGTGCTGATGGCAAAGTCTTCAGTGCAGAGGAGGTGAGGAAGGGTGAGGATGTGCCCAGGATGTGAGAGAGTCTAGTTCATAGTCCAGGAAAAGCCTTGCGGTGGGTGTGATCTTCCAGCTTAGACTTAAGCAGAGAGTAGCAGGCAGCTTAGGGGAAGTGGTGACTAATGTGATACAGGGGATGGGAAGAATTCCTCTCAGTCCGAGGACACTAGGGTGGATGTTGAAATTCCTACTCTCACAGTGCGCATAGCCTCAGGGAGAAGAAACCTCCACCAGTGACAGAAACTCTTCTGTGCAAAGCGACCTACAAAACCCTACAAACTGAGGGGCTGCGGCCTGAGGGCTGGAAGCTTGAAAGGCGGGACTGACATGATCACGGGGACACAGCAGCCGGCCTGTGCCCTGGAGCTGCAGTTCCCAACTGGGAGCAACTTTCACCCCGCCCCCCACCCCAGGGATGTTTGGTAATGTCTGGAGACATTTTTGGTTGTCACAACTGGGGGCAGAGGGCATTCACTGGCATCTAGCAGGAATAGGCCTGGGATGCTGGCAAACATCTTGCAATGCAAGAGCCAGCCCCACAACGGAGCGGTGCCCAGCCGAGCGTGCTGACAATTCCAAGGTTGAGAAACTACTCTAGGAGGTAGCAGGGCTCTGTAAATATCAGCTGCTGTTATTTTTCTCTTTCAGTCTTCTTATTTCTGGTTGATGATCCTCAGTCTCTCCAGCGGCCACCATTTCAGGAAGCTGCAGTGCACACATTGCCCCATTTAGCACCACAGGGCACTGTGGCCAAGCCACATTTCCCATTTCTTTGGGAATTTAAAGATTTTCAAAGTGTTCACACAATGAGAACACATGGACACGTGGGGAGAAAAACACACTCTGGGGCCTGTTGGGGAGCTGTGGGAGGGCGACAATCAGGAATAATAGCTAATGGAGGCTGGGCTTAATATTAACGCCTAGGTAATGGGTTGACCTGTGCAGCAAACCACCATGGCACCTGTTTACCTGTGTAGCAAACCTGCACGTCCTGCACATGGACCATGGAACTTAACATAAAAGTTGATGAAAAAAAGGATGTTCATGTATTACAGATTAGGTAATTTGGAAATGCACATACAGGACTAGAGGAGGACACGTGCTCAGGAAATACATGAGATGGCCTCAAGCTTTGGCCTCTGCCTGAGCTCTAGGGTCAGCACAATCCAGAAGTGAAGTTCAAGGTGGAGCTAACAATGGCCCAGCTAAGCCTGGGAGCCACCCGGCACACAGCCAGCTGGAAGAGATGGAAGGGATTCTGTTTGCCCTTCCTTTTTCCCCTCCCTCCCTCCTTTCATCCCTTACTTCCTGCCTGCCTGCTTTGCCTCTCTCCTTCCTCCACTTCTTCTCCTTCTTCTCCTTCCTCCTCCTCCTCCTCTTCCTCTTCTTTCTCTTTCTTCTTTCTTCTTCTTTCTCTTCCTCCTCCCCCCCTCCTCCTCTTCCCCTTCCTCCTCCTCCTCCTCCCTCTCCTCCTCCTTCTCCTTCTTCTTCTCCTTCTTCTCCTTCCTCTTTCTCCTCTTCCTCTTCTTCTTCTTTCTTCTCCTTCCTCCTCCTCCTCTTCCTCTTCCTCTTCTTCTTTCTTCTTCTTTCCCCTCCCCCTCCTTCTCCACCTCCTCCTTTCCCTCCTCCTTCTCCTCTTCCTCCTCTGCCTCCTCCTCCTTCTTCTTCTCCTACCTCCTCCTCCTCCTCTTCCTTTTCTACTTCTTTCTTCTCCTTCTTCCTCCTCCTTCTCCTCTTCCTCTTCCTCTTCTTTCTTCTTCTTTCCCCTCTTCCCCCTCCTCCCCC
>NW_016107720.1:1781973-1786769 GCF_001604975.1 Cebus imitator
CCTCCTCCTCCTCTTCCCCCTTCTTCTCCTCCCCCTCCTCCTCTTCTTCCTCCTCCTCCTTCTTCTCCTTCCTCCTCCTCCTCTTCCTCTTATTCCTCTTTCTTCTTTTTTCTCCTCCTCCTCCTTCTTCTTCTTCTTGTTCTTCTTCCTCTTATTCTTCTGTTGCTGCTGCTTTTTCTTCCTCTTCTTCTTCTCTCTCAAATCCTGGAATTAAAAAAAAGTATCCATCAAATTATGAGCTGAACACAAACTAAAGAAATGTATAGCTGTACAGATAAAAAAAAAAAAAAAGAATAATCTAACTTTAGTTCTTATGGAACTAAAACAGGAAGAGAGTAACCTAAACCCAAAGTTAGCAGAAGGCAGGAAATAATAAAGATTACAGTGGAAATAGACAAAATAGGGAAATAAAAAAAGAAGAAAGAGAATCAATGAAAACAAAAAATTTTGTTCAGAATATCAACAAATTAATAAAACTATAGCTGGCCTGTTAAAGAAAACAGAAAATGCAAATTACTAAAATAAATTACTAAAATACAAATGGGGACATTGCTACTACTTAAAAAATTATAAAGCAATACCACAATTATATGTCAACAAATTAGATAACCTAGATGCAATGACACATTTCCAGGCACATGCAAATTACCAATACTGACTCAAGAGGCAGCCATAGAAATGAATGGAACACCACTTCGTGATGCAATGTGAATAATAAATGGCTATGCTGTGCTCTCACTCATAGGCGGGTATTGAACAATGAGAACACATGGGCACGGGGAGGGGAACATCACACACTGGGGTCTGTTGAGGGGTGCGGGCTAGCAGAGGGACAGCGGGGGCTGAGGAGGTTGGGGAGGGATAACACTGGGAGAAATGCCTGATACAGGGGACAGGGCAGGGGGCATGGAGACAGCAAACCACCATGGCATGTGTGTAGCTATGCAACAATCCTGCAATATCTGCACATGTACCCCAGAGTTTAAAGTACAAAAAAAATCACTCTGCTGAGTAAATGAAGTGAAACACAAAAGGTCACACATTGTTTAAGTCCATCTACACGACACGTTCAGAAAAGTCACATTCATGGAGACAGAACAGATTAGTGGTTGTCAAGAGCTGTAGGGAGGGAAAACGGAAAAACTGGTTAATGGGTCTAGAATCTCCTTTTGGGGTGAGGACTCTCTAAAGATGAGGAGCTGGAGAAATGTTGTGTTTACCTCACATTGTGAATATACTAAATGCTACAGAATTGCTCACTTTAAAATGGCTAACTTTGTGTTATATAAATTTCACCTCAATAAAAAATACATCTGTGTACTATATCTAATAATACTTATCATGTACGATTATTCTGAACATTCAACACAAAATAAGTATCGGTTGGTAACACTGCAGCAGGCATTGTGTTGGGTGTTGGGTGAAAATGACCCAGCTCCTGCCGGCTGAGTGCTCTCAGCACAAGTAAACATGCAATTTACACGCAGTAGGAGGTTGTGTTAGGGGAGGCAGAGTAAACCTGGGAATCAGAGACAGGGTCCTGATGGGCGTGGGGGTCCTGGAGGATGTTTTAAGAGAAATGTAGAGATCATTTGTGCAAAGAGTTCAGAAGATAACACGTTATCAATAAATTATATCCATAATTACCATGGACCACATGACTCCAGAATGAATGTGAAGCAGCCTTCTCTCTGGCTTTCCTGTCTGCTGAGGTATTACACCTACCTCCCCATGCCACAGGCCTCTAAGTGGCCACAGAGCCACCCCGCAGGTGGTGACTCCTCCTGCTGGGACAGCACACCCGCTTGCTCCCAACCCCGCTGTGTGTGCAGAGAGGCTGGCTGCCGCTGGGTGCCTCAGCAGGCAGCTTCTGCCCCCAATGTGGTGGCAGGAACAGAGAAAATGTGGCTACAGAGAGAGAGAGTCACTACAATCCCTGAGGGACGCCAAAGTCCCGGAAAGGAAGAGGTGTCGGGAGCTTGATCTGCAGCTGGGCACAGAATGGCTGGCTCTATGTTACAGTCACCAAACACAGTGTAAGTAAAAGAGGCTCGGGAACCAGAGACAAAAGTTGTAGGTGTCATTCAGCCCCTCCAGCTGGCAGGGACACAGCAGTCCCACGGGCATGGAGCACCCGGCTGCAGCTTCACAGGTCTGTCCCCAAGGGCCAGCCTCTGTTCCTTCCAGGGCCACCTGTGGAAGATCCACAGGGCGGTGCCAAGGCCACTGCCCCTGATGCCACCCTCCTCAGCACACGCTGCTGGTAGGCAGCTCCCAGAGGTGCTCAGAGCTGCCACCCATGGGGAAGGGCACAGATTCAAGAAAGGGGCAGGCAGAACTAGACCTGGAGCGGCAGCTCCAAACTCAGGTTGAAAGTGACAGACATTCTTAATCCCCACGTGACAGCATTTCCAGGTGGGGCCACTAAGAGGGGATTGGGTTATGAAGGCTCTGCCCTCATGAATGGACTAATCCATTCGTGGATTAGTGGGTTAAAGAGTTATCATGGGAGTGGGACTGTGGCTTTATAAGAGGAACAAAGACCTGAGTTAGCACTCTAAGCCCCCTCGCCATGATGCCCCAGGACTCTAAGGAGGGTCCCCACCAGCAAGAAGGGCTTGCTGCTCAGCTGTGGGAGCAAGGTCTGCAGAGAACCTCTGCTTTCAACTCCTCTAGGAGTTTCAACTCCTAGGCCAAGCCCTTCCTGGAAGCCAGTGTGTGCAGTCCATGAGAGGTGGTGGATGGGTCAGAGGCAGATGCTCTTGGCTGAATGCTGGAGACTGACTGAGAAGACAGACGCTACTCACCCTCACTACTGGTTGTGCTGGGCACGGATCTGGGACCCTGAATCTCAGTGCCACTTTTTCCTCCGCTCAATTCTACCTTTTCCCCTCCTCTTTCAAGTGTTAATGTCTGTAAGCACTTTATTCCCCAAACACCTTTAGCGTCTGCTTCTGAAGATCCAGGCTGTGCTAAAGCCAGTGTCAAAATGGGACATCCCTAGATTCACAGGGAGGGTAAAGTCTTCGGTCCCTTCATGTGTTTGTATTTATTTAAGATTTAAATGTAAAATGTACAGTATCTATAACTATAATATCTAGATATCTCTCCCCAAGACCTCATCTTGCCAGCTACACCTAGGAAGCCAGCACAGGGTGACTGACTGAGGCAGGAGGGGTGGGAAGGAAGCTTCACAGGCAAAAGGAGCCCAGGCGTGAGTCCAGAGCACCCTTCCTCCCTCCTCTCATGCTGCCCAGGGCCAGCTTAGGTTTCTGAGATTTGCCTCTGGAGATGATCAAGTGTCTTAGTTTGTTTTCTGTTGCTTATAACAGAATACCTGAAACTGGGTAATAAAAATACTCCATGTTTATTCTGGGGGAGACTCCTCTAGGGCTGTGCTGGGCGGGCCTTTCTTCCTGCAGGGATGTTACTGGGATGGGCTGCAGCCCCTGCCTCTGACTAGTAATTGATCAGACTCAGTTCCTTCTGCCAAAATTATAACTTACTGCCTGCAGGTCCCTGTATACAAAGCACCCATGCTGCCCAGCCAACTATGCCCGTAGTTTATAATCTAATGGATTCTTTCAGGCCACCTGGCAGAGTTATGAACCTTGAGGGAACAGAACCTCTAAATATGCAAGGCCTTGAGTTGCATGGGAAGGAAGCACACAGTCCCACAGTGGGTTTCTCCAGATGACAGTAATGAGGCTGCTCCTGATGTGACACCTTGGCATTTTTTTATATCACAACACTACATAAAAGCCTCTGATTCAATGCATGCTTTACCTCACGGAAGCTGGTGCCGCGTCCTTACAGAACCTTACCTTGTTGCTGGTGCATCAGCAGGACCTTCAGCAGGTCGCCCCCGTGTTCTGTCAGGCTGGCAGTTTCTGTGTAGAGCGGTATGTGGCATCATCAGTGGATGCCGTGGTCACTGGACCACCACAATCCTTTGCTTACCTCCTTTGTCATGATGCTGGGTGCTCTTCCCACTGGAGCTTACCATCGACCCTACCCAGCATATTCTATTACCATCAATACCTTTAATACCATAGAATATGCCAGATTATATGCTCCCAAGTGGCCAGATACCTTGCACAGAAGCTTGGACCTGCCAGAGAACCCTGCTCCTGGCTCCATTCAAAGCTGGCAGCGTTTTACGTCACCCAGCATATAGATGAGAATGGTAGACTCAAGTGCAGAATGCACTGCTTCCAGAACCCAAAGAGGCCCATTGTGTTTCGTGCTTCCTTCTTCATGAACAGGCGAGATGTAACATTTTATCTTTTACTTTGGAGAGAATATCTCAGCATGCTCCTGGCTACCAGATCCCTCAATATAAGAGATATTACTGGTCTCTGATTTTTGCAGGATTTACCTCCACGCTTAGGGGTGCGTGCCTTAGAGAGTCCAAATGGCATGACATCATTGATGCCATAGATCAATATGACATCCTGCAGAATTTCCCTATGGTTCTGATTTCATCCCACTATATCACGGGAGAGGCAGGAGAATTAACAGAGCCCTGGCACAAAACTATAAATGTATATTATTGTCTATCTCATGTGAATACAATGTGTTTGTTATCTTCTTTTCTGATTAGAATAGAAATTAAGGCAGGCCAGGTGTGGTGGCTTACACCCGTAATCCCAGTACCTTGGGAGGCCAAGGCGCACGGATCACCTGAGGTCAGGAGTTCAAGACCAGCCTGGCTAACGTGGTGCAAACCCGTCTCTACTAAAAATACAAAAATTAGCCAGGTGTGGTGGTGCATACCTGTAATCTCAGCTACTCAG
>NW_016107720.1:1788602-1872672 GCF_001604975.1 Cebus imitator
AATAAGAAACAAATGATCCAAATATCACACAGACAGCAAAGTAGAATTAAGCTCACCTTTTTCTGTCATGATGTTAAACGTAAGTGGGACAAGCAATGTCGTTACAGTAGACTAAATACGCAACACTATGCTAGTTATCCTTTAAATATCAGCACAGGTGGATTGAAATAAAAGAATAAAACATATAATCAGACACTAATTATGATAAAATAAGTAAATCGTAGTGACATTGTTAATATCAGACCAAGTAGATTTCACGATAGTGATATACTAGCGATACAGAGATGTGACCGGTGATATAGGGAAGTATTTCAGACTGTAAAAGGATCAATTTACAAGGAAGAAACAACAATCCTACGTGTGGAAAAATAAATGACCCAGCTTCAAAGTGTCACTTAAAATTGGAGGCAATTAAAAGTATAAATTGACAAATCCACAGTCAAGTTGATGATTTGAATATCATTGTGTCAAGAACTGACAGAATATGCAGACAGAACGGTGGTTGTCTGACGGTGATTGACATGCTTCTGGGGATGGGCAGGAGCAACCCTGTCAATTCTGAAGCTGTTATTACAGAAAATAGG
Source organism: Cebus imitator (assembly GCF_001604975.1). Taxonomy (NCBI): domain Eukaryota; kingdom Metazoa; phylum Chordata; class Mammalia; order Primates; family Cebidae; genus Cebus; species Cebus imitator. The sequence continues at coordinate 1,789,187 of NW_016107720.1, forward strand.
CCTCCCAGCTGGACGCAGGCTTGGCTTCATAGCCTCCTGCTCTCTCTGATTCCTACATGACAGTCACTGCTAGATACTCTAATTTTGCCTTCTCTCCACCATCTCACTGTTTAGAGTTTCTCTTTCAGCCCATCTTCATCATGCCTGGATATTAGCTGAGCATAAAACATTTTGTTTCTGTCCCTTTCACAAGGGGATACAATGCTTTTAAAAAGTTTTGTGGATTCCTGAGTGTCAATTTGTGTTATACTTCTTTAAACAAAAGTCACATTCAAATATATTTGAGATCATCTCTTACCTATTTGTTTTCTATGTGGCTTATGCTGTAGAACAGTACCCTGAAGACCTTTAAAAGGCCTTGCATCTGTCGGAGAGGGTCTGTAAAACCACAGCTCAATGCTAGTAAAGTCTTGACAGAGGGTTTTACAGCTTGGTTGGGACATTCACCCCGAGGACCTTTCTTACTTTGACATCTTTTTGTGGGGAGTGGCTTGGAATAAGATGCAAGTTTATTTTCAAATTTGAGAATTTTGGATCCTGTATTTCTTCAAAAATCGGTTTAAGACTAATCACACCTTTATATTTTAGTCCGTAGGTCATATCTTTCTATCTGCACTTTGTTATGTGAAGCTAAAGTAAAGCAGTTTACATTTTTATAAAGTTCCTAGAAACTTCATTGTTTAGATCTGTTAGTTTATCATATGTATATATTAAATTTCCTATTGCCACAGGAAACATTTTTGGCTAAACTTTTCACTACCATGTAAAAGGTTCTTTTTTTCTCTATGTTCCAACAATATTTTTTTTTATTTCTCTTGAGATCCTCATTGGCATCTTCTCCAAAGTCCGTAAGTTTCTGCTTCCTGTCTTCTAGCCTCCACCCACCTCCTGCCCTGTGGCCAGTGCCATGGCTCAGGCTTTGGATGTGACAGCCCTCTAAATCCAGACGCCACACTGTGTTCCACTTACCATTGCTGCATTACAAATGATCCAGTAACTTATCAGCTGAAAACAACCATTTTACTTTGTTCACAATTTTTGGATTTGGGAATTTGTGGAGAACTCACTCGAGCCATTGTTGCTTTGTCTGTCATACAAGTAACATTAAATGTCACCTTGTTGGCCGGGCGCGGTGGCTCACGCCTGTAATCCCAGCACTTTGGGAGGCCGAGGAGGGCAGATCACGAGGTCAAGAGATCGAGACCATCCTGACCAACATGGTAAAACCCCATGTCTATTTAAAAAATACAAAAATTAGCTGGGCGTGGTGGCGCACACCTGTAGTCCCAGCTACTCGGGAGGCTGAGGCAGGAGAATTGCTTGAACCCGGAAGGCAGAGGTTGCAGTGAGCTGAGATTGTGCCATTGCACGCCAGCCTGGCGCTTGGCAACAGAGCAAGACTCTGTCTCAAAAAAAAAAAAAAAATGTCACCTGGTGCTGCAATCAGCTGAAGGCGCAGCTGGGATGGGTGTATAGGAGGGCTCACTCACCTGGTTGACAAGTGATGGCAGCTCTTGGCTGAAAGCTCACTTCGAGTTGTTAACCAGAGCATGTGACCAATGCATGTGACCTATTCTGCATTGTGATATTTGGAAGTCTAAGTTCTTACATGGTATCTGGCTTTCCCCTTGATCTTGCAACCAAAGAAAATTAGGTAGAAGCATCATGCTCCTTTTCTGATCTAGCTTTACAAGTCAGATAGCATCACTCGCACCCTACTTCAATGCTCAAAACAGTCACAAGACTACTCCAATTCAGGGAAAGAGGACATAGGCCCCACCTCTCAGTAGCAGCAGTGTCAACTGTTTATAAACGTATTTGAAAGCCGCGGCACAGCAATCACTCCATCTAACAGGCAAGAACTCACCTGGGTCGCATGGTGAGTTAGTGGCACAGACTAGGGTGGAGCCCATGTGCTCTGGGTGCTCAAAAATTTACCTTGAGAGTAACAAACGGCAGAATTTCCATGACTGTAAGTTTGGCCCTGCAGATCCAAGCCACGGGGCTCTCCTGGGCCCAGCCTTGGCAATGCTTTTCCCTTCTCATTGTTCATCGTACTTTGATTTCAACCTGAAAGAGATCTGGTGAGCCTTTCCTCCGGCCATTACAGCTTTTCTGTCCAAAGACAAAATAGTCTTTGGTATTCAAGCCATTTAGCCTAGGGCAGCCATTCCTCTTATTTTTTCTTCTTCCTGGATGTGGGGCAGGAAGGAAGATGTGCCGTTTCTTGTATAAAAACAACAGGGCTCTCTATACAATTCCTAATTGTGTTCTGTTGGCCTCTGAGCAACCTACAAAACTATGAAACAGACACCGTGGCAGCTGTCACAGAGTGACCTGTGATACAAGTGATTGCCTATCAGAAAGGAGAAGGTTGCATCCCTTGAGAAGCGCAGAGGAGAGACGAGGGTGTGACCGCACGCTGAATGAGACCAGGGACGCTGCTTTCACCTGGGTGTGAGAATGCTCTCCGAAAACTAGACCGCTTATAAACGACCTCCCAGTCATGACGACTACTACAGTGTAGGTATGACTTGTCAATAAACACAGCTTTTGTTCCTGGCTTTAGAGTAAATGAGGACAGGCTTGCCTGCCTGGAAGGTATAAGAGGCTTTAAGATGGCAGGTGGCTGGGACCTCGGACAATGAAATTAGAATCCTTTTGGAAAGCTGAGAAGAATCAAAGGACAACAGCTTAGTTAAAACCCTGGAGTCTTTGGTGACCTGTACTATTTTGACGCAACCCATTGGATCTGACATATCAACACCTTTCCTAGAAAAACAGAAGAGAGCTGCAGTTGAGCCTAGTGCCACCACAGTAGATGTGTGGAGAACTAACAAGCTAAGGACTTCAACCACCGATCATTTCTACTTGTGATGCTGCCTTTCTAAGTCCCACTCTTACCTTTGGCCTGGGAGACAATCTTTACAGGGATACTCCCTCTCGAATGTACCTTTAGTGGAGTGCATCTCCAATGCTATAAAGCATTTGTCTCTGAGACAGTCTTCAATGGTTCATCTGAGAATAAAACCACATGTGATTTACCAATCTGCGTTAGATTTTCCTGCTTCCCCAGGCAGTAAAGGCACTGATTTTCCAATATTTCTCAGAGCATTATTTTTGGTGTATCATTGTTAAATTATTTATTTTGAAAAACTCTGATAACAAACGATCCTTCCAATGATGAATGTCCTGGATTCAGCCCCTCGCCCCCCAAAAAATCCACAGAGATTTCATATCACAAAGCTCATGTGAACTGGGTCATAGGTTGGCTAATAGGAACACCCAAAGCGCATGGAAAGCTGACTCTTTAGGGAAACTACAATTATATTGTTGTTACCTTTACCCCTTGAGTTCCCTGCAGCGAGCAAGACAGCCCATCAGAGCTGCAGGACCATCTGGCCACAACCTACTTTTCACGTAGGGAAGCCGCAGCCCAAAGAGATCCCGTGTCTTGCTGATATCACATGATGTAGTCTTGGTGGAAAAGCTGACATTGCAGGTTGGGAAGTGGCTCGTGGCAGGAGCTGACACTTGAGGTGGCCCTATATGCAACTCTTCTCTGGAACTCAGGACCACACACTGCTAGATGAAAGCTCCGTTGGGCACAGGGGCAGGCAGCTGCAGCCCTTCTGCCTGAAAAACTAGTGAAGGGCTAACTTGAATCCATCTCTAAACGGACTATCAATCCCTTGAAGGTGGCCTGAGAGGCTCTGTTTTTTAATGGGGAGACCCCAAGAGACTTTGGAGACAGAAAGATCTGGTTCAAATCCCAACTCTGCTACTTAAAATGACTGTCAAGTGGTAGGGAACGATGGCCAGCTCACTTTCTGGTGTGGATTTGAATCCCTCAGGAAACTCAGTACAAACTCAGAGAGCTCACCTGACAAATATTTTACTTATTTATTCTCAAAGCAGAGACATTATGCATGGTGCCAGGGAGACAGTGCGGAGGCAGCCAGTGGTCCCTGCCCCTTAAGGGACAGACAGTCAATTAAACCTTTATACTAGATATATAAGTGCTGTGACAGTAGAAACAGGAGGTGCTATGTGATAAAATATGCAAATAGGAAGAAATCAAAATCTCAAATTACTGTGCCTTCGGAAGTAAAGATATAACTAATTTGGGTTTGTGTCGTTGCGGACAACTTGGTTTGAAGAGGAAGTAACATCTTCTGGGCATGTTTGCCTGGTGTGTAATTTAACCGCTCTCTGACTCAGTTTATTTATCTATAAAATGGGATAATAATAGGAACATAGGGTTATTATGAATACATAATAAGTTTATTTTTGTAAGGCCCTTAAAATAGTATGTGGCACATAGTAAGCATCTGGTAAATGTTAGATATTCCATTTATTTAAAAATCTCTAGGTGTTCTAGTCAGCTGAAGAAGGGCAAGAATGCTGCTTGAGGCAGATGGGCCTACGTGTAGATGTGCGAGTGTAGAGAATGAGTGTGAATAAGGAATAGAGAGCAGCCCAGGAGGATTCACAGCCCAGGAGGATTCAGCGTTTGCACGTGTGAGCCACAGAGCTGGGCACTTGAATGCATTCCTCCATTTAAGATTATTTTACAGATGTGCAGACTAAGGCCAGCACCACAGCGGCCACAGAACAAAGTCATCATACTTACGCTCCTGCAGCTTCCAGAAGATACGTCTGTCTATAGGGATGACAATGATTTTCCTTCCTGCCAAGGCAAGAGGTCCGTCTGGCATCCCTTGCCATTTACGTCGTGCTGCGTGTGATTTCTGGTCTCCCATTTTGCTTCTTTCAAAGAGTTTGGATGCGCAGCGGATTCACGGTGAGATACGTACTACATGTCAGTCACACAGCTGCTTCCTGGAAGATCCCACAGCTCACACCCCACCGCCAGCCCAGCTGCTGTTCTGATCCTTCTTCCTCATCAGAGGAACCCACACGCGGTGGCACTGCCATTCACCCAGGGCTCACCCAGGATGCCATGACAAGTATTAGATCTGGAAAAAAAAAAACATCTGAGTCCAAAAACTAGGCAAACCCATATTCTTCCAGGTCTGGGCAAGAAGCATTGGCTGGAACAGTGACAGAGTGCCCAGGGGTAGGGCAGCGTTGGTGCTGGGCCAGCGCAGAGGGCTGATGGCAAAGGTGGTGAGCAGCGATCCACAGCGCACTGGGCTGAGCAAGAACTGCCTCGTGGCTCTGTTTCCATCAGTCACCCTCATTTAGGCCATGAGCGCCATCTCACTGGGCTCTTGGGAAATTTTAAATCTGTCCTTACCAGTCATCAACTTGCACTGTTCTTTGCAGGAACTTCGGATGTCTCTGTGGCTCTTTCAGGTCTGGAGGCTTTGGGGGTGTCTGTTCCCAGGTGGGGTCTGAGTCTTCGTCAGGCTGGAAACACTGGCGCCCAGGGTCATGTCTCCCTCAGGAATCCTAGCTGCCCTCGGGGCCTGGACAGGGGGCTCAAACGACAACTGCCGCAGGGCTCCCGGTCTCTCTTCCTGACTCCGTCTTTGGGCATCTCTCTCCTTCCCTCTTTGTCTCTTAACCCCTTCTGCACTGTGCCTCCTAAATATCGAGCTTCCTCTCTGTGATGGACATGGGAATTTACATTTGGTAAGAATGTAAATTCTTAGGACACTTTTGATTTCTGCCTTCAGACAAACTGCTGGGTGTGGCCTTGTACCTACGAAAGGGCCTGACTCTGCTGAAAATGTGAGCTGGGAGCTGGGAAGGAAAAAATTATTAAGAGAATGATAAAGTGATTTTATCATCCTGCCATGTGGATAAGTAACCATGCCAGCCAGAAGTGTGGAGAAAAAACCCTTGTCAGAGTTAGGAAGATCTGTGTTTAAATCCTGATGCTATGTACAACTAGGTGGGTAACCTCAGGTCAGTGACTTAAATTCCACAAACCTTTCTGCAGAAACCCCCGTCTCTGCATGTGGAGTATGGGATCCTGCTGGACACATGGTGGAGGCATTTTGAGAACTGCATGGATAACACTGGCATGCTCAGGGGTCCCAGCGCTGTGACCAGAGTGTGGGTGCTGCTTTGCCTGGGTGCGTTCTCCCTAGTGAATATGTTACGTTGTCAAACGTCATTCATAAATAAGTCTGTAAATCCTTCCTGTGCATTTTCAAGATTGAATTTTGACAGAGCTGAAGCCAATCCTAGCAGCTACAGCAAGGATCCGTTTTCCAGGAGAAGCAGCCACTGTCTCAAGGCCCTGTGTAAGTGGACAGAAACCCCCTCACTGCACTGTGTCCCCAAACCCGGGCAGAGAGCACAGTGTGCCAAAAACATCTCTGTGCTGAGCCCAGGAAGCATGTGCTGAGGCAGTCATGCAATTTCATTCACAATGAATGGGAGCGGCAGGTTGACAGCGCTCCTGTGGACTGGGGCTGAACATTACCTCTCCCCTGGCATGGTCCGGATGCTTCCCTGTCCCGTTGCCCCATTGCAGAGGGGCTGAGCTCACAGGCACTGATAGAGACCTTTCCCAGGGCTGGCTCCAAGGAGCCAGAGATGGCACAGCAGATGGAAAACCAGCCATGGGCTCTGGAGCTTCTCTCACAGGACACGAAGCCTGAGAGGATAGAGGGGGAATTTTAAAACGTTTCATGTTATGCTAAAAAGCAAATACATCGATGGAAATGTAATTGGGAATGTTGACTTCAGGTGATAATACTTGTTGCTCTGGAAAATAGTTGGATGTATGAGCTGGGTGACTCTGGGAACTGAACATGGGAGAATGGAGAGCTGAGAACCGACGCCTTGTCTGCCAGATGCCAGGCTTGTGGATGCTGTGGGAGCTGAGGAGGGGCTGAGGCCGTGATTGGAGGCTCAGCATTCTTTCCCAGGTGTCCCTGATGTGTCCGTCCCCCTTGGCCTCCTGCCCCATCTTTCCCTCCCACATGGCCATATCCCTGCTGCCAAAGCCCCTCCAGCCTAGTGCTGGTGCTGCTGTCCACACCGGCAGGCTCTTGTGTGACAGGGTGCCTCTCGTGAGCCGCAACCCCGCAGGAGCCAGATGCGTTTGGATGGGCTGAGTATGTGGGGGATGAGGCCAGGAGGGGACTGGGAGGAGGGCACAGTGGGACCATGCACCTGCATGGCAGGGGCATTTAATGGGCACCTGCAGGACCTGCACAGGCCGGGTGCTACCGGGAGAGAAAAGAATTGCCGAAGAAATCTCTGCACATTTTGGGCCCGAATCCTTGAGTTCAGCAAATGTGTGAAATGCATGTTGGGAGCGTGGCCGGTGGCTGCCCAGGCCACCTCGTCAGACAGCTCAGGGTGAGGTTTTTAAAGTGCTGCCCTGAGATAAGATCAGAATCATGACTCATCAAATCTTGGTGCTACAAGTGAGCTCACAAGTCACCAACCTGCTGCCCATTGATAAATTCCCTTCCTCTTATTTCCCAGAGAGAGAAGACGGGTTTTACGTTATTCCCCAGACCTGTGAAGATCCGTGTGTGAGGGGAGGTGCAGGCACAAACGTGCACATCCGGTGTGAGCATGGCCCTTCTCCCTCCTGAGTAGCACGTGTGGGGCTGGGCGCTGCCTGCTGTCTTCTGTAGCTCCCTGTCAGCCTCCATCCTGCACCCCGCACGGTGGGGTCCTCTGTTCTCTCCTGGGATTCCACCAGCTGAAGGTGCTGAGGACCGCTGCCGGAGGGCAGTGGGGAGAGCCCCAGAAGACCCGGCTCTCCCTCCAGCTCTGCCCCATCCTGATATCTTCTCTCTGACACAACACTTGTGAAATTTTCCACACCACGACCAATTCTCTGATGCCAGCTGGGGTCCAACAGTTCAATCTTATTCTGCCACTGAGGGTTCAGACCCTCACTCCGATAACAAGAACAAGTGGAGGGCCAGGCTATGCAAACTTCTGACTGGCCTGGTTACATATTTGGGGGTTCCTCCAACCCCCCTCAGTTTTGATAAAGTCACTACGATGACTTCGAGAGCTCAGGAAAACACTCATGCTCACAGTTTTATTATGAAGCATACAACTCAGGAAGAGTCGGATGCATGGGGCTCGGTGCAGGGGGAGGGGCACGGAGACTCTGGACTCTTTCCAGAACTGCCGCCCTCCATGCACTTCCATGGGGTCACCAATCCAGATGATCTCTGAACCCTGGTTTAGGGGTTTTGTGGAAGTTTTATTACACAAGACTGATTGATTAAACTATTGGGCATTTGATAATGAAACTCAATCTCCAGCCCCTCCCTTTCCTCCCCAGAGGCCAGGGATGGAGCTGAAAGTTCGCCAGTCATGACTGCACTTTCTGCTAACCAGCCCTTCCTGAAGCTCTCTATGCCTCCTCCCTGTGAGGCCAGGAGTCATCTCATTAACATGCAAAAGGCACTCTTAGCACTTAGGAGATTCCTGGGGTTCATGGAGCTCTGTGCCCCGAACTGGGGGCAAAGACCAAATGTGCCTTTTGTTATGCCACATTCAGGGAGGTGTCAGCTCCACAGAGGGCTGTGGCAGGGCAGGCCCCCATCTCTGAGCTGCCTGCCTCTAATCTACTCAGACCACATCAGGCCAGGTCTCTGTGCTGTGCCCATAGGACCTGTGTCAAAGGGAAAAATTGGGAGAGCAAAATATTGAAAATGCATTGGGATTCAAAGGATGGCGCTACGTAGGGAAAGGAGAAGTGGGGGATGGGAGTGCTGGGTACCTTCCGCTGAGCGCAGAGCCTGGGCTCCCTGGGCCACCAGGGTTTAGCAAAAGCATCCTTCCAGCTTCAGCCTGTGATCACAGGAATGTCATACATGTCATATTCTCTCTCTCTCTATCACACGTGTGTGTGTGCGCGCACACACACACACACACACACACGCACACACACATTCACACATACCAGGACTACACCACGGGAAGACTCCAATCAGCTGAGACCAGCAAGCTGTCTGTGAAAGAAAGCAGAATCTCAGGACCCCACACTCACTGTGCGGAAGGAAAAGTTAAGCTTGGAAACTGTCAGTGAAAAGCTGCTTTTTCTTTTTAACAAGCTGAGGGCTGTCATTCATAGCCCTGGGTTATAGTAGCTTTCCTGTGCAAGGTGGGATTTCCTGAGGCCTAAGCCACCTCACAGGAAGGTGCCCATCTGCCTCACTGCCCACTGCCCCCTCTGTATTTACCCCCTGCTTGCTCCTTCCCCTTCCAAGGTTGTTTAAAGTTTCCAGAACACCCTTTGGAAAAAGCCCAGGTCTCAGGCGCTGCTGTAAATTGGATGGTTTCCCAGGCCTGTCCTCAACCTTGGCTGAATCAGCCTGTCTAGGCCGAGGCCCACCTGGGTCACCAGTCCTAGTGCTGGCAGCTCAGAGGCATGTTGCTTTCTCTGAGCAAAGCCCTCCTTCACCCACATCCCCAGAGTCTCTAGGGGCCCTGGGGGCCGAGAGAAGTTGTGTTTTAAGTTAGCTGAGCATTAGAAAGCACCAGGGCTTTGTGATGCTAGACAGGTTTACATAAAAAATCAGGACTGATTTTGCTTAGAATAGAAAAAGCTGAGCAACACCACACGAGGAAGTTTCTATAGCTGTGTTCCCAGTGAGCGAGGTACTGACCCTGGGTATGTTTCTCAGTAGCTCTGTAAGTAACATTTGAAAATTAAAATAGAAACCCCTTCTCTGCCTACGCAGTAGAACATTTATATGAACGATATGGAAATACCTTAATTCTCTCTTCTCAAACACAAGCCTTATTATACAGTTCTCCTAAAGGGCAGCCATTTCTTATTCAGAAATGAGTGATAGAAATACAAAGATTGACAGTTCCGCCTCTTGAGTCAGACCCCCCCCACCCCCCACTTCAGATTCTGTCTCCTCCACCTAAGTGCTGTGTGGCCTCATGAGGCCGGGTCCAGGCAGCCCTGAGGCTCTATGGTGAGCCTGGTGAAGCCAAGAAGAACAGATGTCACACGTCTCCCTCTTGACAGGAAGGGAAGTCCCTCTGGTCACACCTTCCAGCCTCCCAGTCCTCCTGCCGAGCTCACACTTTTCTTGGTCTGGCACCAGATGGAGAAGTTGGTCTGCTCACGTTCTGCATCTTCAGAAGCAGATGGAAAACTGTGAGACCCAAATCTTCTTCTAAAGAGCCTCAGCCGCTTCGCATTTCTAGACAGTTACCTGTGGGTTTCCATGTTTCCGGGGAAGACGTGACTCCCATGTGCCGCCCATCTCTTCCTGTCTCAGAAAGCTAATAGATGCTTCTTCTAATATTCACATGAGTAAAAAACTGGAGGGAAGCAAATACATTGGAAAGAAGTTCTCTTGCTTTTCCGTAAGTCAAACAACAAACGCTTGGATTCCCTGCCCTGGCAGAGATGCAGGCTCGGCCATCTCACCCCCTTCCCCCTGGCACCTGCAGGGCAGCTGGGGTGGGAAGCCGATGCATCTGCACTCCTGGTGGTGACTGGTAGCAGGGTGGGATATTTACTCTCTGAAACGTTTGTAAAATTCTCACTGAAATTTAATTCTTTTAATTTGCAAAGTAAACCTTTTTGCTCCTGCATAGTGGAAAAGTAAAGGTAGAATCTGAAAGAACTAACCTCACAATTAGCAGGTTCCAATTCCACTGTTTGTAGGTGTTTAACCTGACTTCCATGAGACTGAGGGTGACATGGAGTAGCTGGCTGATGGGGGCTGATAGGATTGGCAGAGCAGCTCTCAAGTCATAGGAAGATTCCAGCCTGCTCCCCTTTTGGTGTACCTGATAGCCCCTTGGTGGTCCCAGACCCAGCTCATAGTGCAAGGAAACATGAATGCTCCCAATCCCCAGTGGAGTGTGGGGCTGTGTTTCCAGCTGGTCTCTCTGGGTCCCTTTTGCCAAACCCCACAGCAATGTCTTCCCTTGAGAACTTCCCCAGAGGAGACACCAGGGAAATTCCCTGGTGTCTGGGGAAAGGCACATGCGCATGTGGGGTTCTCTCTCCTAACTTGTGAGAGGCTTTGTGCACTCTGCTCTTGCCAAAATAAATCTGTTCACTTCTCCAGCACCCTCCCTAGGCACGGCAATCCTTTCTGTCCTGGCTGGAGACATCCCTGACTTATAAAGAGACACCAGGGGCTTTTTGGGGAAGAGTCCGACTGTGTATCCCCAGTCGAGGAAGAGGCAGGCTTGAGTGGGCTTGGCCTCTGTCAGTCAATGATTCCATGAGGAACCTCCCACATTCTTGCAGGAACACCACATAAATATGACCAAGACTGCACGTCAGCCAGGCCTGAGTCCAGCGCTCACTCTGGCAAGGGTCTCATGACACAAGGCAAGCTCTTTAGCACTTCAGGGCTTCCAGTTTCTCACCTAGAAAGCACTAACCTCACAGATTATCTGTGAGAGCTAAATAAATATGACACTGCCTTATATATGAAAGAAAACAATAACACAACCAATCTCACCTGAAAATGCTCGCAAAATAGAGAACGAGGGCAACTACTGGACTCATTTTATAATACCATCATAATTATAATAATAAAAACTGACAAGGATAAGAAAAAGGAGGAGGAGGAGAAGGACGTTATTACTAACATATACATAGATTAAAAATATTTAACAAAATATTAGGAAATCAAATCTAGTAACATACAAAATGTATAATACATTATGACTAAGCAGGGTTTATCTCACTTAGCAAGTGGAAATCCAAGATTGCTTTAACAATCAGAAAGGAAATACTGTAATTCACCATATCAACAAAATTCAGGGGAATAATTAGATGATAATTTCCATACATGCCAAGAAACACATGACAAAAATGCAATATCCAGTCATGAGTTTTTAAAAACCAACCATCTGTGAATAGAAGGGAACTCCTTCAATCTAATGGAAGGCATCTACAGGACCCTGGACCTTTATCAGACCCAATCAAAAAATATTGTCCTCATTAAATGTGATCAAGACAGCACACCCTCTCACCATTTCTTTTCAACCTGCTGGAGTTTCTAGACAGTGAAATAAGGCCAGGATTTCGAGACAATCTAGCATGGAAAGGAGCATCTCTTCAACAAACAGGGCAGAAATACTCAATATTCACAAGGAAATACAAAATCTACCTCAAGCCCTATTTCACACCCTGCAGAATATATAATTTAAAATAGATCATAGGCACAGACATGAACAATGAAACTAAGTTTTTCAGAAATAAATGTAGAAGCATTATCTTTGTGACTTGGAGTAAGAAATATTTTCCTTAGAAAGGACACTGAAAATAACATAAACTAAACATATTCATAAATTAGATTTCATCAATATTAAAAATTTTGGCTTTAAAATATTTCGTTGAGAAAGTGAATAAGCAAGCTACAGACTGGGAGAAAAAAAAAACTGCATCTGACATATGTAGCAACCAGAATATACAAAGAAGTCCTGTAACTCAATACTAAAATGATAAGAATCTAATTATAAAGTGGGCATGATACCTGAATAGACACTTCACCCAAGAAAATATGTAAATGGCCAACAAATATATTAAGAGGTGCTCAATGTCCTTAGTTATTAGAGAACTGAAAACTCTAATTATCATCAATTATTTCACAGCCATCAGTAAGACAGAAGGACTTCAGAGACTTTCCAAATATTGACAAGAATGAGAATCAGTCCAAATGCACACACGTTGTTGCTTGGAATGTAAATTGGTACAAAATTCCACTCGCCCTGTGCCTCAGCAGCCCCAATTCAAGCCTTGCCCTTTTACGCAGGAGAAATGACAGCATATGTCCACAGAGAGACTTATATGAGGTTCCTAGCGGCTTCATTCATGAGGCCCCCGAAGTGAAACAGGCCGGGTATCTGTCAAAGGAAAATGAATGAAGTCATTGTGGAAACCTGTGGAACGGCATGCTATTTACCAGGGAAGATGGAGTGAGCCACGGACAGCACAGCAACATGGATGAGACTCAAAAATGGCACCTGAGTGAAAGAATGCTTCCACAAAAGTGGACACACTAAACATTTTATTCATATGAAGTTCTAGAAACAGTCACAAAGCATCCATGATGAACCAGTCAAAATAGTGACTTCCTCTGGGATTGGCTGGGGAGAGGCATGAGGTGCCTCTGTGGAGTGTGGTGAATTGAAAGACCTGTTCAAGTTCTCACCTGGGTACCTGTGAGTGTGATCTTACTTGGAAATGTGATCTTTGCAGATGTAATCAAGTTAAGATGAGGTCATGCTGGGCTAGGGGGTCCTAAATCCAGTGACTAGTGTCTTTATAAGAAGAAAGGCATTTGGAGACAGAAGACATGGAGGAAAGCAAGCCGTGTAAAATGAGGGCAGAAATGGGAGTGGTATTTCTACCAGCCAGGGAGCAGCAAGGATTGGCAGCAACCTCCAGAAGGTGGGAATGGCTGGGAAGGATTTTTCCCTCGTGACCTCAGAGGAAGCATGGCCCTGCTGCACCTTTGCATGAGGCTTCCAGCCTCTCGAGCTGTGAGAAGATAGGTCTCTGTTACTTTAAGCCACGCAATGTGTGGTAATGTGCTATACCAGCCCCAGGAAGCTCATGGTGGGTGAGAGTATTCTGTAGCTTGATAGGAGTCTGGATTACAGAGATGTATACGTTTTTCGAAACTTATCCAATGGTGCACTGAAGATGTGTACATTTTATTTTATGTGCTAAAGAGTTTAAAGGTAAATTGTACGTAATTAAACAGGTGCTCATAATATGTGAGTAGACAAATTTTGGAAAAGTTCCATTGATGTCCGAAGCTTAACTTGAAATCCCTACAAAAATGAGACAGGTTGCTTACCAGATACAGGAGTAGATAGAAGGAGACACACTGGAGAAAGCAGAGTGAAATACTGAGGGTAGAATTTAGGCCTTAGGTATATGGGTGATCATTGCAAAACTCTTTAAACCTGTATGTATGTTTGAAAATACAAAGTAATGATTTGTCGGAGGGAACATAACAAAATGTTGGAGAAGTGAGATGAACTCTCGTGTTTTCTGAACTCCTGGTCCTGTGCTCTTTCCCTTCCACATCAGTCTGTTCAAGCCAGAACTTCCTGAGATTGATGTGGTTGCAACACCAGGCTCCCCTGCAACAGACGCAGTGCCAGCACCAGGTCCCAGGGCCACGCCTCAGATTCATCTGCTCCTTGTGTGTGCTCAGGAAAGAGCTGAGGAAGTTGTTATGGTTGGTAATCCCCATTCCCGAGCCTGAGAATGTGAAAGAACACTGGCCGTTCTCTACAGAAGCTTCACAGGAGATCACTCTGTTAGTGTGATCGGCAGAAGGTAGCTATCCATCAGAGAAGCTCTCATCAGCTGTGCAGCAAGACTGAGGAAGGAGACCCCCTTCTCCCAGCCTGCGCTTGCAGAAAAGGAGGAAATAAAAGGCAAAAGCCAGAGGAGGTCAGGGGAAGGACCCGTTGGAGCTGCCAGCCAGGTCTAAAGGTTAAAGATTAAAACCCCTACTCCTAACCACAATCCTATCTGTAGATCACAGACATGGGATGGAGGAATTTTCCCCGGAAGGCGTTGTTCGTGCTCAACTGCTCAGACCCCTGCCCAGTCACGTCCCCGACACAGGCCTAATCGATCACAACCCTCTCACGTGTGCACCTCTTAGACTGTAAGCCTTTAAAAGGGCCAGGATTTTCTTTGCCAGGGAGCTTGGTTATTGATGCTTGAGCCAGCCATAGCTCCTGGCCGAATAAAACTGCCACTTCCTTCCCAGTTCGGTGTTGGAGAGATTTGTTCGCGGCCACTCCTGCTTCATTTGGTTCCCTGACTGGGAAAGGAGCTTAGGTTGGTAGGCGGCCGGGACAGCCTCCCAGGTGGGTTTGCCTTTCCCTGGGAGCATCCCTGCTGGGGACTCCAGCCCTCTTGGGCGACATGAGTCCTGAGAGCGCTCCCTGGTAGGCACTGGCCCCGGTGGAAAGCCTCAGGGAGCAAAGCGGGGTAGGCCCCCACAGCAGATCCACCCAGTGGTTGAACACCAAGAAGGAATGGGTGCCTGAAGTCCAGACATCAGAAACAAGGTAGGACCTGTCGGGAAACTTGCCTACTGCTGTGGGTGGACGCATGTCCTGATCACCCACGATGTGCCAATCTATTTCAGCACTTTCAACTTGATTTTTGGTTTCTTTGTAACCGATTTCAATAATCTTCTTTTCTCAGAACTTGAGTGGGAGGAGGTGCATGAGTGTGTGTGAGTGTGGAGGGGCCCAATTGGGCTCATCAGTCACAAAGGGTGGGGGGCCACAGGTCCGTTAAAGTGGGCCGTACATCCTGAGTAAATTGTGGGGCTGGCAGGGACCAGGGGCGATCTGCATAAGACTAAAGAAGGTGCCCTCACAATCTAGATACTGTGCGGGGAGTAACGATCTCTCCAGTGCCAAGCAGCACCTGAAACACTCCCTCGAGGGGCACGGCCCTACTGGCCTGAAGCCAAAGTGAGGAGAGAGAGTGTGCTTTACTGAAATGGGCAGGGGACTGAGGGTGGAGCGCAGAGTCACGAGTAGTAACATCAGGCAAAGTCGGTAACCCTTCTACGTTTTGGTAGTGCTGTTCGTAGGGAGATGGGTAAGACACAGAGTAAACCCACTCTGCTGGGAACTATGCTAAAGAATTTCAAAAAGGGATTTAGTGGAGATTACAGTGTCACTATGACATCAGGGAAACTTAGAACTCTGTGTGAAGTGGCCTGGCCAGCATTAGAGGCAGATTGCCCCACAGAAGGGAGCCTGGATAGGTCTCTTGTCTCCAAAATGTGGCACAAGGTCACAGGCAAGCCAGGACACCCCGACAAATTCCCGTACATAAACTCTTGGTTACAGTTGGTTTTGAATCTTCCACCGTGGTTAAGGGGCCAGGCAGCTGCAGTTCTAGTGGCACAGGGACAAACAGGTAGGGAAAGGTCTCGCTCCACCCACCAGGGGACACAGACTCTTAAGGTCTTGGCTGACTGGGCACCAGAAGACTCTTTGCCAATATCACCATCTCCGATGGCACCCCCTCCTTACCCAGAGGAGAGGTCTCCCACTCCAGAGCCAGAGGCCTCTGCACCTCCTCAAGACTGAACACTACTAGACCACCCAGAGTGGAAGGAAAAGGAGGTGCGGCTTCGGGAGACACTCCTCCCATAGCAGCCCGCTTCCCAGGAGGATCACCCCCACTGGCAGCCCGGTTATGACCCAAGGTGGGAGTGCAAATGCCCCTAAGAGAACAGGGTTACACGGAGTAGATGAGGATGGCCACATGGTAGAAAGGCGTGTCTTCATGTATACACCGTTCCTCATAAACTGGAAGAATAACAACCCATCCTACACTGACAAACCGCAAGCTTTAATTAACCTGCTTCAGACTATCATCCAAACTCATAATCCCACTTGGGCTGATTGTCACCAGCTGCTCTTGTATCTTTTTAACACAGATGGGAAGCAGAGGATGCTCCAGGCAGCACCTAGATGGCTGGAAGAGCATGTTCCAGCTGATTAACAGAACCCCCAGGAGTATGTGAGGACCCTCCGTGGGACCCAAATACCCTTGAGGGCCTGTGGAGGCTAATTCATTACAGAGAAGCTTTATTGGAGGGAGTGAAGAAAGGAGCACAAAAGGTCACAAATATACACCAAGTATCTCAACTTATGCAGGGAGAAGATGAAAGCCCAGCACAGTTTTATGAAAGACTATGCGAGGCCTATTACATGTATGCTTCCTTTGATCGTGAGGACTCCGAGAATCAGCGCATGGTGAACTTGACTCCAGTTAGTCAAAGCACCGACAACATCAGGAAAACGCTGCAGAAACAGGCTGGGTTGGCAGCCATGAGCACTGTGCAGTTGTTGGAAATAGCTCATCAGGTGTTTGTGAACAGAGATGCAGTAAGTCGCCGAGAGAAGGAGCGGCAGAATCAGAGGAACCCCTTGGAAGGGGCAGGACAAGGGAGGCCCTAGGAAGAACACCCAGTCTGACCGGCCGCGTCTACAGCTCAGCCAGTGTGCCTACTGCAAAGAGATAGGAAAAATAAGTGCCCTCAGTTGACAGGGCAAGAGGGCAACTCCAAGCAAGAAGCCTCGGGAAAAGATGAAGCTGCCCTGTTTAGCCTGGCAGGGGGGCCAAAAGACTGAAGGGGACTGGGCTCAAATGCCCCCAAAGAGCCCGTGGTCAGGATGACAGTGGGGGGCAAGGACATTGAATTCTTGGTCAACGCCAGGTGGAGCACTTGGTGGTGACACCACCGGTGGCTGCTTTGTCCAGCAAGACAATAGACATGATTGGGGCAATTGGAGTTTTGGAAAAGCAGGCATTTTGCCTACCATGGTCCTGTTTGGTGGGAGGCCATGAGATTATACATCGAGATTATACACGGCTTCTTGTACATGCTGGACTGCCCCCTACCCCTCTTGGGGAGAGACTTGCTAAGCAAACCAAGAGCTGCTATCACCTTCACGGATAAGGGCTCCCTGCAGCTAAAACTGCCTCAGGCAGGGATTATCATGGCTCTCACAGTCCCTCGGGAGGAGGAGTGGAGACTCTTCCTGACTGAACCAGGACGAGAATTAACCCCTGCTCTAGCCAAGCGATGGCCACGGGTCTGGGCAGAGGACAACACCCCAGGGCTGGCAGTAAACTAAGCCCCAGTGGTTATCAAAGTAAAGCCAGGGCATTACCTGTCGGATAAAGACAGTACCCGGTCCCAAGGGAGGCTCTCGCGGGCATCCCAGTCCCTCTCAGATGCCTGAAGGCTTATGGTATTACAGTTCCTCGCCAGTCCCCTTGGAACACGCCTCTCCTGCCTGTCCCCAAGCTGGGAACCAGGGACTACTGACCAGTGCAGGACCTGCACCTGGTCAGCCAAGCAGCCGTGACCCTGCACCCCACGGTGCCTAACCTGTGTATGTTGCTTGGGTTGTCTCTGGCTGAGGACAGCTGGTTTACTTGTCTGGAGTTAAAGGAAGCCTTTTCCAGCATTGAGGTAGCCCCTGAAAGTCAAAAGCTGTTTGCTTTGCAATGGGAAAATCCAGAAACAGGCACCGCTACCCAGTACACATGGACCCGGCTACCCCAGGGGTTGAAAAACTGCCCCACCATCTTCGGGGAGGCACTCACCCAGGGTCCCTAGAAGCTTCCTGCCAAGAGCCTAGGATGTGTGCTGCTCCAATATGCTGATGACCTTTCACTGGGACACCCCGTGGCAGTCAGGTGCACTAAGGGAACACATGCCTTACTTAGGCACCTGGAGGACTGTGGGTAGAAAGCACCCAAGAGGAAAGCCCAGATCTGCAGGCAGCAGGTGCGATATCTGGGGTTCACTATTTAACAAGGGGAGCACAGCCTAGAGGTAGAAAGAAAACAGGTCATCTGCAACCTGCTGGAACCCAAAACTAGAAGGCAGGTAAGAGAATTCTTTTTTTTTCTTTTGAGACAGAGTCTCACTCTGTCACCAGGCACCAGGCTGGAGTGCAGTGGCATGATCTTGGCTCACTGCAACCTCTGCCTCTTGGGTCCAAGCAATTCTCCTGCCTCATCCTCCCAAGTAGCTGGGACTACAGACACACGCCATCACATCTAGCTAATTTTTATATTTTAGTAGAGATGGGGTTCACCATGTTGGCCAGGATGGTCTCAATCTCTTGACCTCGTGATCCACCTGCCTCGGCCTCCCAAAGTGCTGGGATTACAGGTGTGAGCCACCGCGCCCGACAGGTAAGAGAATTCTTGAGAGCCGTGGGCTTCTGTAGACCGTGTATTCTGAACTTTGCAGTACTGCCCAAACCCCTGTATGAAGTCACAAAGTGGGGAGACAAGGAACCCTTTGAATGGGGACCCCAGGAGCAGCAGACTTTCCACACCCTGAAGGGAAAACATGTCTACTTCGGCACTGGAATTACCTGACCTGACAAAGTCCTTTACATTATGTGTATCAGAAAAGGAAAAGATGGCCATTGGAGTGCTAACCCACACAGTGGGATCTTGGCCAAGGCCGGTAGCCTGCCTCTCTAGACAGCTAGACGGAGTTTCGAAGGGCTAGCCTCCATGCTTAAGAGCCCTAGCAGATAAGCTGACTCTGGGGCAGAATCTGAACATAAAGGCCCCTCATGTAGTGGTGACTCTAATGAATACCTAGGGATATCGCTGGCTGGCAACTGCCAGGCTAAGTCCCAGAGCTTGCTTTGTGAAGACCCCTGTATCACCACTGAGGTCTGTAACACCTTAAGCCCTGCTACCCTGCTCCCAGTGTCAGAGAGCTCAGTGAAAGGTGATTGCATTGAGGTGCTGGACTCAGTGTATTCTAGCAAGCCTGATCTCTGAGACCAGCCTTGGACAACCGCTGATTGGGAGCTGTACCTGGTTGGAAGCAGTTTCATTAACTCCATTGGAGATAGGTGTGCTGGGCATGCAGTAGTAACCTTAGATACAGTTGTTGACGCTAAATCACGGCTGCAAGGAACCTCAGCCCAGAAGGCTGAACTTATTGCCTTAATGCGGGGCTTGGAGCTGAGTGAAGGCAAGACGGTGAACATCTACACTGACTCTCGGTATGCCTTTCTAACCCTCCAGGTGCATGGTGCATTATACAAGGAAAACGGACTCTTAAACTCAGGGGGAAAAGAAATAAAGCATCGGCAGGAAATTCTGCAGCTATTAGACACAGTCTGGAAGCCCCAACGGGTGGCAGTCATGCACTGCCGGGGACACCAACGGGCCTCCACCGCTGCTGCCCTGGGCAACTCCCGAGCTGACTCAGAAACCCAAAAGGCAGTGTCCACCCCTTACCGAGCAGCAGTAATGGTCCCCCTACTCCCTCAAATGCCTGCTTTGGTGCCTACCTATTCTAAGGAGGAAAGGGACTTTTTTCAGAACGAAGGGGGACAGGTAATAAAGGAAGCGTGGATCCAGCTACCAGGTGGGAAAACAGCAGTGCCACAGCTGTTGAGCGCTGCTGTTGTGCAAGCCATGCATGAGACCACCCATCTGGCCAAGAATCTCTCGAAAAGTTGATAGGCAGGTACTTCAACATTTCACACTTGTCGGCTCTAGCAAAGGCAGTGCACAGTGATGTGTCACTTGTCGACAACACAACGCAAAGCAGGGTCCAGCGATCCCTCCTGGCTTACAGTCTTATGGAGCAGCTCCCTTTGAGGATCTCCAGGTGGGCTTCACTGAGATGCCCAAGTGTGGAGGTCATAGGTATCTGCTAGTTCTGCTATGCACATACTCTGGGTGGGTGGAAGGGTTCCCAACGTGAACCAAGAAAGCTTGTGAAGTAACTCGTGCTTTTTCGAGATCCCATTCCCAGGTGTGGACTGCCCTTACACATCAGCTCAGACAACAGGCTGGCTTTCGTGGCCAACTTGGTTCATAAGACAGAAATAGTGTTGGGAATCACTTGGAAACTGCATGCTGCCTACTGACCATGAAGTTCTGGAAAGGTGGAGCAAATGAACCAATCAGAACAGTTTAGGGAAAGTGTGCCAGGAGACAGGGTTAAAGTGGGTACAGGCACTTCCCATGGTGTTGTTTAAAATTAGATGCACCCCTTCTAAGAAAACAAGGTACTCCCCTTATGAGATACCATACCTTAGACCCCCTCCTCTACTACAGAGGATCCCAGGAACTCCTTGGGAGCTAGGAGAGATTGAATCAGAACAGCTACAGGTCTTAGGAAAAGTCACCCAAACCATCTCAGCCTGGGTTAATGAAAGGTGCCCAGTAAGCTTATTCTCCCCAGTTCACCCATTTTCACCAGGTGATCGAGTGTGGATACAGGATTGGAATGTCACCCCTTTGAAGTCCCAGTGGAAAGGACCCCTGACTGTAATTCCTCACCACTCCCACAGCTGTGAAAGTGGAAGGAATGCCAACTTGTATTAATCACAGCTGAGTAAAACCTGCAGCAGCTGAAACTTGGGAGATGCAACCAGACCCAAACAACAGCTGCAAAATCACCTTGAGGAAGTCGACAAACCTTGCCCCAGTTACACCGCTGAAGCTGACTGGTCCACACACGGCCAAAGCATGAGGAAACTCACTGTGGGACTCATTTTCTTGGAACCTGGACTCATGTAGTAAGAACCTTACCTGATTTTGGAGACTGTTCTCAGTGTCTACATCAGGTCACTGAAGTAGGGTGAAAAGTCACTACTGTCCTTTTCTTCTATAGCTATTATGAACGTACGGGGACTCCAAAAGGAACTTGTTTATATAATGGCACCCGGTATACGGTATGTACTCCTGGGGATGGACAGCCAGATGTCTGCTATGATCCCTCAGAACCCCCCATGTGCACAATTTTTGAGGTAAAATGCTTAGCAACTGTGGCATGGAAAACCTCAAGTAAGCTAATTGCTAGAACAGAGGAGAAAGGGGTCCCCAAGCAGTTGTCATAAAATTCGAGGCTTGTGCGGCCATGAACAAGGGGTGTCGTTCTCTTGGCTGGGAACAGAGTTACGCAGCAGAACGGAAATGTTTGCCAGAAGACAGGTTGGTGTAGTGATTGTACTTATTGGTCACATGTTATCTGGGCTACTTGGAAAAATAACGAAAGTGATCCTGTCCGCCTTATGAAGGGAAGAAGTGGTGCTCCCTGGAGTAACGGTCTCTGTACGTCTGGACATTACAGTTCATTACAGTTAATCATTGCAAATCCTCAGGACCCCTGCTGGGAAAAGGGAGAGCATGTGATGTTAGGAACTGATGGGAAGGGACTGGACCCCACGGCTAATAATTTAGGGGGAAGCCCAATGACATATGTCCAGCCCAGTGCCAGTATATCAGACTTTTTATGATGAGTTAAACGAACCAGCCCCAGAACTCCCAAAGAAGATGAAAAACTTGTTCTTCCAATTAGCTGAGAATGTGGCCCACTCACTTAATGTTACGTCTTGTTATGTGTATGGAGGAACTACAGTGGGAGACCGGTGGCCATGGGAAGCCCCAGAGTTAGTGCCCCTCTGATCCTGTCCCTGACCTAACCTCCATCCAAATAATTCAAACCAACAGCTTCTGGGTCCTAAAAGTTTCCATTTTTGGACAGCATTGCCTAGCCAGAGAGGGAAAAAACTTCACCATCCTGGTAGGAAAGCTCAGTTGCCTGGGACAGCAATTGTACAAAAAACAGTGAAATCAGTCACTTGGTTGAGCTCAAACTACACAAAGAACCCTCTCCTTACATTCCCTAAATTGCAGGATGCACGGAATCATCCCGGGCTGTGTCGAGACTGTTCAGTCCCAGCCGGGTCGCATTGGATATGCGGGCACAGAGCGTATGTGCGGCCACCTGAAAGATGAGGCACTATTAAACCCTCTTCCTTCTTACTGCCTGTCAAGACAGGCCAGTTGTTAGGTTACCCTGTCTATAAGTCTCCCTGGGAACCGAGAAGTCTGTCCATAGGAGATTGAAAAGATGATGAATGACCCCCTGGAAGAATCCTACAATATATGGGCGTGCTACATGGTCACAGGCTGGTTCATGGGGATACCAAACCCCAATTTATATAATCAACCGTATTATCTGGTTACAAGCTCCTTAGAAATAATCGCCAATAAAACTGGTAAAGCTTTAACGCTCTTGACCCAGCAAGAGACTCAGATGAGAAATGCTATCTACCAAAATAGACTAGCACTAGACTACTTGGTAGCAGCTGAAGGGGGAGCCTGTGGAAAATTCAATCTAACCAACTGTTTTTTGCATGTAGATGATCAAGGCCAGGCAGTTGAAAATATTGTAAGAGACATGGCAACAATGGCCTAGGTGCTGCTGTAAGTTTGGCAGGGGTTTAACCCTGGATCTATATATGTGGCATGGTACCCAGCTCTGGGAAGATTCAAAACTCTCATTGTAGGTGTGGTGCTGGTCATAGGTGTCTGCTTCTTACTCCCCTGCATACTGCCTGTGTTCCTTCAAATGGTTAGGGGACTGGTCACTACCATGGTTCACAGGAAAACCTCAGCTCAAGCATATATGAATCATTATCAATTGGTTTCTTGAATGACCAGGATAGTGAGGAAGACAGTGAGAACCCTCACTAAGAAGTAAGTGAAGTTCTCAAAGCGGGGAAATGAGGAAGGAGACCCCTTCTCCGAGCCTGTGCTTGGAGAAAAGGAGGAAGTAAAAGTAAAAGCCAGAGGTCAGTGGAAGGACCAATCGGGCCACCGGCCGGGTCTAAAGGTTAAAGATTAACCCCCCTATTCCTCACCACAATCCTATCTGTAGATCACAGACACCGGATGCAGGAATTTCCCCGGAAGGCATTGTTCTTGGTCAACTGCTCAGACCCCTACCTAGTCACGTCCACCACGCTTGCCTAATCGATCACGACCCTCCCGTGTGCACGTCTTAGATTGTAAGCCTTTAAAAGGGCCAGGATTTTCTTTGCCAGGGAGCTTGGTTATTGAGGCTTGAGCCAGCTGCAGCTCCTGGCCGAATAAAACTGCCATTTCCTTCCCGGTTTGGTGTTCAAGAGGTTTGTTCGTGGCCGCTGCTGCTTTAAGACCACATTCCTTTAGTGCAGGAATCTGGCAGTGGAGGGAAGGCTCAGGCCCTGAATGACTCTGGGAGAAGGTGGTGGGTGCTGCACAGAGTGGGGTCCTCCTTCCTGCTGTTCTCAACAGAAAAGGAAGCAAGGGCCACAGTGAGCTGCATGGACACAGCTTCCACACTGGAATGAGGAAGAGAGGATGGTGGCAGTGGCAATGTAGCTAGGGTCACCACCCAACGGGTTCACCTTGCCCTCTGCTTAAACAGAGCCAATTTCTCAAGACAGGAGAGTTGTATTAGAAAAAGGGTAATTCATGCAGGGCTGGCCGTGCTTGAGACGAGTTTTATTATTCAAATCAGTCTCCCGGAGTATTAGAGATCAGAGTTTTTAAGGGTAACTTGGTGGGTTGGGGGAAGCCAGTGAGCCAGGACTGCTGATTGGCTGGGTAGGAGATGAAATCATAGAGAATTGCAACTGTCCTCTTGCTCTGAGTCAGCTCCTGGGTGGAGGCTACGTGATGTGATGAGTCAGTTCATCAACCTGGGTGGGGCCAGCTCATCTACCACGTGGAGGGTCTGCAAAATATCTCAAGCACTGATCTTAGGAGCAGTTTAGGGAGGGTCAGAATTGCATGGCCTCCATCTGCATGACTCCTAAACCATAATTTCTAATTTTGGGGTGAATTTGTTCGTCCTGCAAAAGCAGTCTAGTTTCTAGGTAAGGAGGAGGTTTGTTTTGGAAAAGCGCTGTTATTGTCTTTGTTTTAAACCATCAATTATCAACTAAGTTCCTCCCAAAGTTAGTTCAGCCCATGCCCAGGAATAAACAAGGACAGTCTGGAGGTTAGACGCAAGATGGAGTTGGTTAGGTCAGCTCGGTTATACTTTTGTGATGGTGTTTTGTGCAGGCCAGGTCTCACTAACGCGGGCCTCCAAACAACTGCTTCCGCGCTGACTGAGTGGTTAAGTTAAACATTAAGATCTGAAAGAGCCAGCGCCCTGTGCGAAGGCTGGAAAGTAACAAAAGCCCACGGAGAGTCTTACCCAGGCCTTTCCTGGGCCTTAAATCTTAAAAAGATAATGAAGGAATTCTCGTACAGGACTCATTTAAGATTAAGCAAGTTTACTGGCGGTCTGAGGGAACTCCCTAAAACTCCATGATTTAGCAGGAGACACGATAAGGACAATCACCCCAGCACCTGAACCCCTTTAGATTAAGTAAATTTACTAAGGCTCCAGAAAAGCATGTTCAGGACTCAGATCTTAGTTATAAATTAAAAGAAGTTAATCACTTATGTCTTCAGATGAATGCACACTTGCACATAGACATATATATATCTTAAAAGATATATAAGCTTTGGAACACTTGTAATTTTGAGTTGGTCTGGCAATATTTTCCAGGTCTTCTCCCTGTAACCATTTACAGACATGAAAACTCTTTTTCTTCCCAGTTCGTCTGCATCTCATTATTGGGCCATGAGAAATAGCAGCCCCACTCTCAGTTTGGTCTAGAAGCAGTTTCACTTCCAGATGGATGATTAAGCAAAAACTTCACATGTTACATTAGAGTCTCCTGAAACTGGTCAGTGGCAGGTGGTAACGATTTCCTGGCTCTCAAAGGAAAGCATCGATAAATTACAGCCCCATGAGGAATGCATTAAAATGATAAATGGTCTCTCCTGCTCTCAGGAACTTATGGGTCACGTTGGGGACACAGAATTGGTTTGCCTCAAAAGAGGGAAAAATATAAACCATGCAAGCCCCTGGAGGCTATAATTCAGAGATGACAGATTTCAATTCACCAAGGCAGTGGAAACATAGCATAAACCTAGACCAGAGCAGAGCTCAGCAGAAGGCGATGACCTTGGGTTTATAGAGGGCTCTGTCCCACAGAGGACCGGGCTCTATGTCTGTGGCCAAGCTTCAGGTCTGGGTTTTGAGAGCAAGCCTCAGATCACCACCTGGACAGACTGTTTGCCATGATGGAGTGAAATACCCTCACAGCATACAGGTAAATTTGTTTTTTTAAAGACTGTAAGCACCATATAAGTATAAAACAATTTTATTGTTAATTGGTTCTGTAAACCAAAAATAAAATTCTAAACCCCTTAACCAACCCAATGGAACCTCCTCTGGGCCAAGGGCATTCCATTGTGGAAATTCAAGCCATTATGGGAAGGCTCATTATAAGCTTCTCCTTTTGGATTTCGGCACAACTGATCAGCATTAACATTAAAACGGACATCTGAAGACTGACAAGCAGACTCTTTGTAGTGATTAGCTACCAAATTCCAACCTGACTCTGGTATAGCATCACATAACAAATAGCAGGCCCTGAAAGAAATCAAAGTATTTTACCCCAAAGCACATTTATTTTACATATTTTGAAAAGGCCCTGCAGAGTTCTCTCTTGTGGGGAGAATCTACATTGTGTAGAATCCCATCCCCTCTCCAGGTCTTTTCCTGATCCAGGAGAGATACCTGAGATTATGGTACCTTTTTCGGTCTGGTAAGAGACATTTACAATCTAGTCTCCCTGAAGCCTACTACCTGGAGGCTTCGTCTGCATAATAAGAACCTTGGTCTCCACAGCCCTTATCTTAACCCAGACCTGCCTTTCTGTTGATTCCAGGCCTTTAGATAGTAACTCTTTCAACCAACTGCCAATCACGATCTTTGAATCCATCTGTGACCAGAAAGACCCTGCTTCAAGCTGTCCCACCTTTTCAGACCAAACCAATGTGCACCTTACCCGTATTGATTGATATCCACCTATAACTTCTGTCCTCTTAAAATGTGTAAAATCAAGCTGTGACCTAACCATCTCAGAAACATGTTCTCAGGGCCTCTTGAGACTGTGCTTTGGGCTGTGGCCAATTCATATTTGGCTCAGAATAAATGTCTTCAAATATTTTACGGAGTTTGACTCTTTTTGGTCTATAGCCCTCAGCCTGGCTGCTTGTACAGTTCTAGTTCCTGGGCAGTGGATGAGGACAGAGGATCCACTGCCTTGGCCTGCCTCACAGGCCCTGCACTGGTGACATGGGAGCTACTCCTCCTGACCCTGCTCATTAGAAATCAGCCAAGAAGGTCCTGCCCTCAACACTTCCCTGGGAGAGTACAACTTTTCTGCCTGAGACAAATAGTCATCATAGAATCTACTGGGACAGTCATGTTACAGGAAAGGGGTCCTGATTGTTAGAAGTCAAATGTTGATGCTGCCAAAGAAATAGTACTGGAAGATAAATTCTCTCAGCAAGGCAATTTACTTCTGTAGAAGTGTATGGCTCATGGAGGGACCAATGGTGGCCGCATGCTTGGACAAGGGGGGAAGGTGTACTTATGCCTGACGGGGGGTCATCCCTACTACTGTGTCGTTCCCCTATTGGCTAGGGTTAGACGACACAAGCTAGACTAATCCTGACTGGCTATTTTAAAGAGAGCAGGGGTCTGAGCTGGAGGGGCAGAGAGGGTGTTTTGGCAGGAAGGATGGTTATGGGAGGGTCAGAGCAGGTAGCCACGGGTGATGTAGGTCAAAGAAGATGACTGAGGCAGGTGACCGGGATGAGTCAGGATGGAGCTGGGGGCTGGCGGAACAGATGTGAACTACTGATTAGAACCTGTGGAGAAGGTTGTTACTGGAATTATGAGGAAGTTAAACTTTAAAATAGAGAATTAAAGAACAGGAGAGCTGAGCATACTGACATACTGTTTCTTTGAAGAGAAACTTGGGGTTCACTATAACACAATTCAGACCCCAGGAGAGGGTTCTTGGATCTCTCTCTTCAGGGTGAGTCTGTAAAGTGAAAGCAAGTTTATTTGAAAAGAAATAACAGAATGGTAAGTTCATAGGCAGAGCAGCCCCAAGGGCTGCTGATTGCCCATTTTTATGGTTATTTATTGGTTATATGCTAAACAAGAGGTGAACTATTTATGCCTCCCATTTTTAGACCATGTAGGGTAACTTCTTGATGTTGTCATGGCATTTGCAAACTGTCATGGTTCTGGTGGGAGTGCAGCGGTGAGGACGATTGAAGGTCACTCTCGTGGTGTGACCATCTTGGTTTTGGAGGATTTGGGCCAGCTTCCTTCCTGCAAACTGTTTTACCAGCAAGGTCTTTATTACCCGTGTTTTGTGCTGACCTCCTGTCTCATCCTGTGCTTTAGAATGTCTTAACCGACTGGGAATGCAGCCAGTAGGTTTCAGCCCTATTTCACCCAGCTCCTATTCAAGATGGAGTTGCTCTGGTTCACATGTCTCTGACAGTTACGTCTCTTAGCTGAAGTAGAAATATCCCTAACCTATACCTCCCAGTTTTTCTAGTAGATGTAAGACAGCTGCAGGTTCTTTGCTGCTTTTCCAACAGAAAGGTGGCATCTTATTCCTGTCCCCTTGGATCTCAGAGGCCTTCATGACTGCTTAGCCCAGAACAATACTGAAGTGGCATTGTTGTCTGGGGTAAATACCCGGAGTTGATTGTCTGACGCCTAGAAGATTAAGACATAAACACACACGTGGATTGAGTTTAGGAGTGGAGGTTTAACAGGGAAAAGAGAAAGAAAGGAGAACAGCTCTCTCCCTTGTGAGAGAAAGAGGGACTCCCGAAAGGGGAAAATCCAGCCTATGTCAGACTGCACCAGATTTTGTAGTCAGGCTTAAGGAGTGGTGTCTGATTTACATAGGACCCACAGATTGGTTTTCCAGGGTGTGACGTTTACATAGCGCCGGGGAAGATGGGTCACACCACCTTAATCTTATTATGCTAATAGGGCTTTGCCTGGCTGGTGCCATGCTGTTTTCTCCCTACTGTACACATGGCTGGCAAAGAGAAGGGAAGGCGGAGCAGCCATTTTTAACATACTTGGTCCCAGGTAGCCTTTTCCTATTGGCACAGCTCTCGGCATCCACCCATTCAACTTCCGGCTTGCTTGTCTACGTCTGCAGTTCAATTTTACAGGCTACTCTTTGTTAGAAAGAAAACTATTTCAGGGCTGCTTTTCATTAAAAGGAAAACCTTTCTGAGGACTCCTATATTCTCATTGTCTGCCTAAGTAATTTCTTCTTAACTCCTATATCAATATGGCAGACGTTACTCTTTGCAAGTCTGCAGCCTTGAGCTTTAAAATTAAGACTCGTGATTTCTACTTCCTGTCTGTTAGAATGCTTGCTCCAGTACCCTGAGACAGCTGTGAGGAAGCCCAAAAATAGGCACGTGGAGATGCCCCCAGCCAGTCCTGTCTGTTCTACACATGCTAGCCTGAGAAACAGACATATAAATAGAGAAACGATCTTGGACATCCCAGCCCGGCAATAGATCTGGAGGACTAACAAGGAGCCCAGCCAACAGCCGGAGTAAAGGTCCAGGAATATGGTGCCAGGTAAGATGCCCCAGCCTCCTCCAACTGTTTCAGCCACCACCCCCATTGCCTCATCTGCCTCATCTTGGTTGTGCCAGCCCCTAATTTCTGACACACAAAGTGTCTGCAGCAAAATTCCTGTTGTTTGAGGCCAGTAAGTCTTAGACTATTTTGCTACACAATAACAGATGACTTAGCCATGCAAACACATAGAATTTTACGCATTTTTAAAAATGGAGAAATTCTAGATGAGGTATCATTTCTACCCCTGGCAACATCTCATCTCCTTAGACAGTGGGCAAAGACATCCAGATTCACCATAAACCTCCGCTGTCCAGAAAACAACTTGACATTTCACCTGTCTATTGTCACAGCTCCCAAGAACCCAGAAGCAGGACCAGCAAATACAGCCTTGGAACCAGGGTTTCAAAAGTCACAGAGCTTTGTATTTGCCCCCATTTGACATAGGTGTAACAGAATTAACATCCAATTTTCTTGGGATTAAAGCATTTTCTCTGGGAATGTGTCTGAGTCTGTTAGCATCAGTGTTGATGTGGTAGGTTCATTCACCCACCACAGCTTGAAGAGAAAACTCAGCTTTGTCTTGCAAAATAAGTATCTTTTCCTGCCTTTTGTTTTGATTTCTCACTGAAACCAGACATCTTTGCAAGCTATACCACATCCTAAAACAGGAGCCTAACAATCTTGTGGAGCGATGGGGTGCTTTTGTTGAAAATTCCTGTGCAATTGTATATTTTGCTGTTTTATTTTATAACCACTGTGGTAGCTATAGATGTCCTTCTTCTGCTATTTCCCTGTGCCTTCCCTTTTTCTGCTGCTCACTCAGATGTGGCCAAGCTGACAGTGTCTGTCAGATGCCTGTGGCTGAGTGAAAACTCGACAGCAGGTAGTTATCATTTCACAAAGTCTTCTATTCCTAGACCTCTTTTTCTGATTTTGCTAAAAAGAATGTGTTACATTTAATACATCGAGTTCTGGGTTAAAAGTGGACAAGGCAATGCATTTATAATTTTATCTCTCCTGTGTTTATTCTACTGTGAAATTGTTTTCTGGGAGGTGATTAATCCCCCCTGGTTGAATATTGTAGTGATTGGAAGGAAGGTGCTAACTGGGCTCGCCTGTCATCAGAGGTGTCATCACAGCTGTGTCGGACATCATAGCGGACAAATGACCGAGCTATTGACCTTCACTCATTTGCAATGGCTGTTTCCCTGTGGAGGGAACCCGAACATCCATGAGATCAACTGTGGGGCTTTATAGATTTGGGAAAGAGTGAGTGGAGAGAAAGAGTGGTCAGATGCCCACTGTGGCCAAGCCCTAGTGACCAGCCTGTCCACAGGCAGCTTCTCCATCTCAGCTCCCCATTGAAGGAAAGAGCACAGTGTCCTGAAGGACCACGCAGGTCTCTGTACTGGTCTTGCCTAGAGTACTGCAGGCCTTAAGGGCAGGAACTCGGGCTTCAAGCCCCTTCAGGAAGTATCCACATTTCTCCCAGACTCCCGGACCAGCCTTGACGGGATGTAGAATGCAAGACATTGCTCTGGTGCCAAATGGTCTTGGAGTTGTGTAATGGATGGAATTTTAAAAACATTTTCAACAGCAAGGAAGATATGTGGGCCCTGCTGTCTCCTTAATGGGTTAGTTTTCAGCCTGAGAGCATGAGAGCTGGTTAGTTAGGATCAGATCAAGTGAGGGACCAGCTCAGACACTGCATCTAGATCCTCCCATCAGGTGGAGCCAAGACTGAAGGGAACTGACCTGGCTGCTGTTATGGATGGTGGATTTCAACTGACCAGGCAAGGCTGACATTGAGGTGGATAAGGTTATATGGGATCAGGTAAATAGGCCACGTGGGGCTCCAGGTGAAGTGCTCTGACAAAGGCAAGATGCAGCAGTCCAGGCAAGATGACGTCATGGGTGTCTGCCAGCATGTAACAGGGTCCCAGCTGCTTTTTGGAATACAGAGCCCACTAAAGTAGAGACTAGGGCAGAGATGGAGTCATAAGGATTGGAGTCCAGGGTGGGCTCAGCAACAAGTCATCGTCAGTATCAGATCCTGGCCCCAGGTCAGGACTGAACCCATAGCAAGGGGCCCCGCAGGCTGGCACTAGAGCAATGTCTTGCATCCTACATCCCGTCAAGGCTGGTCCTGGAGTCTGGGGGACATGTGGATACTTCCTGAAAGGGCTTGAAGTCTGATCCCTGCCCTTAGGGTCTGCAGTCCTGTAGCAAGGAGACCAGCACAGAAATGCCTCACATGCCTGACCTAGCAGACCCTGCTTGGGTTGAGAAGGCTGTTTCTCCCACAGGGCGTGCCAGCTCAGGTAGGAGCCTGCAGGATAGTGAGGAGGATGTTGACTCCTGCCCAGTCAGCCAGGTGACCACGCTGCCCCTGCTA
The DNA here is from genome assembly GCF_001604975.1 of Cebus imitator. Lineage (NCBI taxonomy): Eukaryota > Metazoa > Chordata > Mammalia > Primates > Cebidae > Cebus > Cebus imitator. Next base: position 1,820,381 of record NW_016107720.1, read on the forward strand.
GTAATGATGGACAGACCTCAGTTCATCTGCACACCTCCAGGAACCAATCCCTGAGGCCTTCAGAGAAGCTCAAGTTGTGGGAATGGTCTTAAAGTAAGGAGAAGCAACTATGACCAGAAACTTCTGGAATGGGAAGCTTCTCTGGGGCAGCCACAGGAGGAGGGGGACTTGAAGGTTGTCAGGATGGCAGCAAAGGGAAGGATGAGTACAGGAAAGTTGAGTGATGTGTCAGGTGTCTCAGCCAACCCAGAGGGCAAAGCACATGGCTGTGTAGGTGGCCATGAGTGCTCTTCTGGCCAGCATTTGCTGTGTCCAGCCTGAGGGGGTTTAGTGCAGACACGCAGCCAAACAGACTGGGTCTCCAGCCACGACACTCACTCACTGGCTGGCTAATCAGGGGCAAGATATTGAGTCTCCTTGCCCACCTATTGCTCATCTGTAAAATACATCATTGATCCCTGCTCTACAGAGCTGCTGCGATGCTAGATGGAGTAACATGAGAGGGCTCGGCCCCGCCCTTGCCCTCAGAACACACTCATAAATGGTGAGCAGAGTCTGAAACACTCAGGAAAACTCTCCAAACATTGGTCCTGCTCCCCACCCCTAGTTATCTTAGGTGTCCAGCGGAGGAAGAGCTTGGGCCCTGGGTCTTGAGAGTTTTAATGTTGTTACTGAGGTAGAATGTATAGACAGAAAGGGGCACCGATTGTAAATGTGCAGCCTGATGCATTTTTTTCATATATATATGTATATATATATTTTAATTGCATTTTAGGTTCTGGGGTACATGTGCAGATAATGCAGGATTGTTGCATAGGTTCATACATGGCACTGTGGTTTGCTGCCTCCATCCCCATCACGTATATCTGGTATTTCTCCCCATGTTATCCCTCCTCAAATCCCTACCACCCACTGTCCCTCCCCTAGTCCCCCGCAACAGACCCCAGTGTGTGATGCTCCCCTCCCTGTGTCCATGTGTTCTCATTGTTCAACACCCACCTATGAGTGAGAACATGTGGTGTTTGATTTTCTGTTCTTGTGTCAATTTGCTGAGAATGATGGTTTCCAGGTCCATCCATGCCCCTACAAAGGACACGAACTCATCGTTTTTGATGGCTACATAATATTCCATGGTGTATATGTGCCACATTTTCCCTGTCCAGTCTGTCATTGATGGGCATTTGGGTTGGTTCCAGGTCTTTGCTATTGTAAACAGTGCTGCAATGAACATTCATGTGCATGTGGCCTTATAGTAGAACAATTTATAATCCTTTGGAAATATACCCAGTAATGGGATTGCTGGGTCAAATGGAATTTCTATTTCTAGGTCCTTGAGGAATTGCCACACTGTCTTCCACAATGGTTGAACTAATTTACACTCCCACCAACAGTGTAAAAGTGTTCCTATTTCTCCACATCCTCTCCAGCATCTGTTGTCTTTAGATTTTTTAATGACCACCATTCTAACTGGCGTGAGATGGTATCTCAATGTAGTTTTGATTTGCATTTCTCTAATGACCAGTGATGATGAACATTTTTTCATATGTTTGTTGGCCTCATATATGTCTTCTTTTGTAAAGTGTCTGTTCATATCCTTTGCCCACTTTTGGATGGGTTTGTTTGTTTTTTCTTGTAAATCTGTTTTAGTTCTTTGTAGATTTTGGATATAAGTTTTTTGTCAGATGGGTAAATTGCAAAAATTTTTTCCCATTCTGTTGGTTCACTCTAATGATTGTTTTTTCTGCTGTACAGAAGCTCTGGAGTTTGATTAGGTCACATTTGTCTCTTTTGACTTTTGTATCAATGCTTTTGGTTTTTTAGTCATGAAGTCCTTGCCTATGCCTATGTCCTGAATGGTTTTGCCTAGGCTTTCTTCTAGGGTTTTTATGGTGTTAGGTCTTATGTTTAAGTCTTTAATCCACCTGGAGTTAATTTTAGTGTAAGGTGTCAGGAAGAGGTCCAGTTTCTGCTTTCTGTACATGGCTAGCCAGTTTTCCCAACACCATTTATTGAACAGGGAATCCTTTCCCCATTGCTTGTTTTTGTCAGGTTGTCAAAGATCAGATGGTTGTAGATGTGTGGCATTGCCTTCAGGGCCTCTGTTCTGGTCCATTGGTCTATATCTCTGTTTTGGTACCAGTACCATGCTGCTTTGATTACTGTGGCCTTGTAGTATAGTTTGAAGTCAGGTAGTGTGATGCCTCCAGCTTTGCTCTTTTTGCTTAGAATTGACTTGGCTATGTGGGCTCTCTTTTGGTTCCATATGAAGTTTAAGGTAGTTTTTTCCAGTTCTGTGAAGAAGGTCATTGGTAGCTTGAGGGGGATAGCATTGTATCTATAAATTACTTTGGGCAGTATGGCCTTTTTCATGACATTGATTCTTCCTAACCATGAGCGTGGAATGTTTCTCCATCTGTTTGTGCCCTCTCTTATTTCTAGTTTTCCTCGAACGGGTCCTTTACATTCTTTGTTAGTTGTGTTCCTAGGTATTTTATTCTCTTTGTAGCAATTGTGAATGGCAGTTCATTCTTGAATTGGCTCTCTTTAAGTCTGTTATTGGTGTACAGGAATGCTTGTGATTTTTGCACATTGATTTTGTATCCTGAGACTTTGCTGAAATTGCTTATCAGTTTAAGGAGATTTGGGGCTGAGATGATAGGGTCTTCTAAATATATAATCATGTCATCTACAAATAGAGACAATTTGACTTCCTCCTTTCCTAATTGAATACCGTTTATTGCCTAATGCATTTTTATGCCATGAACATCTCTGCATTGGCACCAAGACCAGGAACAATGACATCACCAGTGCCCTGAGAAGCCCTCCTGTGCTGCTCACAGCCCTGCCTACCTAGCGCTCCACTGTCCTGACCTCTGTCCACACGGGTTAGGTTGGATGTCTTTGTAGATTATAAAAGTAGAACCATGCCCACATACATTCTTACATGGCTTCTTTCGTTGCATTTGCGTGTATGTGTTCATTGTGCTTATTGTGCATGGGTGTGGAGGGTTCCTTATTCTTGCCATGTAGTATTAAATTGCATGACTATAATACCCACAGTGTATTTCATTATTATTTCACTGAAGGACATTTGTGTAGTTTCTAGATAATAGCTATTAATAAAGGGAACGTTCTTGGATCCATTGTTTAGAAAGCATGTGTTTGCATTTCCGTTGGTTATATATCTAGGAGTGGAGTTGTTGGCTCACACACGCGTGGACTTACCCTTAGTACATCTGCAAGGAGCTATGCAAGGTGATTATCTCACTTTATATTTCCAGGCTAGTGCATTTTCACATCTATGTGTCCTGGTGCCACTTATGGAAAAGTGCTATCATAATGTCACCTCTGTTACAGATCCAGGGACCCCGTATGCATAGATCAGTTCAGGACTCTATTCTAACACGTTGGCAAGTCTGTCTGCCCTTGCACTGATAATAGCATGCTATCTTAATCAGTGAACTTTGTAACAGATCTTAATATTTGGTTGTGCTAGCCTTTCACCTTGTTTTTCCTTCAAGAATGTTACTCGTATATTTTTGCATTTCCGTAAGAATTTTATTTTCATTTTGTTTGTTTTTATTTTTAAAAACTGCATTTCCATAAGAATTTTAGAATCAACTTTTCTGTTCATACGTATACCCACAAACACAAAACCTATAGAATGTGAATTGGGATGTTTAATCTGTAGACGAATGGTTTGGTGAGCCTGGCTCTGGGCTGTCCTGTCTACCCTTCCTTTGCAAGAAGCAGTTATGGGAAGGGGCCTGATGTGTCTCCTTACGTGCCCACTGATAGGAGAGCCGCTTTGCACGAGAGGCCTGATCCATGAAGACAGACACGAGATCGGGGGCTTCAGGCTGCTCTGAGTGCTGCACGCTGCCTGCTTCCCCACATCCCGAGGCATTAGAGAAACACAGAGGTTGTATTACATTCTCAGAGAACGCCACATTGGCCCAGCAGGCTCCAGAAAACCATTCTGGAACTTGATTTGCAAAGATTAAATCTCTGCCTTCAATCTATTAATTTCAGACAAAGGAGGAAGTAAAGGTTAGCCCAGCATCCAGAAGGGAGAGGCCTTGCTCTTCTCTCCAGGGGAACTGCAGAGAGGAGGCTGGCTTCCCCTGATCCCCTGGAAATGCTCCCAGTGCCAAGCCCTGCACACTTTATGAGGTGCCATTGCCCCTTATTCTCCTCCATGTCTGTCTCATTTGGCTGAAGGTGTGGCTGTCCACCAGTGAGTTGGGGGGATGAGGGGCTGCTCCTGAGTGCAATGTGGGCTACACCCAAAGAGGCTGGAGCAGTGGAAATGCAAGCGTGAGAGGACCTCAGACCTTTCCTTAGGAACATCAGGAGAATACAGCTGAAAAGGCCTGCCCTCCTGCCGTTCGCTCCACCAGACTTTCCCAAGGGACTTCCTATGCTTCATGGCTGCCCAGTGACCCTGGTCTTTCCAAATTTTACCCTCCCTGGTCATAAATGCATATCATTGGAGGATTATGATGGCTATGGAAACTTGCTTCACATCCAGATGAACTTGTCTTCAGGAACACCTACTAATTTCACCAAGTAATTGGCCAGGCTGGTGGCAGACTCTCCCTCCTGGAGCCGCCTCTGCTAGAAAGGGTCTGGCACATTCAGTAGAATTTGTTACTTTTCCCTGGAAGTAATTTGTGTTTTGGGCACTCACCACTAATACATGATTCACTTCCCTTGAGTTTTCCCGTTATGATTTTTGTCTTACCCTGGCTGACCTTGTGGCCACTGTGTTTGCCAACCGCTGCCCCATTGCAGGCGTCCCAGAGAGCTGAGTTCGCTCCTCTGTCAATGCTTCTGAGTGATAGAACCCTCTATAAACTCAAGAAGACCTGGAAGGTGGCTCAAGGACTCCACCCAGCCCATAAAAGGCCCATCATTGCGTCTCAGGGAAGCTCATATGGCAGGCGACCAGCAAGGATGGCTGTTACTCTTCCATTATGATGGGATTTGGGCTTCATCCAAGGCAACATGGGGTCTGACCTTGGGCAGCCTTGCTTCTCATACTGCCCTGCCTTTCTGACCATCTGCTTCCTGTGTGTAAACAGATAGCCCTGAGTGGACGCCCTGGGGTGTCAGTGGGAGTTAGCATCCCTCTTTCCTCTGCTTTCTGCAAGTCGCCTTCATGATCTTTCGAAGCAGAATCAGACAGGGTATCTTGTTCAGCTTCACGGGAAGCCAGCACCTGCCCCAGGGCTCCCTTAGCTATGCCCTGTTATCTAAATATTACCAATTCTCAAAAATACTTCTCTCTGGTTCTGTGATCAATGGCAGAAGCAGGAATGTGATCACAAGTCCTGAAGGCAGCACCTGGACCTTCCTGGTGGGGAGCTCATTTGCTGAAGCTCCCAGGGATCCCACTCTGCGTGAGAAAGGGACACTTTAGGTGACCAAATATTGGGCTCCAAAAATCTAGATGCTTTGCCTTAAGTCATCATGACTTCTGGGTACATGGCTTCCTCAGCTTTGTTTCCCAGTTTAATCCCAGAAGAATGAGACCCCAGGACTGGAATAGTGAGTAGCAGCCTCTGTCTGCCAGGTAAGCAATGCAGTGGAGTCACTGCTCTCAGCCCCAGGGCCATGTGCCAAGGCAGGCGAGCATCCCGGGACTCAGCCGAGGGCACTGGCTGACTCAGAGACCTTATCCTTAGGTCTGGGGTTCTTAATTTCTTAGCAAATTACTTAAACTTCTCGAATCCCAATGTTCTCATTTATGAACTGAAAAGAATAATACCTATCCTAAGGTATTTTTGAAGAGACTGATAAGAATAATGCAGATAAAGGTGCTTGTGCCTCCTAAGGAGCTCGTGTGTGCATCTCTGCGGAGTACATGCCTTGCAGTGCACGGCTGGGCCAAAGGACAGGTGAGTTCCACCTTCACGAGAAGGTACAAGCTCCCCTGTGCACTCCTCTAACCGTGTACAGTAGTGCAAGGTAGACCGGGCACCACTCCCCATTTGCCACCCTGCAGTATGTCAGGATTATCCACCTTTGCCATGTGACCTGGCGGTTCTTCCTGCCAGAGCACAGTTCCGTCCCATTGGTGATGGACTTGGCCAGGCTATGTTCTGCCTCATGGGTCAGATCTGCAGATCCGATGCAGAAAGAAGCCAGACGTGTGCTCATGTGGCTTCATGTGGCCTCCTGGGCTATTGTGCTGCTCCATGAGAAGAGGATGTGCCAGGCAGCCAAGGCACCTTCCATGCTCTCCAGAAGGGAGCCTTGTGGAGCCAAACCAAACCTGACCGGATGGGGCCAGAGCAGGGTGGGTGACGAGAAACTACTTGACGGGTACATGTATGGTATTTGGGCAATGGGTACTCTAAAAGTCCCGACTGGACCATTATGCAATCTGTGCAGGGAACACAGCATGCAGGTCACTGCAGCCTTGAACTCTTGGGCTCAAGCGATCCTCCTACCTTAGCCCCCTGAGTGTCTGTGACCACAGGCATTTGCTACAATACCCAACTAATTTTCTTTCTTTTAAAACTTTGTGTGAACATGGAAGGTCTTACTATGTTCCCTAGGCTGGTCTCGAACTCCTGGACTCAAATGATCCTCCCATGTCAGCCTCCCAAAGTGCTGGGAGCACAGGCAGGAACCACTGTGCCTGGCCAATACCATACAAATTTATACAAATTAAAAAAATACAGCTGCACAGAAGCCCAGAATCTGTCTGGGCCCAGTGAAGCTCAAACCTGCTCAGCCCTCAGCCCCAGCTGGCCCTGGGGAGTGCGCCTCAGTGTCTGTTGTTAGAAGCCACTAGAATCCTGAAATCATTTGTTAAGGGAAAAGCTGACTAATGGGGTTCATGAGTGTGTGACAAATAATTTGACGTCCATTAATTCAAGATGGACTATGATATGATAATAGAAATATACAATAGACAAAAATGAATTACATAAATCATGATACAAATGCTGATAATGTGACACCACTCACACAAAGTTAAAATGCAGGTATATAATATATTACTTAGGAATAAATAGGGATGATGAAGTATTTTTAAATGTCCAGAAATTATGGTAGTCACCTGCAGGGATGGATCAAAGGCAGATTGCTAATCAGAGACCTAAATGTTTTGGCAAAATTATGTGTTTTTTTGCTTTTTTTCACTTTTTGAGACAGGGTTTCTCTCTGTGGCCCATGCTGGAATGCAGTGGTATGATCATGGCTCACTACAGCCTTGAACTCCTGGGCTCAAGAAATCCTCCCACCTAAACTTTCCAAGCAACTAAGACTATAGGCTCGCACCACTACCCCGACTAATCTTTTTTTATTATTATTATTTTTGTAGAGATGGGGTCCTAGAATGTTGCTCAGGCTGGTCTCAGACTCCTGGGTTCAAGTGATCCTCTTACCTTGGCCTCCCAAAATTTATTTTTATGCTTCTAATTTGTATGTCTCATGTTATGAAACAAATATGAAATGTTAAAATTTAAAATATTTATGATTAACTTAAAAAATTCAAATATTACCTTGTCCATCTTTATGAATTTGCCCATGCACACAAAGCATGCTGGGTCCACACCTGTGCCACAGCGGAGAACCCAGGGCTCTCCCTCGCCTTGACGATGTGTGGAATCCTGGCTGGGATGCCCCAGGTGAGCTGCCCACACAGGTCATCAGGGAGGAGGAGCAGGAGTCACCAGCAGGAGCTGGCTGAGCATCACGGGAAATCCCACCAGGCTGTGGGCAGTTCTGAGGGAGGAGATGACCTGCCTCTGGCCTGGCTGTCATTTTGGTGCTTGTCATGGCATTTGTTGTTCCTCTCATGTCACATTTTTGTAGATGGCTTATCTCCTGGCAGAATGCAGGGGAACAGATTGGCAGGCACATGGCCTCCTCTATTTGCTGAGTCTATTTACCCCTCCTGTGCTCATAGGTGATGACACCTCCAGGAAACCAGGGCTTCAGCTGTCGCAGAGATCACCAAAATGTGGCCTTCCAATGTGCTAACTCTGTGTTAATGACGGGCTAACTGCAGCTGGTAGGAGCAAAGAATACAGTTGAGGTGTATCTTCAAATCTTCCATCTTTTTTTTTTTTTTGAAACAGAGTCTCACTCCGTCACCAGGAGTCAGGCTGGAGTGCAGTGGCACAACCTCAGCTCACTGCAACCTCTGCCTCCCAGGTTCAAGCAATTCTCCTGCCTCAGACTCCAAAGTAGCTGGGACTACAGGTGCGCACCACCACGCCCAGCTAATTTTTTTGTATTTTTAGTAGTGACAGGGTTTCACCATGTTGGCCAGGATGGTCTTGATCTCTTGACCTCATTATCTGCCTGCCTTGGCCTCCCAAAGTGCTGGGATTACAGGCATGAGCCACCGCTCCCGGCCTGTTCTATCTTTTTACTTTTAAAAATGTTGGCCAGGCACAGTGGCTCACGCCTTTAATTCCAGGACTTTGGGAGGCTGAGGCAGGCAGATCATGGGATCAGGAGTTCGAAACCAGCCTGACCAACATGGTAAAACCCGTTTATATTAAAAATACAAAAAAAATTTAGCCAGGTGTGATGGTGCACACCTGTGCTACTCAGGAGGTTGAGGCAGGAGAATCGCTTGACCCTGGGAGATGGAGGTTGCAGTGAGCCAAGATCGCACCACTGCACTCCAGCCTGGGCAACAGAGAGAGACTTCGTCTCAAAAAAAGAAAAAAAGTGGTTATATTTTTTATGTGGAAACCCAAAATTCATGGATAACGTTGGAAACCATCATTCTCAACAAACTGACACAAGAACAGAAAGCCAAACACAGCATGTTCTCATTCATAAGTGAGGTTGAGCAATGAGAACACATGGACACAGAACACAGGGAGGGGAGCACCACACACCAGGGCCTGTCAGTGGGTGGGGGCCTGGGGGAGGGAGAGCAGTGGGTGGGGAGATTGGGGAGGGATAGCATTAGGAGAAATACCTAATGTAGAGGACGGGGTGATGGATGCAGCAAACCACCATGGCACGTGTATACCTGTGTAACAATCCTGCACGATCAGCACACGTACCCCAGAACGTAAAGTATAATTTAAAAAATAATAAATAAATAAATAAAAGTACGCTTCACAAGGTCACCTTTAGTGAGCACACCACAGGTGGTGCGGACGCCCCCTCAGTGGCAGTTGCTTCTCCAGGGTCTTCAGCCGTGATCCTGCTCCCCTCACAGGATCAGCTGATCAGCTGCCCTCCTTTAGGACAGTTCCAGGCTCCTCTTCAATCTCTCCCCCTGGTCTCTGAGTCAGGGGCCTGGCTCCAAACGCTGTGTGAGTTCAGCAGGGTGGAGCTCTGCTTCCTTCACTGGGGCACCTGGGAGCCCCAACCTCAGGGCAGCCAGCTCAGCCTGCCATCTGGGCTTAGCAGCCTGGAAACACTGCAGGCGGCTCCATGTGACGGCCAGGCCAGGATCGAGTCCACTCTTCCCTCAGAGCTGGCCACAACCGGGCAGGCCTTGTCCACAAAACCTAGCCTGCCGCCATCTAGCAAAATATTGCTTTTCATCTGGAAGTTAAAGTAAGTTAGAAAACAGATTTAAAACCAAAAACCCAGCTGTAGACAAGTCTCCATGGACGTTCTGTGGCAGGCCCCTCCCCCAGAGCTGAGTGGGATGAAATGAGCTGGACATTCCCGGGCAGCTCCTGCTGCATCTGAACAGCACATCAAGCCCAAGAGGAAAGAACCACCAGTGTGAAGTGTGCCAGGGTCTCTGGTCCCCCCAGCCAGAGGCGAGATGGCAGTGTGTGGCCTAACCCACGGCTCTCCCGTCAGGACGTCAGGCCAGCTCTGAACTTCCCATGTCTCCTCTCCTCCTGACACAGCTGCCCTCTCCCTTCCTCAGCCTCCATCCAAACCCAGCGCTTCCTCTGATCTTCCTCTTAGATTCCACTTTCTTCCTTAAAATGTCGATGTCAACTCCGGCATGAAATAACCATTACTGTCTCACCAATGGGGGCACAAGGGTTCATCATCCAACACTCCTGCTGCACTGGCGACATACCAGGCCATGGTCTAAGCCTTTGGGAAGTTTCGCCCAATTCAGTGCTCGTAGCTGCCTTGTTCTACCCATTTGCTGATGAGAAAACAAGGCTCAGCAAGGTTGTCGCAATTGTCCATGCCACACAGCTAGAAAGGAGTCAGCCAGGACGTGGGCCTGGGCAGTCTTGCCCATCTGTGTCCCAACCACTGCCCTGAGCTACCTCCCTTCCCAAGAGTCATTCCAAGATCTGAGCCCTCTCAGCCTGGGGAACACCAGGAATCTTCCCCCGATCCCTCTGTGTTTAGTTTGCATGATATCGATGCAGAGACAGCCCAACACTGGGGTTGAAAACCACAGGTGCCATTTGAATTTGGTTGCCGTCTCACCTAAAAGTCTCCTGTCTGTAGCCCAAGGCTCTCACTGACCTCATCTGTCTGAGACCTTCCCTGGCCCCAGCCGCTGCTGTGTGCTCCCCGGCACTGCTGTGGCTCTCACTCTTGTATTAGGGCCTCATGCCAGCCCCACTTGAGATGCCACAGCTCCAAGAGGGTGGAGCTTGGTGTGGATCTTCTTCACCACCCTGCCTAGCACAGGCCGGGCATGGAGCAGAGGCTTATTTGTGAATGAACAACAATTAAATTAGTTATGTAAAAATGTTCCCTAAATGAATCACCACCTAAGTATAGCTACAGTAAGTTTAGGATAGCATTAGTTATCATTGCTAGTTCTGTAGCTGGGGAAAGGAACTCTCTGAGCTTCTCAGAATCCTGTTTCACCACCTGGAAGTTGAATGATTGGATATTACTGAGTTTTCTTTCAATACTAAAATGCCACAGTTCTACTCTTCATTTGATTTCTTACAACAGTTTGGGAAGGTGAGAGGGATGGTTGCTTTTCTCTTTATTTCAAGGAAAGAGAGATTCAGAGTAATTAAGCCAGTGTCGAAGATGGCATGACCAGCGTGTGGGTTGCTTGGTGACGGATGATGCGTGACGTTGTGATGCTGGGATGATCCAGATGAGAAGATGGGACATATAAACACAAAGCACATGGAGAGTTTGGAAACTAAGAACAAACCACAAGCTCTAAGCTGTGTGGGAAGGGATGTGCCAGCATCACAGTGATGCGCTGGCTTCAGATCTGACTCAGTGCAGTCCCAGGAGTGGCGGCCAGAGGGATACCTGTGTCGCCCCTCCCCCAGCTTTAGACAGCGCAACAGAGAGAAAGAGACTGTTTGTTTGGAAGAAAGTGAGAAAAGAGGACAAGATTCTCTGCCTGTTCATCCAGACACTTCTTGCAGATCTTGTCCAAGCCCACCAATGTTGATCTGAAGCCACACATCACGGGGTCCCGCCCAAGGCCCGTTTTAACCACTACTTGGGTACCTTGTTTGCTATTTTCACTCAAGGCTGTAGGAATCAGCAGGTGGCAAAGCCAGCCAGGCTTCTGTCCTTCCTTTCAGGGTGGCAGGTTCTTCCAGGACCCAGGAAGGTCCAGAGATGCCATCCAGGAGCTGGGGCCTGGAGTCAGAAACCTTACAAATGTACCTAGTGCTCCGCCTGGCACCCAAGGGCCCTTCAGTCAGCTTGTAGTGAATACCACCAGGCCTGGGACTCACCCTTCAAGGCAGTGGGCTCCCTTTGACCCAGGGCAGGCCCCACAAATGCCATTCAAGAGCCAAGGCCTGAAATCAGAGACCCGAGAGCCCATTTGGTGGTCTACCCTGCTGTGGCTCAGCGGGTCTCTAAAACCAGCACATGTCAGAGTCTCACCCGAGGCCCATGGGGCACTCCCTGCTGCTGGCTCTTCGGGGCCTATGGGCTCTCCAGTCAGCAGGTGATGGATCCTGCCAGGACTGGCCTCTTCCCTTCAAGGCAGCAGGTTCTTTTCTGGCCCAGGGTGTGTCTAGATATGTAGTCCAGGAACTAGGGCCTGAAATGGGGGCCTGATGACTCTGCCTGGTGCCCTAGTCTGCTGTGGCTGAGCTGGTATCCAAGATGCGAGAGCAAGTCCTCTTTCTTCTCTCCTCTACCCTTGTCAAGAAGAAGTCACTTTTATTGCTGTGAGCTGAACTGCCTGGGCTTGTAGGGGGAGTGGTGCAAGCGCTCCTTCACCGCCTGGGCTGGTATCTTCCCAGGCCCTGGGTCTCCGCATCCACGGCCTCTGAGCACGGCACAGCACTAGGACTTGCCTCGGAATTTCAGTCCTGAGGCCTAGACTGCCTTTCAGGTTTATGTAGAGCCCCAGAGCACTTGAGCTCCTGGTGCGAAGCTTGTCAAAACTCAAGTTCCAACCCCTGGAATGGGAGATTCCCCCTGGCTAGAGCTGGTGTACATGCTCCTTCTGTGGGTGCAGGCTGAGTTCTGCTCAGCGTTGCTTTCCACTGTGACAGGGCAGCACTGAGCTCCAATGCAGAGTCCCCAGTCACTGCTCTGTCCCTCCTCCAACAAACTCTCCTGCTGCCAGAAGATGAGGACGGGATGGTGCCGGCAATTTAAGGCTGTCGTTCCTACCCTCCTAATGCCTCTTTCAGTGACATGAAGTTAAAAGGATGTACTCAGATTGCTCACCTGATTCTTGGTTCTTTACCTTTTGTTTACCCCTTTCTAGACACTATGGTCACTACTTTTTGACATTCATTAACTTAATTAAGACTTTCAAAGTACACGGTGCAATTAAAAGCTTTTTAGAGTTACAGAAATAAACTTACAGGAGTTTATGAAAAATCCAAGGTCAAAGTGACTCAGTTGAGCATCAAGAAGCCAAGCTTAGATGTACAGGGTTTCAGTAAACATGCTCTCCTAGAACCAGGCTTCACGCAGCACCTGGAACCAACAGCATGTTCAAATGAATGAATGAATGAACCAGAAGCCTCCTGGAAGGAGCAGCATGCCCAAAGCCTGTACTTCCTACTCCATCCACTGACCTCAGCACACTGAGGACCGTGGTTCAGTGTTTTATTTACTGACCCTCTCCTTCCTTGGACCTCAGCCGATTTCCCTCCCTGGGAAAAACTACCCACATCAAGTGACTGAGCCTGTGACTGAGACACAGTTCAGAGGCCTTTGCAGGAAAGTGGCCTCTCGGGGCCTTCCCCAGAGCCACCACCAGCACAGAAGCCTGGACTTTGGGCTGCAAGCCCTGTTCTAGTGCACGCCTCCTCTGGCCCCTGCTTGGCCTAAGTCCAGATGTAAAACATTTTTAAACATGCACAAGGGTTAGTCTAGGAGCTGTGTGGCTCTCGTCACAGGAAAAAAAGTTGGCTTTCAAAGTTACCTGGACCACAGTGGGGCCAGTGGGAAGAAAACATTTTTGTAACTAAGAGTTTTTCCTAACAAATAAAACACAAATGCTCATCATGTTAGTAACCTTTTCTCCTCCTTGATTTTATAATGGACATGGCAGTTAGTGAAAGCACTTCAGTTCCCCATGGGACCAGGGCTGGGGTACGGTCATTTGGAGTGTGAAAGAGGCCAGCTGACCTGGTGCCTACACACTGGAGCCCTGGACAAGCATCTTTTGTTCCTCATGGAGCTCCTCCCACATTGAGTCACTGCAGGCTCACACCTCTGCTCATGGTCCTTACCTGGGATGTGACAGAGGGGACCAAGAGCAGCCCAGGGCACGGAGAGCTGCAGGGCCCAGAAGGACTGGTTCTTGCTTCTGGAGAGCAGTCTAAAGAGCTGCATGTTCATCTCCAGGACGGCTGCTGGCTTCTGGGTCCTGTGGGGCTACAAGAGGAGGGTGATTGCTGATATTTTACAATGTGTGTTTCCAGAAACACTTTGGCCCTCATTATACCTGAGGTGCTTTGAAGAGCACTAGCACATCCTTCTCCTAATTCCTTATGACCTAGTGAGATCAGTGGGCAGGAACACTGGCTCAATTTCAAGAAGGATGTGACCTAGTGTGTTTTATGCAGCTCTCACAGGGTACCTAGAACCGAGCAATTCCTAATAAACACGAGATTGTTCTCTCAAAGTTACTGAGGCTGGGAAGTCCAAGATCAAGGTGTTGGCATCTGGTGAGGGCTTTCTTGCTGTGTCATCACAGGGCAGAAGGTGAAAGGGAAGTCAGTGAACTCCCTTCTGTGAGCACTCACTTCTGTGAGCTCTTTCCATAACAACATTAATCCACTCCTGATAGCTCTGCCCTCATGACTTAGCTGCCTCTTAAAGCCTCACTCCCAACACCATTGCACTAGGGGTGAGGTTTCACCTTAGGAGTTTTGGAGGGGTCACATACATTCAAACCTTAGGGAATAAATAATAGGTTGATTTTCTTTAAAGCAATCGTGAGGTCATAGCCTTCACGGCATTGATAAATATTGGTTCCCAGTTCCTGTATCTTTATAATTTTTCCCTGATGAGGGGCCTGTTGTCCTCCAGTGCATTCCCTGGGTGCTGTCATTGTGAATTCCAGTGGCCTCAGGAAGGCATACATCCCTAGAGCCTGGATATCTGGATATCTTATGGGGAAGTCCTACTTGGCGCCCTGTGCCTGGAGTCAGGGATCCTGTCCTGACAGCTTTGGATTCACTCTCATGCCCATTCCCTAACAGGACAGAAGAAAAAGGTTTTCATGTCCTATACGATATTAACAAGCTCCTACTTTAATTTTACTACTATTACTAATATTTCTGACAGAGTAATAGTGTTAAAATTAAACAGAAATCTAAATAGATGTATTGCTGACATCCTGGTTCCAAGGGGAGCAGTAGCACATCCAATAGCATGTCTCAGGAGAATTACCATGTATCTAAAGGCCAGTGGGGGAAACCAAAACTGCTAAATCTTCCAGACAAGAAATAATAAACCCTGGGGAAGGGAGCGACAGTGAACTCAGCCTTGTCCAGCGATTGCTGCCTCATCCTTATGCCAAGCCTGACTACAGGAGCCCTGCCCCCTGCCCCTCTCACCCACGCCCCCCTTTCTACTTCCTGGCTTTTTTTTTTTTTTTACAGGTGCCAGGGAATTAGAAGTTTTCTAGTTCTTCAGATAAAAAGTGTCTACAATTCTCACCTCATTTCTTGGAGACTGTAACAGCAAAATTAGCCAAAGAAGAACATCTGGCTTTCTTTTTACAAGAACACCTGGTTTATCACCAAGGGGGAGAAGATGATCATGTAATTGTTCCAAATAAACACCAATAAATCTGAGCCCAGATGGGCCAGGAGTTCCTGAAGAGGATCTGCTTTTCTTCTGTTTACAAGTGTACTGGCAGAAACCTTGGCAGAATTGTGAGGAGCAGGCCCTGAGCACATCCGTGCTATGCCAGGTCGCATGCCCAAGGACATTCGTTACATGGTCCCAGACAGGTACACCTGCTGTTCAGGTGTACGGCAGGCCAGGGCCAAAGCCCTGAGGGATTCTGCTGTGTGAAACTGCCCAACCTTGACTCTGAATAAATCCTCTCCATTTTCTCCCCAACCTGATTTACCCACCAGGACAGTCTGGCGACTCCTTGAGGACCTGCCCAAAGTGCTGGTGTCCAGGTGATTGCCTGGCCAGACCCCCTGGCTGCAGGCAGGGAGAGGGAAGCCTGGGACCGAGGGTGTAGGGAGAGAGGAGTGGAGTTAGACAGGAGGCAAAAGATGGAAGAGGAAGCTGAGGGGACGGGAAAATGACAACAGAGGGAACACGCCAGTGGGGAAGAGAGAGAAAGGAAAGAGAACAACGGAGAGGTTTCTGTGCATGTGGGGGAGACTGTGGGAGAGCAGGAAAGATAAAGACCAAGACTCAAGTGTTCCAGTGAGAGAAAAGGGAAAAAGGTGACAGAGAAGAAATAGCTGCGTGGGAGATGGAGAACGTCACGCATGACAGCCTGCAGTAGGCACAGGGGCGTGGGGACGCAGCCAGAGGGAGAGAGTCCAGCTGAAGCCTGAGGATGGAGTGTCAGCTGGCAGAGGGGGGACCGGCTTCACACAGTCACCTCACACCCTCTGTGTGTTTCTCAGCTCAGAGAAGCCCTGGCAGGGTTAGGCGGCCAGTGCGGACAGAGTAGAATTTCCAGATTTGGAGACACATGACCGACATTTAAGTAAGTCCTGGTTCTGCCTTCTTCCTGTGGGGACTTCGGCCGTGTCACTGGCTCCTCTCAGCCTGTTTTCAGCTGCAGAGTGGGAATGACAGTGCTCACTTTGCACGATCATTGGGAACACTAAGGACATATAGGCCAGGCCAAGTGACACCCCAGGGGACACGGTTGGCAATAAAATGCATGTTAGCTCTCAATCTTTTCTGCCTTCACACAATCTATTAATTACATCAACTGCATTTGTATAACTCAGTTTGCAGTAAGCTCAGATAATTAAGAGAAATAATATTTTAGTAAGAAGTTTTGTTCTGAATTACCCTGCTTTTATTCACAACCTCTCCCGCCCACCACACACATACACTCTGTCATGGTCTTCTTCCCTGTGTGCACGGTGTGGCTCCCAGTGGGGAATCCAGGGTTAGAGGGTGACCCCTGGCTGTGCATCTGCTCTTCCTGCAGCTGGAGGCATCTCCCTCTCGCCCTCTATTTGAGTGACTTCAGCAATTTACTCCAATGATTCAACAGAACTCAGCCTATTCTGTAAAGTGGTAGCTTCCTCAAGGCTCAGTACTTGGTAAGAGACAATGAGACCTCCAGGTGCAGATTCACAAAACATAACCTGTGGCCATTCATAGGAGAAATACACACATCTGCCCCCTCCGTGACAGGACTCCTGCCACCCACCCCAGGGCAGATCACACTTCCTGGAGAGGATACCTGCAGCCAGAACTGTTGGGGGCCTCCTGGGGACCTGTGCTCACCCCCTTTAGCCTCTTTACAGTCACCGTCAGGGCTTGCTGTGACACACAGCAGCACCTTAGCCAAGAGCATGACCATTTTACTCAGCACATACAGCCAGTCTTCTGTATCCATGAGGCATCGATGCCAAGAACCTCCAGATACCAAAGCTGCAGATGCTCCAGTTTCTAATATAAAATGCTGTGGTGTCTGCAGATAACCTTCACACAGTCCTCCAAAAACTGTAAGTCATCTCTAGATTAGTTATACAACATAAATGTTATATAAATAGTTGTTATACCATGGCTTTTATTTGAACAATTTTTATTTTTATATGCTATTGCTTTTCTGAATATTTTCGACTTGTGGATGTAGAATCTGTGGCTACAGAGGGCCTGTTGTAGCTACGTATCAGGACACTTTAGAGCATATGTGCTTGAGATCTAACACAGGAGAGTATCAGGGTAAAAAAACAGCATTTATTGTAAGTCATCGAACTCCATGAAGGTCTGGAATACAGTTGAGTCTTGAGAGTGACTTGACTCAGCGGCTTGGTTGGTGAGGACACGAGGCATTTTCTCTGCTCCCGGGAGAATGACCTTCATCTCTGAGTCTCTGCTTGGCCTAGGCTGAGTCAAGGACTTGCTGTGGAAATAAATAAAAAAGAATATGCCTGTTTTTACTCCAGCTACCTTGTTAGAGTGGTGGAGGAAGAACCATGCTCTAGAAGGAAGAACCATTTTCTGTATAGGAAAAACAGCCACCTTGGCAGGATAGTCTAGTGACCTTCAGACACAAATTACCAAGGCTCCTCTTTCACATCAGGCCACCTGTCTTCCTTGCTCTCTTCCTTGCCTCGTTCTTATGGAAAGGCTCAGCTCCCTGCCCAACTCCATGTCTACTCAGGGCTAACTTGATGAGATAGGTGGGAGGAGGGAGCTCAGCCGAGCCCTGGAGACGGAATGGGATGATTACTGTTGCTGTTTATTTGGTAGGCTCATTCTCCTCTACCTGACCATACTATGTTGGACCCTTTGCAACTGGATTCTAAGCCTGTTTTTCTTCTCACTCAACATATTTCCTAGAGTGTGTCACACAGGCCTGTGGATCCCATCACCTCCGTACTTAGATGACACACTAATGCTGTCTCCAGTCCAGACCTCTCTTTGAGCTTCAGACCCCGGTGTCCAATGGCCTCCTTGGTGTCTCTTCCTGGACGTTTCAAGAGACTTAAAACACAAGCCACCAGTAGAGTGTACAATCTTCCCTGTCTTATTCTGAGACGAGTCCACTTTCTGTACTGTTTCCTAGCAAATTAAAATAAATGACTTTTCATCTAGTAACACAGGCTAGAAACTCAGAACCCTTATTTCCTCATTTCCCTCGCCCCATAAGTCAACCCATTACTAAGCTCTTGTTAAACAACCCTTATAATTATGTGTTTTTCTCTGTCTCCACCACAATTCTTGCCCAAACAGCCGTCAGACTCTTCTAGAATTTCTGAAAGTGCTGATTGTCTATTTGGTCTAACAGACAACCTTTCCATCAGTTCTCTTTACTGTCCAGGAGCAAGGGCCCTGTTTTCAGAGCTCTCAGGTCTTTGAGAAATCTGACCCTCAGATCAATAATACTCAATAACGGAGCAAGCTACCTGGTCAGTAGCAGGAGCAACTGATCCTCACACAAATCAAAGGCTCCAATACTCAAAGCCTGTGAACCTCCCAGAGGTAACTTCCTTATAACTCAGGAATCTAAAATCAACTAAGCCATGGAACAAAGGATCTTTAGGTAAATCTGTGTGGCATGTGTGCTTATAAACATTGAAGGACAGAGGAAGCTTATCGATGTTAATAATTGCCATGTGAATTTCCGGACCAATCAACCATTTCTGTGCTAAAATATAAGCTTTGCAGACATTCTCAACATCCCTGAAGAGCTGTGGCAGCAGGGAAGTCATGAGGATGGCCTCTGGTACTAGGTTTCCTGGCTTGAATCCTGTCTCTGACACAAGCGTCAGTATTTTGGACAAGTTAGCAGTGTGTAAATACACCTCAACTTTCTCAACTGTGAAACAGGAACAAAATTAACAGCACACTCCTCAAAACACACAGGACAGCATCCAACTCATAGTAAGTACTCTATAGATGTTAATTTTCACTTTTACCAACAGGACACTGTGAGAGGGAGAATAAGCCACATGGGAAACACATCCCAGAGGATCTGCAGTCCGAGGGACCTTGGCCAAACTCTTACCCCATCACTTACCATCTGAATGACTCCAGACAGGCCCAGTCCTTCTTTATAGTCATTGTTAAAAACTATAAAATGTGGATATAAATAGTTCTCAGGGTTTGGAAAGGTGTTGTGTGTGTGTGTGTGTGTGTGTGTGTGTGTGTGTGTCTGTGTGTGTGTGTGGCATTTTGTAAGGGCTTGGCACATAAGAAGCCCCTAATTGACATCAAATATTGCTCCTAAATGGCATAGATCCTGTCCTGATGAAGATTACACCCTAAAAGAGAGAGTTTAAATTGTTAATATATAGTTCAAAGTTATAATAAAATATCTTAATACATTTGAGTACCCAGAAAAATAATTCACTGAATTTGCAGCCTGAGATTGGAAATTCATAAAATTCCCTCAACTGTAGATACAATACTCTTTAGACCAAACCTCTTTCTGGGTAGCTTGTCCATGTTTTCTGGCCCTTATGTGCACAGATGGCCGGGCAGGACAGGGACTGTCCAGCACTGTGAATGGTTGTCAGCACGGCACTTCGGCAGCAATCCTTTATTTAATAGCTCTCCCCGGGTAACTAAGAGGCTGTAGGCTGCCAACGCTGGGCTCACTGAAAGCTTTAATTGGTACTTACTCTAAATAGTGCATCAAAGGGCCACAGCTTCCACATGGATGTACAAGAAATCTGACCTGTTAAAAGAGCCTGCAATGTAGCCCAGCAAATGCACTAATAAAATGGGTCTTGCTCTGCCCGCCTCACACTGGGTCTGTCACAGGCAGGGAACCTGTGGGCCCAGAGGCTTGGACCCAGAGTTTTCGTGATTGCAAACATTTGGATAAGGCTGAAAAGAATAAAATCAAACCACTACACAAAGCTCCCAACACTCTGCTCAATACTTTGCTTTTCTTTCGTGCATCACTCAAGTTTGGATTGCAGATTTTCAAGTTTTCACACAACATCCTAAAATCAGACCAGACAGACAGAAGTAGAATTCCAAAACAGATCAATGATGAGTAGGTCTATGGAATCAGTAATAATAACAATAATAATAATAAACTCCCAAAAAGTAGAGGCCCCAGACCAGATGGGCTCACAGCTGAATTCTACCAAATACACAAAAACTAATTCAAATCCTTCTGAAACTGTTCTAAAAAATCAAGGAGAGAGTTCTTCCTATTTCATTCTACAAGGCCAGTATCACCCTGGCACTTAAACCAGAAAAGGACACAACAAAAGAAGAAAGCTACGTACCAATCCTTCTGATGAACAAGGACACAACATCTGCAACAAAAATACTAACATACTGAATCCAACAGTACATCAAAAAGATTTGACACCATTTCAGGTGGGATTTATCTCAGGGATGCAAGGATAGTTCAACATACACAAGTCGACAGTCAATAAACACGATACATCACGTAAGCAGAATTAAGGGCAAAAACCATATCATTATCTCAATAGGCACAAAAATACTTCAATAAAATTCAGCATCCTTTCATGATAAAAATCCTCAATAAACTAGGCATAGAAGGAATCAGTTCATCATAATAAAGGCCATATACAACAAACTCACAGCCAAAATCATACTCAACAGGGAATAGTTACAAGCATTTCCTCTAAGAACTGAAACAGAACAAGGATGCTCACCTTCATCACTCTTACTCAACAGAGTACTGAAAGTCCTTGCCACAGGAATTAGACAAAAGAAAAAAAAGGCATTCAAACTAGAAAAAAGAAAACCAAGTTATTCCTATTCACTGATACTATAATCTATATGTAGAAAACTCTAAGTACTCCACCAATAAATTCTTAGATTTAATAAATGAAGTCAATAACATTTCATAATACAAAATTAATGTACAGAATTCACTAACATTTTTATACACCAGTAACAATCTAGCTAAGGACCAAATTGAGAAGGCAACTCCATTTACATTAGCTTTAAAAATAAAATACCTAGAAATAAATGTAAACAAAGAAATGAAATATCTCTATTAGGAGAATTACAAAACACTGATGAAAGAATTCACTGATCACACAAACAAATGGAAAAACTTTCCGTGCTCATGAATTGGAAGAATTGATATTGTTAAAGTGACCATACTACCCAAAGCAACCCGGAAGTACAGTGTAATTCCTATTAAACTACTAACTCATTTTTCACAGAATTGGAAAAAAAAAAAGATCCTGAAATCATAAAATCATATGAAACCAAAAAAGAGCCTGAATACCCAAAGCAATCATGTGCACAAAGAACAAAAGTAGAGGCATCGCATTACCTGACTTCAAACTATATTCCAAAGCTGCAGTAACCAAGACAATATGATAATGTTATAAAAAATAGACCCATAAACCAATTAAACAGAATAGCAAACCCATAAGTAAAGTCACATACTGTATATACAACCAAATGATCTTTGAGAAAGTCAAAAATACGTATACACTGGAGGAAGACACCCTTACCTCTCACCATATATAGGAATCAACTCAAGATGGATTAAAGACCTAAAGTTAAAACCTCAAAATATAAAAATCTCAGAAGAAAATCTAGGAACAACTCTTTTGGATGTTGGCCTTGGCAAAAAAAATGTATGACTAAGTCCTTAAAAGCAATCGCAACAAAACCAAAAATAGACAAATGGAACTTAAGCTAAAAAGCTTCTGTACAGCAAAATAAATAATCAACAGAGTAAAGAGACAACCTACAGAATGGAAAAATATATATATTTGCAAACTATCAGTCAAAGGACTAATATCAAGAACCTATAAGAAACTCAGAGTTTAATGAAAAACAAAACAAAACAAAACAAAAAACAACCCAACTAAAAAGTGGAAAAGGACATGAACAGGCATTTTTCAAAGGAAGACGTGCAAGTTGCCAAGAAACATAGGAAAGAATGCTCAATATCAAATAACCATTAGAGAAAGGCAAATGGAAACCACAATAAGATACCATCTTACACCAATCAGAATGCCTATTACTAAAAAGTTTAAAAACAATAGATGCTGGCAAGGATGCAGAGAAAAGGGAACACTTATACATACTTATATAGGGTAGATGTAAATTACTACAACCTCTATGGAAAAGAGAATGGAGATTTCTCAAAGAACAAAAAGTAGAACCACAATTTGATCCAGCAATCCCACAATTGGGTAGACACTCAAAAGGAAATAATTTATTGTATCAAAAAGGTACCTGCTCATGTGTGCTTATTGACTATTCCCAATAGCAAAGACAGGGAATTAACCTAAGTGTCCATCAATGGAGGACTAGATAAAGAAACATTATATATATATAATATATATATATATATATATATATTACATATATAAATATATATATAATGTAATACTACTCAGCCATAAAAAAGTGAAAAATTATGTCTTTTCAGGAACATGGGTGAAACTGGAGGCCATTATCCTCAGTAAAATAATTCGGAAACAGAAAGTCAAATGCCACATGTTCTCATGTATGTGTGGGAGCCGAACAGTGAGTATACATGGACACAAGATGCAATAATAGACTTTGGAGACTGCAAAAGCTGGGACGGTGGGAGAAGGGCGAGGAACAAAAAACAGACTTTGGGTACAGTGTTTACTGTTCAGGGGATGAGGACACTATAAGCCTAGGCTTCACTGCTCTGCAATATAGGCACAGAGAATCCTTCACTTAGACTCTCTAAATATATTAAAAATGAAATTTAAAAATTTTGTTTAAAAAAGGATTTCCACATTTTCAAATGAGTATTTTAATATCAACTAGATATACACTTGACATTGTCTGATTACATTTTATTGAAAGTGATTGCCTGCCATAGAACATGGGTCCATGGCAGGAGCGCATCTTCTCCTACATGAGGTTTAGGGAAGCTACTGGGTCCGGGTGCTCCTCAGTGCCCTCAGCTCAGGTGCTCTCAGGAGCTCACAGGTACTGCCTGTCCTGCTGCAAAGCACAGTGCAGAGGCTAGCAATGTGTGCTTTGTGGCCTGAAATACAACCCTGAAATACAAATCCTACCCAGCTACCACTTCCAGAAATACAACTTTGAATAATATACATAACTTCTGCAAAATTAAGGGAATTCATCTGTAAAATGGTGATTAAAAATAGTGCTTTCCAGCAGGGTGCAGTGACTCACAGCTTTAATCTCAGCAGTTAGGGAGGCCAAGGCAGGTGGATGACCTGAGGCCAGGAATTTGAGACCAGCGTGCCCAACATGGTGAAACCCCATCTCTACTAAAAATACAAAAAATTAGCCGGCATGGTGGCAGGTGCCTGCAATCCTAGCTACTAGGGAGGCTGAGGAGGAAGAATCACTTGAACCCAGGAGGTGGAGGTTGCAGTGAGCTTAGATGGCACCACTGCACTCCAACCTGAGCCACAGAGCAAGACTGTCTCAAAAAAAAATAGTGTCTTTCGTATTAGATTGCAGTGAGGATTAAATAATGACTGCTCAGCAGTGTCAGGTACACTGCAAATGTCCGACAAATATCATCCTCATTGATGCTGCCTTCCCCACACTGGGACTATTCCCTCTACCCAGGACACTGGGGAGGGAAGTGTCCCTTCAAGCACGGACACTCTTAAAAAGCACAGAGCTCAGCCCTGTCAATTTACAGACATGGGAACTGAGGCCCAGAGAAAGTTGGCCCAGATGGCCTATGTCCCAGACAAAACCCCTCCTCTGTCCCCTATGCATTCTCTCCTGACAGCTTTAGCAGAAAGAGGACAGGTGGAGGCCTTGTCAGTCAAGTCCCATCCAACGACAAAGGCTGGCTCTGCACTCAGAGACAGCATACCCTCCGACAGCTGCCCTGTCTCCTTCCAGAGGAACCCAACCACCTTGGCCATCGTCCATCCATGGTGGCAGAACTAGTGGCGGTGAGACCTGAAAACAGGGTGGACAGCCTTTCCCCAGGAGCAAGGATGCCACTGGAAGGCAATATTCCTGGGGCTGTTCTCGAACCAGTTCCACATCTTCCCACACCACAGGGGAGGACCCTCAGGATCCTCCAAGGCCTGGGATCTGCAATTCTCTCTCAGTATTGGTCCCTCCAGCGCTCTCGTTTGCTCAGTCACTCAGCCACGCACCTGCTCTGAGCCGGCCTCCACATGGAGCTAAGGACACAGACACTAACAGGACACAGACCCTGCCCGCAAAGTCAGATTAGGAGGTAAAGCACGTGAATACATGGATGGCGGTGAGGTTAGAGCCAGAGGATTAAGGGAGGGGGCTGGCACCACAGTGAGGCACAGAGTGGCTGCGGGTCACATCTCCTGGGATGCTGAGGGAGCCTCATGAGACAGTGAGCTCCAGTAATTAGGAGGCGTTCCACAGGCAGACAAAGGGCAAGGAGGAGAAGGAAAGCAAGTACGTTGATTTGGCTGTGGAGAGGCCTGCAGGCAGAAGAGTCCTGCACACCTGCTGTGTGTGGGGGAGAGCTGCATCCACAGAGGGATACAGTGAAGTAAGCAGCAGAGGCAGTCAGGCTTTCTCTAAGGAACTTGCAAGGATGCAGAAAAGATGACTGTGAGTCTCACACCTTTAAGGTCTTAAAGATACATGTACTGTTTTCTCTGAGGACTGCCTTCCTGTGAGGCTTCAACTATACAACCAGACACCTCTTCCAGCCATGCCTTCTCTTCACGTATTCCCATTAACCTGTCTTGCCAACATACCTATTTTTGGCCATTCTCCAAGCCCCCATTCTTTCTATATGCTCAAAATGGTATAAAGACCCCAACCATCTGTCCATTTTATGTGATTCCTGTGCAGGTATATGCACATGATAATGTTTGTCTGCATTTTTTTTCTGTTAATATGTCTCAAATTATCAAACCTTCTGGGGAAAAGTCAAACTTTTCTACAAAGGAGGAGAAATGTAGAGAAATGAAATGATGGGTATGGGAGAGCCTGGGGTTTGGCAGCGTGTCAGTTTGGAGAAAAGGAAGGGGTTCAGTAACTGTGAGGCAGGAAGAGGTCCTGTCTGGAAGGCACCGGGAGGAGTGTCCTGCCAGGGCGTCCGAGAGGCCGGTGGTCAGCACTCAGTGTCTTCTCTGGCTAAACAGCCACATCCAGGGCATGCTGACCCAGCAACCAGACAGCCTCGGCCCCCAAGACCCACACAAGGGCTGTGCTACTTTCAGTGCAGAGGAGGCCGTGTCTGTACCTCTGCACAGAGGCCAGCCCAGCTTCTGCTCAGGACCTCTGTTCAGCCGCTCCTACGCCCTCTCCATGTGGTGCTCAGTGTCTCCAGACCCAGGTGGGAGGTCACCGCCCAGGGCCTGACACCAGCACTGCCAAACCCAATGTCAGACCCACCTTCTTATTTCACGGGCACTGCAAACCAGCAATGAAAGAAATTAGACCTATTCACTGTTAACACAATGACCTTATCATTTGATGTCTTTTTTGTTTTTGGTAAAATTGAGGGTGGAATGCGAACCAAAAATTAAATTCTAAGGCTCCCCAATTATCTGAATTGAATTCCTTCTAAGCCAGGGCACTCTTAAAATTTAACCTGAGAGGCTGATTCAGGCCATGACAGGAAGTGGGGGCTGGACATGCCTCATTACACCCTCCAGCAGTAATGTCAACACAGACCTTAAGTCTGAGAGGAAACATTTGCAATCGATTCTCTCTGAAGCCTACTATCTGAAGGCTTCCTCTGCATAGTAAGAACTCTAATCTCTGTAATTCCTTATCTTAGATATTTCCTCTCTCTTGATCCCAGGTCTTTACACAAACTTAGCCAGTAACAAGTCAGAAAAAATTTACATCTACCTATAACCTGGACCCAGCCATTCCACCTTCCCTCCCACTCTCCTCCCCACACTTCACCTTTCTGGACCAAACCAGTGTACTTCTTGAAGGTGTGTAATTGAAGTCTCCTGTCTCCTTAAAATATGTAAAATCAAGCCACACCACCACCACCTGGGGCACATGTTCCCAAGATCTCCTGAGGACTGTGGCCATGGTCACTCATATCTGGTTCAGAACAAATCTCTTCAAATATTTTAGAGTTGGATTATTTTCATCGATGGGACTAAACAGAACTGACAGGTGAGGATTGGCAATGGAGGCGCAGAAGTGTGTGTGTGCACACAAAAGACAAAGCGATACAAATCGTGTGACATGAAAGATTTTTCTTTACATGCACAAAGGATAAAACCATACATTTACCTCAATGTGTAATCATCTGTGAAGCCCAGAGATTTAATATTGAGGCTGAAAATGAGTATACCAATCCCATGCCTCGATGTATACTTTTCATAATTTATTTAATAAAATAATATTTTAAAAACCACTCATTATATTCATCTGTAACAAATATAATGAGATTGGTAGAGAGTCTTTCAAGTTAACATGGAAGACAGATTTTGATGATAAGATTTTGATGCCATTTGGGAACAAAAGGAGCAGAGAGGACAGAGAACACAAGGGCAGGTGGGAGGAGAAGACAAGAAACCAGGAAACAGAGTGAAAGGGAGAGAGAGACTGGCAGGCATGTGAAAAGTAGAGACAGCTTCCAGGAGGAGGCAGGAAGGGGCTAGGTCCTTCCGGATCAGCTCCACGCCAGGCATACCATCTGTTCTGTATGCCACTTTAAACAATGTCTGGCGTATACTTTGTGCTAAAAGTGTTTGCTGACTTGAATGGAGTCTGAGCTGTAAACCAAAAATAAAACCCTAAGCCCTCCAAAAGAATGTATGAATGGATCCACCCTCTAGGCCAAAAAGAAACCTGAAAAACTGAATTCCAGGCCATGAAAAGAAAACAGGTCAGACATGCGGCATAATACCCTCTTCCTTTTGGAGTTTAGGCAAAACGTACCAGCACTAACATTAAAATAGACATCCTAAGATGGACGAAACAGACTCTTTGGCAATAAGATGCCAAATTCCAATTCGACTCTGATATAGCATCCCATGACAGCAGACCCTGAAATAAATCCAGATTTTACTTCAAAATATATTTATCTGACATTTTTTGAAATGGCCCTGCAAAGCCTTTTGTGTGGTATAATTTTGCATCTTTAGAATCTTTTTACCTTTCCAGATCTTTCCCCAATCTAGAGGAGATTTAACTGAGTTGGATTCTATTTAAAATCTTAAAAGAGGCATTGACCATCTATTTTTTCTGAAGAATGCTACTTAGAGAATTCATCTACAAAACAAGAACCTTAGCTTCCATAACCTCCTTTTTATTAACTCACGCGTTTCTTTCTACTGATTTTAGTTCTTAGACAAAGCTTAGCTCTTTCAACAAAATGCCAGTCAGAAAATCCTTGAATTCACCTATTACCTGTAAGCCTCCTCTTTGAAATATTCCACCTCTATGGGCCAACCAATGTATACCTTACAGAGAGGGGTCTTGGATCTTGCGCAAGAAAGAAATTGGTGTGAGTCCATACAGTAAATTGAAAGCAAAGCAAAAGAGGAAATCTACATCATAGGCAGAGCAGCCCCAAGGGCTGCTGCTTCCCCTTTTTTATGGTTATTTCTTGATGATATACTGAACAGGGGGGTGGATTATTCATGACTCCCATTTTAAACCATATAGGGCAACTTCCTGATGTTGCCATGGCATTAGTAAACTGTCATGGAAGCAGTGAGAGTGTAGCGGTTAAGATGACCAGAGATCACTCTCATTGCCATCTTGGTTTTGATGGATTTTGGCCAGCTTCTTTACTACAAGCTGTTTTATCAGAAAGGTCTTTATGACCTGTATCTCAGGCCAACTTCCTATCTCATCCTGGTAGGTTAAGAATGCCTAACCTCCTGGAAATGCAGCCCAGGAGGTCTCACCTTTATTTTACCATTCCGCTATTCAAGATGGAGCCTCTCTGGTTCAAACGCCTCTGGCACACGTATTGATTTATGTCTTTGCCTATAACTTTCGTCTCCATAAAAAGTATAAACCAAGCAGTAATCCAACCACTTCACTTTGTCTGGACCTCTTTAGATTGCTCCCTTGGCCATAGTCTCTCATATTGGTTAAGAATAAATCTCTACTTTATAGAGTTTGGCTTTTTCATCAACAGAGGAATCAGATGAGATAAGGGGGGAATTAAGCTGTATATGGATACACAGACATGAAGGAGAATGAGGAAATCAGAGTAGAAGACAGCAAATGGAGAGTCGAAGAATATAAAAAGATCACTGGAGTGAGAGAGGAGAGGGAGAATGAGGAAGAGAGGGAAAGAAGAGTGAAGCAAAGTAGTTCAGAACCTGCGTGCCTGGTAAAGTCACTCACAGAATAGAGCAGTCCCCCACAGGGGGTTAGCTCAGGCCCCATGGAGTATTCCGAGCCTGCCTGGGGGAACATGTTGCTGTTAGGTTAGACCAAGAACCAGGCTCATTCCCATTGAGCCTCAGAATAACCTGAATGAAATAAATGTTTCTCCAGCTTAGACACAGGGCCAGGACAGGATCTCTGCATTTTATAGCTCTGGGATGTCCACCTGGGATAATTATGCATAGAAACTGTTTTCCAGAGACTCTAAGCCAGGTCATGGGAAGAGAACTAATCATGGTAGACAGAGTAGGCCAATGCCCCATGGCCGATGTGGTGAGGTCTGCCCTGCTCCGGGTGGATGAAGCTGTGTTGGGGCTCAGGAATATACAGGTGTTAATAACAATGGAGTTCTGAGGTTGGTGCCAAAGTAAAGAGAGAAGACAATTGGGCAGCCCTTCTTTATAATCTAATGATTCGGAGCCAGGGACAAGTATATGTCAGATGTGGTGGTGAGCTAAAGGATGGCCTGCACAGGTGTCAGGTCCTGATCTCTGGAACATGGAATTGCTCCCCGATGTAGGAAAAGGATCTTTGGCAAAATGTTTAAGGCTTCTGTGGTGGCGTGATAGCTCTGGTTATCCAGGTGTACCTTAAATGGAATCACAAGCGCTGCTGTAAGACAGAAGCCAAGGGTGGCTTAACAGGCAGGAAATATGAGACTGAAGGAGTGCAGGGAACTTCGCCCCAAAATAGGGCTCCCTGATGTAATGTGCATTTTGAATTAAAGGCCCTCAGAGGTCAACAAAGGCTGGAGGAGAATTTTCTCTGTCTACCTAGAGATCAGAGGGACTCTCCAAGGAGAATAATTGCCTTTCCTTCCTCTCTCGGTTAGCTCATTACCTATTACAGAAAAGAGGACCAAGAGTGTAACCACGCTTGGACAGACTTTCACAAGGTAATATCTGTCTCTCAATTTTCAAAGAGCATCATTCACAAGTTGTTACAGTGAACCCCAAATTTCTCTTCAAAGAATCAGTATATCAGTATGTTCAGCTCTCTTATTCTGTAATTCTCTATTTTAAAGTTTAACTTCCTTGTAATTCCAGTAAATGATCTCCTCTACTGGTTCCGACTCATCCCAGTCATCTGATTACCCCTGGCTACCTGCTCTGACATGCCCGTAACCGTCCTTCCTGCCAAAACACCCAGCCTGCCACTCCAGCTCGGACCCCTGCCCCATTTAAATAGCCAGTCGGGATTAGTGTAGCTTGTATGGTCTAATCCTAGCCAATGGGGGATGACATGCAGCAGGGCCGACCCCATCAGGCATAAGTACCACTTCCTCTCTTGTCCAAGTGAGCGGCCCCCATCATTGCTCCATCCGTGCACTGCCCCCTTCTATAGAAGTGAGCTGCCTTCTGAGAGGACATATCTTTGAGTGCTATTTCTTTTGTGGCATTGAAATTTTACTTATTACAAAGTTAATTCCTGTTCCCCATCTGTTTTTCTCCTCAGTCATCATTTATCAGCCCACAACTACCTAGGTTCCCATCCCCTCTTCCCTTATGAAATAGGGCTATACAAGTATCTGGGCCCCATTGAAATATGGGATGATCACTCTGTGGCTCTCCCACAAGGGCCTATTAATAAATGTGTGTGCCTTTTCTCCAGTTAATCTGCCTTTTGTCAGTTGATTTATTAGCAAGCCTTCAGAGGGTGAAGGGGGAGTGTTGCCTTGGCTCCTGCGTGACCCCAGAGGCAGAGATTGCAGTGAGGCAGCCACCTGAAGTCAGGAGAGCCAAGGACAGCGGCTCACCAGGAACCCCCGGAAGAAGTGCAGCTCTCCCAAGTACCTGGATGCTAGCCCCGTGAAAGTGCTTTGAACTCAGGCCATCTCCACTGTGTGAATGGTTTTAGACCACCAAGTTGGTGGTAATTTATTACAGCAGTCACAGAAAAAATATAGACACTCACCAGGTCCTGTAACAAGTGCCTCCCATGGATTCCATAATTGTTGCCATGACTGAGATTGTAGCTTCTAGTATCCCCATTATTTAGTTTAAGAAAACAAGGGCTAAAAATATGCTGTATTACTTACCCAAGGTATCTAGTACGTGGCCTCGCGCGGGACAAATCAAGTGTACAAGTGAGTGTGTGAGTGAAATGGCCTCATAGTCTGGGTGATACCCTGGGTTCTTCGTCTCACGGCTGAGGAACTAAAGGACACAGACACACAAAGAGTGAGGCTGAGAGTGAAAGTTTTACAGGTAAAAGAAAGAGAAGAGCCCCTGCTGGAGAAAGGGGTCCCAAAGAAGTGGGTTGCTGGACCCGCGGTGAAATGCAGGAGGTTTTAGATGCCTGGTGAGCAGGTGGTGTTTGACTTATATCTAATGCAAAAGAGTGGTTGGACCAGGTGTGCCGTTTGCCTAAGGTGTGAATTTTTGACCACCCCCGACCCAGTCATTTATTATGCAGGTGAGTCTTCTGCCTGGGCAGCACCACGCTGCCAATCACTTTACCATATACATGGCAACAAGAAAAGCGAAGACGGGGCCTCCATGTCAGACATGCCTGACCCCCAGGCTGCACTTTTGTATTGGCACAGCTGCTGGCATTTCCTCATGCAAGCTCCCAGCTTGCTTATCTATGCTTGCAACTCAGTTTCTCAGGCTGTTATTTGTTAGAAAATAAAAGAAGTTTCTTGGGCCACTTTTTGTTTAAAAGGGAAGCTCTGACAAGGGCTCTTTTACCCTCACTATCTGCCTCAATAGTTTATTTCAACCTCCTGTATCACAAGGGCAACTCTCCCGGTCTCTTTATGTCCCAGTGCCCAGAACAGTGCCCGGCAAATGAGAAGATTCCTGAAAAATATGTGTTCAGTAAATTAGCAAATTAACATAAGGTGCATAATATGGAAAAAAGTGTTTCAGGGCTCCTAAGGGGTATAGGGGCCAAGGGAAACTTCCCCATTGCCCTCTGAAGGTTTGCTGAAAATCGACTGGCAAAAGACAGATTCATTGGAGAAGAGGCATACACTTAACATGCACGGGGAGGGGGAATCACAGAGTGATTACCCTAACCCCCAATGGGGTACAGAGGCTTATAAACCCTTTTTCACAAATGAGGGAGGAGATGGGGAATGAAGACAATGCTATTTAGCAGCAGCAAATGATTATTAGGAAGAATATGTGTGGAACCCAGAGACAGAAATTATTTTGTAGATAATACTTTTTGGAATTTGAATGAGCCCAAGAGGCAGTCATTATGTTGTGAAAAAGACCTTCCAGGTATGATAGAATTTCTGTCTGAAATGAGATTTCAGGAAGGGACTAGATGGCAGTTGTATTTTTTTTTTTTTTTTTTTTTTTGGTAAGAAGATTTCTTAGATAAGGAAATCTCAAAGAGTCCCTCCCTGCCCCAAGACAGTTTTAGGGGGACTGTGATTCTGAGGCTTATTTATAAAGTCTTTTAATGTTTAAAAGTACTCACCATGCTCAGGTGTCAGATATCAGGGAATCATTTCTACACCCCAAAAGTCCTCTGTCTAAAATGTCCCTAGAAGTTTCACACACTAAAAGCTAAGTTGTTGGGTGTGAAGTTAATATTTGAGTCAATAGCTGAGTAGCAAAAATTATTATTGAACTGCTCTTCTATTTCTAGGAGGGGACCAGTCCAATTAAACAGCTGTGTCTCGTATCAAGAAATGGCATTGCAGATGGGCTCCCAAACAGCAGAAAAACAAAGGTTAATATTTGGAGCAGTCTAAAAATGGGTTTCTTGAGAGCCTGGAGAGCAGTCAGTTGAGGTATCCAGCTGTTCAACTAGAGGCATCTTTAGTTAATGTGGACATAGGCAACAATGAGCTGACAGATTTTGTGGTCTGTAGTTTGTATGTCACAAGGTTATTTATGCATAAGCCTCAGCTTGCAAGGCCTCGGTAAAAAAGGTATTATCAATTTCAGTGAGTTTAAAAACGATTGGAGGAAAATTTATCTGAAGACCTGTAACCAGAAAAAAAAATAGAATTTAATTTAAATTGTAGGAAAATAATAAAACTGATCAAAAAAAAATGGTTAGGGTTAGAATCTAATATCAAGTATACTATAGCTTTCTTCTGAAACATAATTTTTCTCTCTCCAGTCCCACATTTAATTTAAGCAAAGATAAATCAAGCAAAGAAAAAAATAAACATGAAGGAAAAATAAATATTGGGACCCCAAAATCACTAAGCCAAAGGAAAAAGTCAAGCTGGGAACTTTGTTGTGCAAAACTGCTTCCCTGTCTATTTAGTCTATTCCTAAATAAGACAGCTACAAAAATGTTAAAGAGCTGCATGCCTCCCTCACAATTTGTCCACAAAGAAATTCCTTGTGGACAAAGCACAGACAGACATGACAGCCACGTCCCTGCTCACATGAGACACGTGCATATCTGATTGCTCCCTTTCCTCTGTTGTTCCCTAAGCCAGACTAAGGCATAAGGAACTATTTCTGTACACTCTGGATTCGATGAAAAGCTAACCAGAAACTCAAAAGCATGCAATCATTTGTCTTTTACCTGTGACCTGGAAGCCCCCTCCCTGGTTCAAGTCTTCCTGCCTTTGTTTCAAGTTGTCCCACCTTTGTAGACTTGATTGATGTCTTATCTACCTCTGACCTGGAAGCCCCCTTTTGGCTTTAAGTTGTCCCCTTTTTCGGGACTGAACCAAGATACATCATACATATATTGATCGATGTTTCATGTCTCCCTAAAATGTGTAAAACCAAGCTGTGCCCGACCACCTTGGGCACGTGCTGTCAAGCTCTCCTGAGGCCAAGTCACCGGTATGTTCTTAACTATGGCAAAATAAACTTTCTAAATTGATTGAAACTTGTTTCAGATACTTTTTGGTTTACCAATATAAATAATAATTTATTTAAATTTACCAATTTAAATAATAATTTGGACCAATTTATTTGCAAAATAAAGCTTTAGGCTTGTTATATTTGACCTGATTACTTGACTAACGTACAGCCAGAATAGTAATTGGTCATGTAAGCCCTTTTTACATTGACTTCACTGAAACTTTTTTTATAAGGAATTTCAGGTTTAATCTTTGAAAGCCTCTTTAGATTGGAAGCCAAGCCAACAACTCGCCTTCCGATTTTGCCTGTAATATTTGTATGAATTGGGTAACTTCCTCTTTTTTTGAGGTTCTCAAAATATCCTGAAGTTCCTGGGCTTGTCAGAAAGTGATGTTCTTTGCTTACTGAAAGGCTATACACCTTGTGATAGGGTTTGGCTCTGCGTCCCCACCCAAATCTCATCTTGAATTGAACTTTCATAATCCCCTTATGTTGTGGGGGGAACCCAGCAGGAGATAATTTGAATCATGGGAACAGTTTCCCCCATGGCGTTTTCATGGTAGGGAATAAGTCTCATGAAATCTGATGATTTTATCAGGGGTATTCGCTTTTGCGTCTTCCCCATTTTTCCCTGGGCACCACCACGTAAGCAGTGCATTTCATCTCCTGCCATGATTCTGAGGCCTCCCAGCCATGTGGAACTGTAAGTCCAATTAAACCTCTTTTGCTTCCTAGTAGCAGGTATGTCTTTATCAGCGTTGTGAAAATGAACTCATACACCTTGTAGAAGGACCATGTAGACAACACATTGGGCCAGGCCGTTTCTTCCAAAGTTTTTAACAGCGCCTTAGTTCCTCAGAGCAGCCTGCTCACATCTAAAAATATGACATCTCAATCAAAGTTTTGATAATGGAACTGTGCTCCCAATTGCTGCATCACAAAGAGAGCAAATTCTTATTTTTATTTATGCAAATACTATATTGACGTAAAATACAAATACCAACAAATAGTTTTCAAACTCTGTAGGGATCAGGTAGAAAGAAAGGTAAATGTTCGCATTTTGCTCACAATATATTTTACCCAATTTCTGTAAGCTGTAAATAGTTTAAAAGAAAAAAAAATTGACTTGATTCTGAAAAGCAAAACATAAAAAGAATCAGCAATAATTCAAATCAAAAGAAGCCATAAAAATCATTTGGTCTTTATCAGTTCAGTCTCATGTAATTAATTTTATTCTCTTGATGCTGGGTTAGTAATCTTTACGAATTCATTCATTTATTTGTTAGAGTTTGGCAAGTTTTTACTTAATCCAATGGTATAATCTCCAAAATTATCAGAAACCTACATTTAAGATTACTTGTTATGGTCTTTTTCATGAATTTTCTTGTAGAAGAAGTAAATTTTTTACTGTAGCCAATTATAAACCACTGTTTGAAATGAATCAAAGTAAAATGATATTGTCTGTGAGTGACAAAAGACTTAGAATAACCATGGTTAAAGACATAATTGACAAGAAAATTTGATTATTTCTGTGGCATACAAAAATTTATGAATGTCAAGTGATAGTCCCCTCCACTCTTTCAGTGGTTGCTCATAGATCAGCCACTCCCTGGCTCTGAAGGCCAGCCCTTTGCTGGGAAGCGGCAGCATGGGGCAGGATTGAGTGATCCTTTTCTGGAACATGTATTTGTAACGGTGAATGGAATAAGAGACATTACACAAAGAAATGAAGGCAAATGTAAACAGAGCAAGGGTGAAGGTGAGAGCAATGGGTGGATGAGACTATGGGAGACAACAGGGGCAGAAAAGCTCTGCTTCTGGGGCAGAGGATGAACTAGGTTGATAGGTACTAGTATTAAGTTCTGAAGCCTCTAGTTCATAGGTGAAGGACAGCATGTCAAAAATTAAGGTGACTGGGCACCGTGGCTCATGCCTATAATCCCAGCACTTTGGGAGGCTGAGGCGGGTGGATTGCTTGAGATCAGGAGTTTGAGACCAGCATGGCCAACATGGTGAAACCCCGTCTCTACTAAAAATACCAAAATTAGCCAGGCATGGTGGTACGTGCCTGTAGTCCTGACTACTCAGGAGGCTGAGGCAGGAGAATTGCTTGAACCTGGGTGGCAGAGGTTGTAGTGAGCCGACATGGCACCACTGCATTCCAGCCTGGGTGACAGAGTGAGACTCCATCTCAAAATAAAATAAAATAAAATAAAAGTGAACCTAATTTCAAAATTTGACTTTCCCAGTGAAACATACTCACATCGCCAATTTCTCCTCATTTTCCCTTTTCCTTCTCAAAATTCCCCTGTCATACGACATACTATAATGGAATAGTCGTTAGTATCAGTTCTAAAATCAGACCCCCTGAAATTAATCCCTGGTTATTTCATTATTATATGCGTAACCTGAGGCCGTTTGCTTAAATTCTCCAATCTGTTTTTTTTTTTTCAATTATAATTGTTTCTTCCTATTGTTGTTAGGATAATTTGAAATAATGCACATGCAGATTTGGAGCCTCCTAGGCCTATAGTATTCACTAGACGACTGGCTGTAACTGATACTATGATTATAATTATCTTTAATCACTGGGCTCTCCCCAGGCTCTTTTGGGTTTTCCAATGAACAGGAAGATGTGAAAATTGTGAGGACTTACCTCAAGCCAGCAGGTCCTGTGTGGTTTTGAAGACTACTGCTGAACCCATTACTTTGTCACTAATTCTAATTCCAGATACTGTTATTTTCTTCTGTGCACAAAACCACCCAACTCCTGTGGGATCATAGCAAGGCAAATATGAGAATAACAATGCTTAAAACTTCTCTGTAGCCAACATAGATCTTTTTCTTTTTCTAAATATTCCCTGAGCTCAGAATGAAGGCTTCAGGAAATTTCTCAGTCTTTTACTTATATTATTTTACTAACAAGCTTGTGAATTAAGTAGAACAAATAAATTATTTTTCTATGAGGAAACCAATGCACAGAGAACCTACATGTATTGAAAGAATTTAATTTCCTCATTTGTTTAAAGGACGTAAAATCACCTAGACATGAATTCCATGTCTCCCCTCTCTGAACATTCAAGGTCCTAGAGCAGCAAGTTTTATCTCACTGATGCAGTGAAATTATCTTGAAAGCACTGTGTTTTCTGTAGAAGAGGGCAGGAATTCCACACAGGGATTCAAAAGGGCAGTCTCCTTTTGAAATTCAAAGGAGCTTTTTTTCTCAACCTTGAGGCAAGGCCAGGGAGCACATTCCTGATATCTGGGCTGAAGCTAAAGCCCAGCAGGGGAAGCTGCGACAGAGGAGGGACTCAACGATGCCTTCCCTCCAGCTCTCAGAGCCCTGGCAGGGCCCTGGCCTGCTCAGCCCCCAAGCTTTCTGAGGGTAAAGAGTAAAGGGGCTCAGGCCAAAGGTGCCTCTGCAGGACCAGCCCCCTCTCCAGGTAGAGGCAGCAGTGCAGCCTGGAAGCTGGTGAATCCTCCTAACAATGTGCTCAGACAGGCAGACACTTTAATAAGGCTGCCCAGATTTGTGGCTGGTACCATGGCAGAGGAAGAGAGAAGGATTAGAGGCCCCTGTCACAGGGAGAAATCATGCACATGGCCAGAGGGGCAGCTGGTCCAACTAGACCATAAGCCTGTCACGGGGATTAGTGGCTCCTTGGGGATGGCATGTGATTGGCAGCTCCTGGGAGGAGAGCAGACGGAAGCAGCGAGAGGTCGTGCACAGCTGCCGAGAAAAGAACGTCCAGGCACCGCCGGGACTCTGCAGCGGGCTCCACTGTGCTCACAGCACTCCCCTCAGGGAGGCTAGGCTGGTTGACCTGTCAAGAGAGTGGCTTTAGCTTTTGCGGTTTCTAGGGAGAGAAAATCCTCCACTATTTGCAGAATCTGTTAATCTGCTCAAACAGGTGACATTTGCTATTAGGGGTGGATGATAAGGGTGGATTCTCAGTCTCAGTAATGACTCTCCAGGAGGAAATTCCCCTACTTCTCCGGGGAATCTATTCTAGTAATACTGGAAAGTCTGAAGGTCTTGTCAAGTCTCTCCCAGAAAGTGGGACTGTATGTAAATAGATGGAGGACAACCGTCCTGATCCTGAGCACTTCACTCAGTTGAGAAAAAGTAGGAATGCATGGGAAACCTGGGAATTGCAAAAGAGGAAACCTGAGACTGTGAGGAGGGGTGGGATAGTCACACATCAGGAAGGCATTCCCTGGCTCAAGCCGCAGCTCCACCACTGTATAACCTTGGACAATTATGTAGCACCTTAGTGTCTTAGTTTCCTCATCTTTAAATCAGAAATAATATGCTTGTAGTTGTGAAGATATAATGACAGTGGACTGGAGAGCAGTGCCTAATGCATGCTCAACAATGTCTAACTATTTAATGGGAGAGAGATGATGCCTGTGTATTTTAGCATAGAAGAATAAGGTAAAAAAAATTCACAAATGTAGCTCCATACCCCAACCCACTTAAGATGTTGAAATACAAAGAGTTTCTCTCTAATGGTTTTATTTTCTAGTACGATGTGACCTCAGTTCATCTGATGATTCTGGGGATGTGATGGGGATACAAAGGGACAATAAAAGAGAAGAATGCATGACATAGATATTTAGGGAAGTGGGAACGTGAACGTATTTGAGAAACACATGGGATGGCTAAGCAGTGTTGGAGTAGAAACCATGAATGTATGATGATACCAAAAGTATAGGCAGACAGAAAGGCACGGGTGGTCTCCTTTAAGGTTGGCGTTTGGCAAAATAACTACAATGGAGTAAGAATGGGGCAAAGAAGTTAAATTTACATGTAAGAACCACAGATTTAAATTACTTAGTGAAGAAAATGAACTTCCAATGAGACTGGATGGATGGATAAATGGATGGATGGATGGATGGATGGACAAACAGATGGATGAATGAATGAATGGATGGATAGATGGATAGACAAATGGATGGATGGATGGATGGATGGATGGATGGATGGATGGATGGATGGCTAGATGGATGAATAGATGAACAGATGGAAGGATGAATGGATGAACAGATGGAAGAATGAATGTATGAATGGTTGAATGGATAGACAGATGGATAGATGGATGAACACACATGGATAGTCATGAGCAATACATGGCAGTTCCTGATGATTCTGCAGCCAGGCTAATTGAGTTTGTGGGCTAGAAGGAAAGGCAATGGTTAGAGTGGGCTCCCTGAATTCATGTTTGAGATGCAACAGATGATAAAGATAGGGCAGAACCATGGGTCTGGGTATAGAGTTGAGAAAAGTTCCCTAGAGATTAGAAAATTGGGGCTGAGAGGTCAGGGATCTATAGGGCAAATGGATATGAAGAACTCAAGAAGATGGAGAAGCAGGAAGGAGAGAGAGCCTATGAATAGATGTTGAAGTCTTCAAGGAGTCAGGATGGAGGGTCAGGAAGCTAGGGTGACTGTCCTTGGAGGGAGGGCCCTTGGAGGGAGGGCCCTTGGAAGAAGGGCATGGGGCCTCTGGAGGGCTGGATGGCAGGATCCTTAGAGGGAGGAGGGACACGTGTCCACTAAGAGCAGCTACCCTGTCCCTTGTCCCTGTCCCACTGCTCCCAGCCACTGCTCTCCTCACAGGACTTCTGTTTTTGATTTCCTGTTTATTGTGCTTTATGTTCTAGTGCTATAGTAGTTTCAGAAAACACTTTATTTAACAACAGTGCAAATATATTCATTTTGCTGCCTCATTTGCAAATATAGTTTTCCCATAAAGGCAGTTTTGTCTTAATGTTCTTACAAGTCTAAAAGAAATGATCTCTTAAACATTCATTATTAATTTATGTAGATTTTTTTCTGTTATATTTCAGAAGATTTGGGATTTGTGTTTTTTTACTTTTTTGTAATTGGCTGTCGAGAAACAAACTTCTAATCCTAGAGGATGAGAACCTGCTGCACTCTGTCTTCATGATTCTAGGTTCCTGATAACTAGAACATTCATTGAAGTTCAATGTGAGAATGGTAAGATCTGTTCTGCAGGGAAGATTTGTGGCAACCCGTAATCCAATTCTCAGGGCCCTTTGGCAGGGGAGTGTCTCGCCTGTTTATCTTTCGAAGGCCAGCACCTTGATTGCATGGTCTGCAGGCTGTGAGAAGGAATGTCTTCTGGCAGTGGTCCCAGCCCAGGTGATATATGCTACCTTTTCTAAGCCGCTGAACTGTGAAATCCAATTGCAAAGGGACACTGGCTCTTTTTAACCTTTCCAGCTGCAGCACTTGGGACACAGTGATAGTAAGAATGGCTACAGCATATGGAGGGTTTCTTATGTATAAAGACACTGAATAAGCACTTTGCATGCTTTCACATTTTTTATCTGTGTGCTGAACATGAAATCTGCCCCCTTAATTTTTAAGTATGCAATATAGTGTTGTTACCTTTAGTCATAAGGCTATATAGCAGATCTCTAGAACTTATTAATCCCGCATAACTAAGCTTTATACGTGTTAAATGTAACTCCCAATTTCTCCTCCCCTAAATCCTGGCTAACCACCATTCTGCTCTCTGATTCTATGAGTCTGAGTGTTTCAGATATCTCACATAAGTGGGATGGTGCTGTGCCTGTCCTTCTGCGACTGGCTTATTTTCACTTAGCATAATGTCCTCCACACTTACTCATGTTTTCCCACAAGTCAAAATGTCCTTCTTTTTTAAGGTTGAATGGTATTCGATTATATATACAGTTATGCTTCACTTAACCATGGGGATATGTTCTGAGAAATGTGTTGTTAGGTAATTGTGTCATTCTGGAAACATCACAAACCTAGATGGCACAACCTACTATACACCTAGGCTAGGTGGTATTGAGGGAATGTATTCTCTTCCTGGGTCCCCAAGGGGGCGTAGTTGCAAAGGCAAGAACATCCCAGTGTCATACCTCCACCCACCTCTCCATCTGGGATCTTATAGGCTTTGTTTAGCTTTCGCCCGTGGGAAAACAATCAAAGGTCAGTTACTCCAGTGGAAGTTTAAAGGAACTCCTTTCATAGGACTGGAAAATTGAATGGGGCGGGAATTCCTCCCGGGTTAAAAGTCCCCTTCCGCCACCTTGGTGCAGACTCCATATCTGGATTCCCTTCCACGACCTTGTGGAAGCTGCTTTTCTCTCTCTCCATTTCTTTCTCCTTTTCTTCTCTCTCTGCCTAAATAAATCACTTTCTGCAAAACTCTTTGGGGTCCGATATTTACTTACAAGCACACCATGCCCAGTGGGGTCCTCTCTCCCATTCTTGGGTGAGTGAGGGACCAAGAGCTTGGAAGAAAACAGCCCACTGGGGAGTTAGCTGAGCCTCCCCCGGGTTCTGGAACCCAGTCTCAGTATGGCCTACGGCCCAGGCTATCCACCTGCAGAGTATGTTGCTGCACTGAATATTGTAGGTAATTGTAGCACAATGGTAAACATTTGTGTGTTTAAACATATTTAAATGTACAAAAGGTACAGTAAAAATACAGTATAAAATATAAAAATAGTACACCTGTATAGGACACTTAGTATAAATAGAGTTTGCAGAACAGGAAGTTGCTCTGGGTGACAAGTCAATGAGTTTGTATGAATGAATGTGAAGGCTTAGGATATTACTGTATAAATTTATAAACTATAAACACTGCACACTTAGGCGACACTAAATTTATAAGTATTTTTCCTTCTTTAATAATCAATTAAACTTAGATGATTGTGATGTTTTTACTTTATAAGCTTTAAAAAAAGTTTTAACTCTTTTATAATAACATTAGTTTAAAACACACATTGTACACCTTTCTTTATATATTTATTCTATAAGCTTTGTTTTTATTTTTACTTATTTATCTTTACTTTTTAAACCTTTTTTGTTAAAAACTGAGACACAAGCACACACGTTAGCCTGGGGTTAGTTAGGGTCAGGATCGTCACTATCCCTGTCTTCACCTCCACAACCCGTCCCACTGGAAAGTCTTCAGGGGCAACAGCAGGCATGGAGCTGTCACCTGTGATAGCAATACCTTCTTCTGGAAACCTCCTGGCAGCCTGCCTGAAGCTGTTTTGCAGTTATCTCTTTTATACAAGTAGAAAAAGGATACTCTAAAGTATTAATAAAATATAGTGTTATAAATATTTAAACAGATACATTATCATTACCAAGTATTGTATACTGTATGTAATTGTATGTGCTAGATTTTTCTACAGCTGGAAGTGATGCAGGTTTGTTTACACCAGTGTCACCACAAACAGAAGAGGAATGTGTTGTGCTGTGATGATGATGTCATGACGTGACGGGAGGTTTTTAGCTCCATTATATTGTCATAGACTCACCATCGTGTGTGACTTATCTTTAACCGAAACATTGTTATTCGGCATATGACTGAACAAACCATATTTTCTTTATCTTTACCGCTTCACTCAACAATGGGCATTTAGGTTGTTCCCCTATCTTGGCTGTTGTGAATAAGCTCATACATTTACATTTAATTCTCACGTGAGCCCTTGAGGCAAATACCACAATGACCATTGCTTCTGACATGAGCCAACTGAGGCAAAGGACACGTTGAGGAAGTGCTCAGACCTCACTGCTAGTAAAGGCAGAGCCAGGACTTGAACCCAGAAATGAAGCTGGGGTGACTTTCACCTCTGGCTCCAGACCCAGTTCTTCCCGGCATTCTACTCGATAGCAGATCAAATGCCAACATGAGAGGCTGAAGATGACGCAGTGTAGGGAGGAAACGGGAGCCCCTCTCCTTGCTCCTTCTTCCTTGCCTGCCTTTCTGGGGAGTCCTGCTTGGAGGGGGAGGCTGTCTGTGCAGATCCGTGAACCTGGTTTTCTCATTCAGAGAGATCAGAGTGCATGTCTGCTGGCAGCCAGAACGTCTGGGCCACTGAATAATTCAAGTGCCTCTGTCCAGCCGCAGTCACCCAGAGGACAAGCTGATTGCACTTTGGATGACCTCTCTGGGTCTGTGTTCCTGGCCGGATAAATGTCCCCATTCTGTTTTTCTCTGGGGAAATAAATAAAGAAACACCGTGTTTGGCAGAGGCCTGTGTGTGAAGCCTCAGTTTAGAGTTAGTGTTAAAGAAAAGCAGAAATCCTCCTCCCTGAGCCTGAGAGACCCCTGCTGCACAGGTCACAGGAGACATCTTTCCGTCCTCCTTCTCCCCTCTGCTGTCACAACTTCGCCCTGACACCCTGCCGAGCCCCATGGACACCAACTAGCCTCTCTCTATCAACTACGCAATGCACCTCAAGCCCCACTTTTGCTTTCAGAGGCCTTCATGTCCCCAGAGGCTGAGGAGCTTGTTCATCATTTTTTCTAGCTATACCTAGTCTGAAAATGGAACACACGTGCACCTTACTGCACCGGCTTCCCATCCCATCACTCCTCTGCGTGAGGAAACGGCCCAGGAACCTCTGCCTGTATTTCCTGCATCCAGCTCTGAGACAGTGCCTGCTTCACTCGCCCACTGCCCACTGCTGCTGGAGCGCAGCTCTTGGGCCCTCATTGGACCAAGCCTTCTCACTGAAGCCTGGCCCAAAGGAGACACCAATCTCAGATTGTCTCCGCCAAAGAAGGGCCTGGTTCTGTCCCCAGGAAACAATGATGGCCTTTGATTGTTGCTGCCCCTACCCACCAGACACCCCTCTGCCAAAGCCTTCCTTCCACTGGACAAAATCCATATTCAACAATAACTATTATTGAATACTATTATTTGATAATAATAACAGAAATATCTGGTGCGTTTGGCATGGGCTAAGTGTTTTCTCCTTTAACGCCCACACAGAATTACCATGGAGCACTGGCTCGAGGACTCCTGGGGATACCAAGTCCTCATAGAAAGGATTACTTCTGCTCTGCATATAACCGACAGCCTACGCTACTTGCAGCTAAGCTATGCATAGCCTGCCATGTATGTTACATCATCTCTAGATTACTCGTCAGAACTAATACGACGTAAATGCCATATCAACAGTTGTTACGCTGTATTTTATTTTTGTATTTCTTTTTTATAGAGGCAAGGTGTCACTTGGAATCTTACTCTGTCCCCGAGACTGGAGTATGTGGTGCAATCCTAGCTCTCGGCAGGCTCAAGCTCCTGGGCTCAAGCGATCCTCCTGCCTCAGCCTTCCAAGTAGATGGAACTTCAAGAGTGAGTCATAGCACCTGGCCTGTATCATTATGTTATCGTTACTTTCTACTTTCATTTTTGTGAATATTTTTGATTTGTGGTTGATTGAATACACAGATGTGAAAACCCATAAATACAGAAGGCCGATTGTATGGGTAATGGTCCTGAAGTGAGTCTGTAACTTAAGATCTGTGATAAAAGCCAATCACTAACATAGTGTGAGGCAAAGGAAGGAACGTGAGCTTTGCAGTTCAGAGTACTGGCCGGCTTCCAGGGCTACCACCACCCAGCCTAGGGACCTCTGAGCAAGCGCACAGATTCAGGAAACAGAAAACTCATTATATATATATATTTTTTTGAGACAAGAGTCTCACTCTATCGCCAGGCGCCAGGCTGGAGTGCAGTGGCACGATCTCGGCTCACCACAACTTCCACCTCCTGGGTTCAAGCAATTCTCCTGTCTCAGCCTCCCGAGTAGCTGGGACTACCACACCCAGCTAATTTTTGTATTTTTAGTAGAGACAGGGTTTCACCATGTTGGCCAGGATGGTCTCAATCTCTTGACCTCATGATCCACCTGCCTTGGCCTC
This sequence comes from Cebus imitator, assembly GCF_001604975.1. Lineage (NCBI taxonomy): Eukaryota > Metazoa > Chordata > Mammalia > Primates > Cebidae > Cebus > Cebus imitator. Next base: position 1,864,199 of record NW_016107720.1, read on the forward strand.
CCAAAGTGCTGGGATTACAGGCGTGAGCCACTGCACCCAGCCAATTCATTAGATTTTTAAAAAGAGTATTATAAAATACAAGGAAGTAAGTAAGTAAGTCTTAGAGACAGATGGAGCAAAAAGTAGGTGCTGAGGTAACCTATGTATTCAGAACGTAACAGCTGCTACCCTAAGTCTTCAGGAAACAAAGCAGAAATGGCGTTACAAAATCCAGGAGCTCAGAGACAGACACCACCTGTCAAACCTTGTGAGTCTCAAGCAGCCAACTCTCAGACCACTGGAGCGACTTCGCTGTGCCGAGGTTGGGGCCTCTGGGGGGACGCTTGGCCTTGGATCTTAAATTATCAAGTGTTGCTCATGCCTTGGTTGGTGTCCTGAGTCCGGTGCTAAGGAGTGCAAAGAAAAAGGACCTGTGGCTGCACACTGCTGCAGCAAAAATGAAACCAGGACGCAGACTCAGGACGACCCCACCCAGACTCAGCCTCTGACCACCGCCCAGCACCTCCCCTTGGCAGGACCTAACCAGAGGCAGCCACTCAGGGCTCTAGGAAAGTATAGTTTGCAGACTCTCTGCCCCAGCACCGCAGAGCAGAGAATGCCAGGGTGGCCTGGGGGAGAGGCATCTGATGAGCATGGCTGGCTTCTTTTCTTGTTGTAGCATGGGAATAATGCCTTGCTTGTATGGACTGGAGGTAAATCATCTAGCACAATGCCTCACCTGTGAGATCGAGGGCAGCTAGACCACAACCGTGAGGCTGACGGTGCTTACACTGGAGTTGCTATTCACGGATTTAAGACATGTTCACATCTATTTTCACATTTAATCCTCAGAACGCTCCTGGAAGGATACACAGGTAAAGGCACGAATGCTCTGATAGGTTATAATGATACTGTCCTCCCTGGGACCCTGGACCCAGACCCTGGGCAGGAGGATTTCCCAGTGTGGATGACAAAGAGGAGAGTGAGAGGAAGAGCCAGACCTCTCCAGGGTAAAGTGTGGGGCAGCCTCAGTTTTTAGAGCCTGCGTTCACTAAAGACATCACCTCCATTGCTCCCAAATTAGGATATTCCCTAATTTTGAATAAACCAGTTACCGATATCCCAGGAAAAGGAAAATATTGAATGATTATTACCTTTTAAAATAAATAAGCAAAAATAAATGAATCTCCAAATATTTACAGAAAGAGCACTCCACACAGGTATCTTGTCAGATTTCTGCATAAAACATGGGCTGGGTAAGTTTTGCTGCAGAAGTGACCAGATCTGGAACTTGAGGTGTTGCCTGAGGTCAGCCTGGGAGTGGTGATGCCACAGTGGGGTCTACGGTGCAGCCCGAGGCCAGATACATCTGGTCTCCTGAGTGGACTGCAGGGTTTCCCGGTGGAAGGAAAGTTCCGCCACTTTCTCCAGGAGGCCATCCTGGACAGAGACTTAGAATCCTAGCTTGGTCCGGACTTTCCTGAAACTGAGACTAAGTGAGGCATCATTTGCAGGTTTCACTGCTTGTTAATCAGTTTATCTTCTCCTGGAACTTTGTAAATGCAGCTATCGCACGGCAGCCCTGGAATGACACGCAGAGACTTTGTGCTTGCAAAAAGCTTATTCTTCTATGCTGGGAGTTCTGGGATAATGTGTAAGTGTGTGGGTGTTGGGGTGGAAAGAGGGCAGAGGGCATTTATGAGTTTCTCCTCCTCTCCTCTTTCATAGCTGTCTCTGTGTTACTTTTTCTTTGCAGAGGTTGGATCAGAAAACGCCTTATGCTATTTCACGGGGAATTCCCAAAGAGCAGCCAGCTCCTGTTGGTTGCTAAGAGACAGCTCTATAGCTGGGATTTGGCTGCAAAATTTGAACAAAAAAAGAAGAGCACAAATGGGCTTGCCAGGTAACAGATTCTGTGATGACTTTCCATCCTGTTTGCTGGCATCAGGGCTTCCAAAGGCAATAGAGCATCACTTTCTTGCTTGTGATTTACGTGAGGAGAATAGGCAGACAGTCTTCTTCAAGGGGTTTCCTGATCAGCCTTGGATGTGCTACCCAGAATCTATGTGGGAAGGACAATGAGATTCCCGACGCTGGTAATGGGTAAAGGAAGATCAGAATTATAAGTGGGCTGTGCATCTATCCAAGGAGACAAGGGCTTAACTCTATTAAAAGTAGATGTGACAAAAAGCTGAAATCAAACACATGCCTCTCAATAGGGAACTGGCGGAATAAGCCCTGGCACCTCTGCACAATGGAGTATTATTTAGCTATAAAAAGAGAAAAAGAATATTTTTATATTGAAAAAAATTCATGTTGCTTTTTCTCCAGGATAAAATTTTAAGTTAAAAAAAGCAATTTAGAAATTATGTGCACAATAGGCGCCTATGTCTCTAAGAAAAATTTCAGTGATAAAAACAAATAAATGTTCTCATTTTTAAAAGGTCATAAACTGTATTTCTAAAAAATTGTTTACCTATGAGTCAAGAAACAATGTATCTTGGAAAGCGTGTAGAAAAGCTGAACTAAAGATCGAGCGTAGCACAGTCTCAGGACTGCTCACTGGGCACAGACACATGGAACAGGTTTGAAGGACACTGCAAAGGCTTTGACATGGGGAATGACGTTGAAACCACAACCAGGGAAGGTTGTCAGAATGTGCAGCCTCAACTCAGCCTTGCTGCTTGCCTGCTAAAACAGTAACGCTAGGATTCTCCACAGGATTTAAATGAGACCCAGAGTATAGCATAATATTCAAATGCCCAGGATCTGAGCTATCTTATTTGATCTAGAAAGAACCAGGAAAAAGCTCAGCCTATATCAGAAAAAAAGCAATAAACATGACAACAGTGAGGAGACACAGATTTGGAATTATCTGATAAAGATTTAAACAGTTAATTAAATATTTCAACAAGCAGTAATAAATGCTCTTGAAATGAAAGGAAAACAGAAAGTAATTTTAACATAACTTCCAGTATTACAACACCTAACAAATTTACATCTAACAAAAATAACGCCTAACACATTATCTGTGCTATTATAGCACCTAACACATTACTAATATTTTATTTAAATTAACTTATATTCAGTCCATATTTTTCTCTTTTGTCTCATTTTCTTATAGCAGATTGATTTAAATCAGAATAGTAAGTCCACACATTGCATTCTCTTATGTTACAGAATTCTCTTTTATTTTGTAATATCCCACCCTTCCTCTTTAAAGCTACTGACTTCTCGGATGAATTACTAGGTCATCTGCTCTCTGAAGTGCCTCATCCTGTGAATATGGCTAATTGCTTCATTGTGGTTTTGTTTCAGTGGTTATATTAGTCTTATAAACTGGTAATTAAGCCTAGAGTCTTGGTAAGGTTCAGGTTTTATTTAAAAGGCAAAATATGTCATAGGTGATTCTGGGTACTTGTACTGCACAGCCTCGGGAGTCAGACACAGTGCAGCTGCCCCACATTCCGTGACTCAGGATAGGTCAGTGGCTCAGGTGCTGTCCGTGTGATTTCTCAATTAAAACATGCCCTACCTTCCATGGGACTTTAGCTTCCACTGGTGATCGCTGCCTAGATTCATCACTTTATTAATGGCTCAGAAGATATTGCTTTCTAAAATTCTGCTATTCTTTTTAGTAGCTGGAACTCTTCCAAAAATAAGAAAATAATTTTACTCAATAACTATATGGATACTCTACAATACAGTTTAGATAAAGGAGCAACAACAACAACAAAAAGGGCACACAGTTTCCCCTTTGTTTATCAACATGTGTAGTAATGAGTGTGTGCACCAGCTACCTCCAGCAAGCACTGAGCAATATGACTTTAAATTATCTTTTGAACTCATAGATTTTTATAACTTTATTGTTTCAGTCTGTGACCATTAGCATTTTTTGATGCTCAATTTTAGGCTAAGGGGAATTCTATTACTAGGCCCCTGGGTCTTTGTCACATGGCATCTTCCTAATTTATGTGAGAAAAATATGCCCCAGGATCATTTTGTACATTGTGGTACCTGGAATTGGCATTACTCAAAAAAAAAAAAAAAAAAAAAGCACTGGCTTACTTTAGTGAGAAGTAGTACTTAGAGGTCAGAATCTAGGTACTGGGAATGCAGGATTTTGTTTAGTCTTCATCATGAGTCTGAAATCTAGTTACTCTAATCATCTCGTTTTCATTACAGGTTCTAAGACTCAGAGAAGTCGATAAGTATGTACTTGAGTATGTACTCAAGTTTACAAAATTATTCAGTGGTGATGTAAGGCAGTTTCTTGGCTTCATTCAGGAAGAAATTCAAGAGCTAGCTGGTGGTAGAAAAAAAACAGTTTTTGTTTTTTTTTTAATACACTTTAAGTTCTGGGAAACATGTGCAGAACTTACAGGTTTGTTACATAGGCATACACGTGCCATGGTGGTTTGCTGCACCCATCAACCTGTCATCTACATTAGGTATTTCTCCTAATGGTATCCCTCCCCTAGCTCCCCAACGCATGACAGGCCCTGGTGTGTGATGTTCCCCTCCCTGTGTCCATATGTTCTCATTGTTCAACTCTCACTTACAAGTGAGAACATGCGGTGTTTGTTTTTTTGTTCCTGTGTTGGTTTGCTGAGAATGATCGTTTCCAGTTTCATCCATGTCCCTGCAAAGGACATGAACTCTCCTTTTTTATGGCTGCATAGTATTCCATTGTGTATATGTGCCACATTTTATTTATCAAACCTATCATTGATTGGCATTTGGGTTGGTTCCAAGTCTTTCCTATTGTGAACAGTGCTGCAAGAAACATATGTGTGCATATGTCTTTATAGTAGGATGATTTATAAACCTTTGGGTATATACTCAGTAATGGGATTGCTGGGTCAAATGGTTTTCTGGTTCTAAGTCCTTGAGGAATCACTACACTGTCTTCCACAATGGTTGAACTAATTTACACTCCCACCAACAGTGTAAAGCATTTCCATTTCTCCACATCCTCTCCAGCATCTGTTTTTTCCTGACTTTTTAATGATCGCCATTCTAACTGGCATGAGATGGTATCTCATTGTGGTTTTGATTTGTATTTCTCTAATGACCAGTGATGATGAGGTTTGTTTTTTTTTTTAATATGTTTCTTGGCTGCATAAATGTCTTCTTTTGAGAAGTCTCTATTCATATTCTTTTCTGGTAACTTTGTTAAAGTTCCTTGTAGAAACTTGTAGGTTCTTTGTCAGATGGACAGACTGCAAAAATTTTCTCCCATCCTGTAGGTTGCCTATTCACTCTGATGATAGTTTATTTTGCTGTGTAGAAGCTCTTTAGTTTAATTAGATCTCATTTGTCTATTTTGGCTTTTGTTGCCATTGCTTTTGGTGTTTTAGTCATGAAGTCTTTGCCCATGCCTATGTCCTCAATGGTATTGCCTAGAGTTTCTTCTAGGGTTTTTATGGTTTTAGATCTTATGTTTAAGTTTTTTATCCATCTTGAGTTAATTTTTGTATAAGGTGTACGGAAGGGGTCCAGTTTCAGTTCTCTGCACATGGCTAGCCAGTTTTCCCAAAACCATTTATTAAACAGGGAATCTTTTCCTCATTGCTTGTTTTTATCAGGTTTGTCAAAGATCAGATGGTTGTAGATCTGTGGTGTTATTTCTAAGGTCTCTGTTCTGTTCCATTGGTCTATATATCTGTTTTGGTGCCAGTACCGTGATTTTATGGTTACTGTCGCCTTGTAGTATAGTTGGAAGTCAGATAGTGTGATGCCTCCAGCTTTGTTCTTTTTGGTTAGGATTGTCTTGGCTATACAGGCTCTTTTTTGGTTTCATATAAAATTTAAAGTAGTTTTTTTCTAATTCTGTGAGGAAAGACAATGGTAGCTTGATGGGGATAGCATTGAATCTATGCATTACTTTGGGGCAGTATGGCCATTTTCACAATACTGATTCTTTCTATCCATGAGCATGGAATGTTTTTCCATTTGTTTGTGTCCTCTCTTATTTCCTTGAGCAGTGGTTTGTAGTTCTTTTTGAAGTGGTCCTTCACATCCATGGTAAGTTGTATTCTTAGGTATTTTATTCTCTTTGTAGCAATTATGAATGGGAGATTACTCATGCTTTGGCTCTCTATTGTTGATGTATAGAAATGCTTGTGATCTTTGTACATTAATGTTGTATCCTAAGACTTTGCTGAAGTTGCTTATCAGCTTAAGGAGATTTGGGGCTGAGATTATGGGGTTTTCTAAATATACAATCATGTCATTTGCAAACAGAGACCATTTGACTTCTTCTCTTCCTATTTGAATACCCTTCATTTCTTTCTCTTGGCTGATTGCCCTGGCAAGAACTTCCAATACTATGTTGAACAGGAGGGTGAGAGAGGGCATCCTTGTCTTGTGCTGGTTTTCAAAGGGAATGCTTCCAGCTTTTGCCCATTCCGTATGATATCGGCTGTGGGCTTGTCATACATAGCCCTTATTATTTTGAGATATGTTCCATCAATACCTAGTTTATTGAGAGTTTTTAGCATGAAGGAGTGTTGAATTTTATCAAAGTTTTTTTCTGCATCTGTTGAGATAATCATGTGGTTTTTGTGATTGGTTTTGTTTATGTGATAGGTTACGTTGATTGATTTGTGTATATTGAACCAGCCTTGCATCCCAGGGATGAAGCCAACTTGATCATGGTAGATTAGCTTTTTCATGTGCTGCTGGATTCAGTTTGCCAGTATTTTATTGAGGATTTTCACATAAATGTTCATCATGGACATTGGCTTGAAATTTTCTTTTTTTTGTTGTGTCTCTGCCAGGTTTTGGTTGCTGGCCTCAAACTGGAAAAAGAGTCAAGACCCATCAGTATACTGTATTCAGAAGACTCATCTCACATGCAAAGACAAACATAGGCTCAAAATAAAGGGATGGAAGTGCCAGGTGCGGTGTCTCATGCCTATAATCTGAGCACTTTGGGGGACCAATGCAGGGGGATCACCTGAGATCGGAAGTTCAAGACTAGCCTGATCAACATGGAGAAACCCCGTCTCTACCAAAAATACAAAAAAAAAAAAAAATTTGCTGGGCATGTTGGTGCATGCCTATAGTCCCAGCTGCTTGGGAGGCTGAGGCAGAAGAATCACTTGAACCCAGGAGACACAGGTTGCAGTGAGTCAAGATCACATCATTGCACTCCAGCCTGGGCAACAAGAGCCAAACTCTGTCTCAAAAACAAAAACAATAAAAAGGGATGGAGGAATATTTACCAAGCAAATGGAAAGCAAAAAAAAGTAGGGGTTGCAGTCCTAGTCTCTGATAAAACAGACTTTAAACCAACAAAGATCAAAAAAGACAAAGAAGGGCATTACATAATGATAAAGGCATCAACACAATAAGAAGAGCTAACTATCCTGAATGTATATGTACCTAATACAGGAGCACCCAGATTCATAAGGCAAGTTCTTAGAGACCTACAAAGAGACTTAGACTCCCACACAATAATAATGGGAGACTTTAACACCCCACTGTGTCAATATTAGACAGACCCATGAGACAGAAAATTAACAAGGATATTCAGGACTTGAACTCAGCTCTGGACCGAGTAGACCCAGTAGACATCTACAGAACTCTTCACCCCAAATCAATAGAATATACATTCTTCTCATCACCACATCACAATTATTCTAAAATTTACCACATAATTGGAAGTCAGACACTCCTCAGCAAATGCAAAGAAATGGAAATCATAACAAACAATCTCAAACCACAGTGCAATCAAACTAGAACTCAGGATTTAAAAACTCACCCAAAACTGCACAACTACATGGAAACAGAACAACCTACTCCTGAATAACAACTGAGTAAATGATGAAATTAAGGCAAAAACAAATAAGTTCTTTGAAACCAATGAGAACAAAGACACAACATACCAGAATCTCTGGAACACAGGTAAAGCAGTGTTTAGAGAAAAATTTATAGGATTAAATGCCCACAGGAGAAAGCAGGAAAGATTTGAAAGTGACACCCTAACATCTTAATTAAAAGAACTAGAGAAACAAGAGCAAACAAATTAAAAAGCTAGCAGAAGATAAGAAATAACTAAGATCAGAGCAGAACTGAAGGAGATACAGACAAAAAAATACTTCAAAAAAAATCAGTGAATCCAGGAGCTGATTTTTCAAAACGATTAACAAAATAGATCACTAGCCAAACTAATAAAGAAGAAAAGAGAGAAGAATCAAATAGGCACAGTAAAAAATGATTAAGGGGATATCACCACTGATCCCACAGAAATACAAGCTACCATTAGCGAACACTATAAACAGTATAAATACTCTACACAAATAAACTAGAAAATCTAGAAGAAATGGATAAATTCTTGGACACATACAACCTCTCAAGACTAAACCAGAAAGAAGTCAAATCCCTGAATAGACTAATAACAAGTTCTGAAATGGAGGCAGTAATTAATACCCTACTATCCAAAATAAGCCCAGGACCAGAATTCTGCTAGCAGGTATCATTCTTTTTTT
>NW_016107720.1:1872717-1922392 GCF_001604975.1 Cebus imitator
TTTTTGACAGAGTTTTGCTCTTGTCACCCAGCCTGGAATGCAGTGGTGCAATCTTGGCTCACTGCAACCTCCACCTTCCCAGTTCAAGTGATTCTTCTGCCTCAGCATCCTGAGTAGCTGGGATTACAGGGACACATCGCCACACACAGTTAATTTTTGTATTTTTAGTAGAGATGAAATTTCACCATCTTGGCCAGGCTGGTCTCAAACTCCTGACTTCAAGTGATTCACCTGCCTCAGCCTCCCAAAGTTCTGGGATTATAGGTTTGAGCCACTGTGCCCCACTTGGAAACAGCTTTATTGAGTCAGCGGCAGAGTTACAGCTCTGTATCTGCTGCTCCCATGGAACAGGGCTGCTGAGTAGCAGCCTAGAGGCGCTTTTGCAGTTGTATCTATACCCACTTTTTATGACGTGTTAATGAAGGGATGGGTTATTCAGAAATAGCTTGAAAATGGACAGTAACTTCTAAGTGTTGCCATGGCAAGGGATGGAAACTTCCAGATGTAGCTATGGCAGTAGTAAACTGTCCTGATGCTGGTGGGCATATCTTATGGAGAGGAGCTTTCAGTACCTCTCTCTGGTTTTAACCAGGCTTAAACCTGGTCTAGAGTCAAGTCTTACCTATCTCCTACCTCAGTGGCAGAACTCAAAACTCTTACTATGGCATAGTAAGAGCTATGGCAGTTGCAATTTACAAACTGGCTGGGAAGAAATGAAACGGTTCAAGTGTATTATGAAATGACCAAGACTTACAGGCATTGGATTTCAGGGCAAAAGAGAGCTGGTTACTGGCATAACCATACAGACTGGGAAGGTTTGGGAAGAGTGGGCCTCAGCTGTGGGCAAAGTGACCTGTGCAGCTGAGAGGGAGAGAACAGCAGGAGCCAAAGATGAAAGGCCTCGGAGTCTTAGAATGATCTCCACAAGCAGAGCCTGAGATAAGGACGTCTGGGAGACTGGTTTCCCTGGGGGTCCCAGGAAGGTGAAGTGAGAAAGCAGAGAGTAAGGCATCGCCACACTCCACCCAGCCAGTGCCCCCAGCCTCCCAGCCAGTGCCCCCAGCCTTCCTTCTCCATCCTCCACCTCCACCCAGTCAGTGCCCCCAGCCTTCCTTCTCCATCCTCCACACTCCATCCAGCCAGTGCCCCCAGCCTTCTCCATCCTCCACACTCCACCCAGCCAGTGCCCCCAGCCTTCTCCATCCTCCACACTCCATCCAGCCAGCACTCCCCCAGCCTTCTCCATATCCTTCTTTTCTTCACTCTACCTTTTCCCAATGTCTTACTCCCACTCCCAGCACCCCTCTTCACACAGGAAGGAGGGAAGGAGGGGAAGAAAGGAGGGAGGAAGGAAGGAAAGAAGGTGGGAAGGAAGGGAGGGAGGGAGGGAGGGAGGAAGGAAAAAGAAAGAAAGTTAAGAAAGATAGAAGAATAGAAAGGAACAACAACAAAAAAATGATGAAGCCCATAGCCCGCTGAGATTTCTCTTTCTGGCCAAATCCCACAGTGTCTCTGGTGTGTGATGCTGTGTATGTGTTTGTGGGTGGGTGGAGGTGTGGGTGTGCGTGCCCAGGTGTCCTTGCTGTATCTGCTTTTTGTAGGAACAATTATCAACCCTATGTGGTCTTCACTAGACCTTTCAAACACCCAAGAGAGCACACAGTGTCTATGAAACAATGAACAATAATTAATAATAACAACAACGATTATATTCAGTGCTGCTGACTAATTCAGATTTCTCCAGGGGAAGAAGGGCAGTTGCTATTTTTGGAGAGAACAGAACTGAAGAACTGCATGAAAAGTTTGCATTTTCTAACTAATTTATTGAGTTTCCATTTATGACTTTCTTTAAATGTGACATGAATGAATTACTTTATTTTCTAAAAGAATGCTACCAAATGAGAACACTTATTTATACATTATAACAGTACCCAATAAAAGTTTCCGTTGTGTTTCATAATCGCATTACGATTATTTGAGAAATGCTGTGCCACATGAACAAATGATGAAGGGCAGCTTTGAGCTGACTTGCTAACTCATCTTTCTTCATATCCTCTAAGGTCGTAAATGTCTAGGATCTATTACCCGGCACTGGTTGTCCAGTATGCGTAAGAACCTCAGCACTATTTTGATATGCATGGTTTTACTTTGTCTTGGTGGATCCTGTACTCACTGTTATTGCTGAACTCAAATTGCTTCAAGGCTCCAGATAAACCTCTTAATACCATGAATAAGTAGTCTATTCAAGGAAGCAGTTCTTGGTGGTTTCCTGGTCAAGTTTTACAGATCCGTGGGAGGCAGGCTCTTTTGGCAGCTATGAGCCTTCTTTCCCATTCTGGGGTCTTCATTTCCTAAGCCCCATGGCAGGACAGGTAGCACCTGTTACTTCATCCATTCTCCACGCAGGTGGGCTCCCCTCTGCCCCTACAGAAGTTGAGAAGCTGCCCTTCAAAGCAGCCTGACACAGCTGGGTCTTCAGCGAACAAAAGCAGCAGAGCTGGCCAGCTCAGCAAGTTTTTACTCTGTCTGAAAATGTCTCACCAGGAGTTTTCACTCATTTATTTCTTTACTAATTTATGTATTCCTACATTGTATAAATACTTACTTGTCAGGCATTGCTCTAGGTGTTCAAATCAAATCAATAATGTTACTTTTGCTGTTAAAATTGATAAAACATTGTTCATAAAATAAATAAATTAAAAATCAGACTTTATTAAAACAAAATTTTTGGTCCTTACAAAACACTGTTAAGAGAAAGAAGACATACCTAAAGAAAAATAAAATATTTTCCAAGACTATATCTGATAAAGGAATTTTTATCTAAAGCTACATGAAGAACTTTTACAACTCAACAACAAAAATACAGGCAATCCAAGTTTTTAAATGAGTCAAACAACTGAATAGACACTTCATGAAAGAATGTCTATGAACAGAAAATAAACATAATAAAACATACATAACATCACTTGTCATATGAGAAATGAAAATTAAAACTAAAATGAGACACCACCACATATGTACTATATTCATTTTAAATTTAAAAAGCCGGTAACACCTCATTTGTTACTGATGGGAAATTTAAAATAACATAGCCACTTTGGAAGACAGTATGACAATTTCTTATAAAATTAAACACACACTTATAGGGCCAAGCTTTGCCATTCCTGGATATTTACCCAAGTGAACTGAAAACGTTTGTTCACACAAAAACCATATATGAATGTTAATAACAGCTTTATTCATAAATTTCAAAAACTGAAAATACCCAAGATGTTTTTCAAAAGGTGAATGGATGAACCGATTCTAGTGCACCCATAATATGCAGTATTAATCAGCAACACAAAGAGACAATGCTGATTTATGCAGCAACATAGAAGCATACTAATTGGAGTTTACTCAGTAAAATAAGCCACAATCCTGAAGGTACAATTGTTGTACAATTACATTTGTGTGAGGATCTGGAAAAGGTGGAACTGTAAGAAAGGAAAACAGAGCAGAGGTTGACGGTGGTGGAGGGAGTGGGAAATGGTTTACTGTAATGGGCCTCACAGGATATTTGGGGGTTACAGAACTATTTTAGCATGGCTGTTGACACTTGCGTACATGGGGGTCGGTATACATGCATGTATTTCCTGTCTCTACACACTTAGAGGATCTGGAAGCAGTAACACCCCAGCATCAATGAGCACACCCAACATCCAGATCTTGGTTTCTGAGTACCATCCTCCAATACAAAGAAACGAGGGTCCTTGGAGAAATGGCCAGCTGTAGGACTGGTACATGGAAAATGGCACAAGATGACTTAGAGTAGGTGATAATGCCGGACGCAAAGAAGCACTAACAAGAGTGAGTGCAAACATGGCAGAAATTTGAATGAAGCTTGTGGTTTAGTTAATAATATTATACCATTGTTAATTTCTTAGTTTTTACAAATGTCCTGTGAACCCCGAAAATCCAAGGCAGGTCTCAGTTGATTTAGAAAGTTGATTTTGCCAAGGTTGAGGATGTGCCCTTGACACGGCCCAGGAAGTCCTGGTGACATGTGCGCATGGTGGTCGGGCACAGCTTGGTTTCATACATTTAGGGAGACAAGAGACATCAGTCAATATGTGCAAGAAGTACATTGGTTCCGTCTGGAAAGGCGGAACAACTTGAAGCAAAGGCGGGAAGACTGGAAGTGGGGAGGGGGCTTCCAGGTCACAGTGAGGTGATACACAAAGGGCTACATTGCTCTGAGTGTGTGATTAGCTTTTCCAAAGGAGGCAATCAGATATTCATCTGTTTCAGTGGGTAGAGGGGTGACTTTGAATAGAATGGGAGGCAGGCTTGCCTTCAGCCCCAGCTCAGTTCTTGGCAGATCTGCAAGGGAGGCTGCAGAGCCCTGTGGGGAAGGGAAGTCCTGCTTGTTCCTCCTCTCCACCGTCCCTCTCCTCCCCAGGCTCTGGGTCAGGGCCTGTCTGACACCTTCAGGGCCCCCACCCAGGGAGGCCCCTTTGACTGACAGGGATTCAGGAGACACAAATGCAGGTGAAAAGGCCTCCCTGTGGGAGGGGGGACCAGGGAGTAGCTGCCATCTGCAGAGGAGCTAGGGGCTGGAGACCAGTGGGAGAGGGGCTCTCAGTCTACTAAATGGTCCTGCATTTGCACAACAGAATTTCATGAGGTCTCCAAGTAGGACAAAGTTTTAAAACGGTGGTTAACCTCAGCTGCCTCTTGTCTTCATGACATCAATGTCCCCGACAGCATCTCCGTACATTTTTATTAGGGAAAAATCAGTCCCTAAGAGGAATATAAAAATATCCCAAAAAGCCAGACCTGGGCGGCTATAGACTATTACTTTCCAGGTTGCCTTTCTTATGGTTTCAAGTTGATTTCTCAGTGTGTCTTCTCCCTCGTCCCCCAACTCCGTGTCCTGACCCACCCAAAAGAAAGAATTCCATACCTGTTGAAAAGTTTTTCCCCCGAAACAGTACCTATTGCTAATTTCAGGAATTTCCATAATAAAAGCATATGGTCATTGTGTGTTATGTGGGATCAGTCAGTAGGTACAAAAATAAACAAATTCCTTCTTGTTTTACACAATTCTTATTCCCATGAGTTCTTCAGAGGAAGACATATGCGTAAGTAACAATAGCAAAGGAAAGTATTATAATATGTTACTATTAACTGTGGCTTTTGGTTCCAATCCCCAATAGTAAATTTACTAATCTAGATTAAGCTCTAAGAAATTATTTGTGACTGCATCAGGGGCAGCTTAGAGCTTAGAACTAAAGGCTAAAAAGCCTTTCATTTCTCCTCACTCAAAGTCAAACTGTCAGAGGCATGCAGGAGAGTCAGCCCTTACTCCTATTTCTGCCTCGTATGTCCTGGGCTAGGCTCGACATCTCCTACAGAATTAAAGTCTCAAATTTGCCAAGGTTTTCACCAGCAATAGAAGTTGCTAAAAGTTAACATAATAATATGTAATTAAAACTACCAAAGAAACATTTTTACATGCAAGGTATGTAAAGAAAGTAAAATGTGTTTTTGGTAAATGATTATAAGAAGTCATGGAAATGTGGATTTTTTTTCTACCTAAAGTGTTAAAGGATTGTTTTAAGTAAGAAAGAACATCTAAATGTTTAAACAAGTTGTGGAAGATTTATAGAAATTAATTGTCAGAGATTCTGTGTGTAAATATATTGGCTAAAGTTAAAAGGGTATTAATTCAGCTTTTCCGTAAATTAAACATTGGAATAGAAGTACAACAGGTTTTTCTTAGAGCACTGATCTGCTCTTTCACCAAAAAAAATGTAAACAGTTATAAAAGGTTTATAAGAATAGTACCCTATGGTGGCCAGGTGTGGTGGCTCACGCCAGTAATCCCAGCATTTTGGGAGGCTTTGGAGGGTGGATCACCTGAGGTCAGGAGTTTGAGACCAGCCTGGCCAACACTGGCAAAACCCTGTCTACTAAAAATACAAAATTAGACGGACGTGGCGGTGAGCACCTGTAATCTTAGCTGCTTGGGAAGCTGAGGCAGAAGAATCACTTGCATCTAGAAGGTGGAGGCTGCAGTGAGCAGAGATCATGCCAATGCACTGCAGCCTGGGTGACAGAGTGAGACTCTGTCTCAAAAAAAAAAAAAAAAAGTACATTACCTTATGGTTAAACGTTAAAATTGGGTAAATATGTCTATAAAGTTTTATTAAAAATTGAGTTTAACATTAATAGTACATTGATGTAAAGGTGAAATTTGGCTTATTTGGTACAAATATAATATAGAAAGGATTGTCAAATTGGTTATTATAAAACGGTGTTTGGTTTTCTTTGGGCTGTGTTTATATAAATGTGCTGTCAGTATATATTCCAATACCAGCTTAGTTCCAACAGTTCACCAGTTCATGAAAAGCCTTCTGATTTCGTTTACTTGGAATAACTTTGCTTTACTCTTGTGGGATATGTCGCTGTTATACTCTTTGTGTAGAAATACAGAGCAAGCTTACAGAATGCTTTCTTAAACTAAACATTTATTAATCTTCCAGATACCACTTCTAGTTAAAACTCAAGAGTCGTGGACGGCCCTCACCATACTGATGCTTTCTGATTGAGCTTCTCTCTACTCTGAACATAAGAGACCATATAGTTAGGTAGGAATGTCATTGCCACTATTCAGCCTGAAGAAGTTACAGAAGATGGATCTTCATCTCTCTGCAACCGTTGGGATTAAGGGTTCTCTTATTAAAGGGAGGGGGCAAATGCCACAGACATGTGAACCAGAACAACCCCATCCTGAATAGGCACTGGGCAAAATGAAGCTGAAACCTACGGGGCTGCATTCCCAGATGGTTAAGGCATTCTAAGTCACAGGATGAGACAGGAGGTCAACACAAGATACAAGTCATAAAGGCCTTGCTGACAGGTTTGCAGTAAAGAAGCCAACCCAAACCCACCCAAACCAACATGGCCACAAGAGTGATCCCTAGCCATCCTCAGAGATTTACATTCTCATCAGTACCATGACAGTTTACAAATGCCATGGCAATGTCAGGAAGTTACCCCATATGGTCTAAAAATGGGAGGCACGAATTATCCACCCCTTGTTTTGCCTATAATGAAGAAATAACCACAAAAATGGGCAACCAGCTGTCCTGAGGGCTGCTTTGTCTATGGAGTAGCCATTCTTTTATTTCTTTACTTTCCTAATAAACTTGGTTTTGCTTTGTGCTGATGACTTGCCCTGAATTCTTTCTTGAGCGAGATCCAAGAACCCTCTCTTGGGGTCTGGATAAAGACCCCTTTCCTGTAACATATTTCTCTGTCCTGTAACAAAACCTCAGATCTTACCTCCAGTGGCCAAACCAGAGAGGGCCCATCAGGCAGAAGAAATGAAACCTACAGAAAGAGAAACTGACCTCAATGCCTGGCACCAAGCCAGCCAAGCCAAAAGTAGACACAGGTCTGGCTGAAAAAGAAAGAAAGAAAAAGATGATTGATCTTTTTCACTCTTTGAGAAGAAGCTTTCCAGTTTAAGATTTGACACGACACAAAGGAAAAAAAAAGGCCAGGGGAGGGTGGCATTCCTACCTACGCTGTAACCTTTACATGCTCTGAGAGGTCTAGACCTGGTCTTTTTGGCCAATCATTGACTTTCAGTTTCCAGTTTTTAGTCTCATCCTTGGAGAATTATAATAAGTGTATATTTTGGGGAAAGGGGGTTGGACAGAAGGACAGGAAGGTGAAGAGGTGCAAGGAGCCTTGAGTTTTCCCAGAGATGGATGGTACTGGTCCAGTCTGTGTCTCAGCGCTGGGATCCCTGCTCTGAAACACAGCCTGGAGTCTGAGGGCAGTAAGACTAAGGCTTGGGCTGGCCGTTGAGTCCTAACCTTGGTCCAGTCTCAGGTTGCCTATTTGCTGCCTTACAGAGAGAAGGACAGGGAAAGAAGATGGATAAATGTCTTTTAGCGATGATGTTGAGACTGGCCTAGCATATGTGTTACTTTATGGGAAGAGCTTGAGGAAGCTGGAAATGGTGGGCAGAAAAAGTTACCAGAGAACTAGAAAAGAGGGAAGGAGGAAGATACTGTTTAAATATTCTGTCTGTTTCAGTTTTTGGCCTTAGCAAGTTTTGATAGCGTGTCTGACTCAGCATGGGCAGAAGTTATTTTCTCTGATATATGAGTCACTTAGTCCTTCAATCAGATATCAGCTGTCTAAGCACCCAGAGTCAGGCCATGTATGAGGCAAAGGTTGGCGAGAAGAGGATACCTCCCTGGGCCTGAAGTGCCTATTGGGGTGAGCTCTCTTCCTTTATTACTATTTTAAAAAGACTAAAATGTAGGTTGAACATAATCTTGTGGGGTTATATATTGCATATACAGAATATCATTAAGGTTGCTTGGTTGTAGGTGACCAAAGCCACTTTCACTAATAAGTAAAAAATAAACCTTTGGAAAGTAAGGAGGAGCTGAGGAAAGGGAAATATGGCTGATTCATCTCAGAAAGGACTACAGGAGCTGAAATTTAGACACTGATGATAGTTCTGTTGGGATGTCACAGAGTGAACACAGCTTCACCCTGGCCACTCTTTCTGTCTCCGAGCTCAAAACTCAAATTCCAAAAAAGCAGTATCTGATTGGCTGTCATGGGCTACAGGCTCATTAATTGGTCAGAGCAGCGAATCTTTGTGTGATGGCACCACCAAAACCTCACTCCATGGGGGAAGACACCCCCGCCCTCTGACACACATACACACAAGAGAGGCATTAACAGAGGACAGGGCTTTCCATGCCAGGCAGGTACAAAAAAGGTGTGTTAATAATACATTATAGGGGCATCCCAGAGCTCCTCCTCGTTAGACATTGCAACACTGAAAACAGAGTTTCTGCTTCCTGTACATCATAGAGTCTCTCTAGGTTGTTTTGCTTATTTCCTTGGGATTTCGATAGCTGTGATCATAGTCAAAGGACCAGAAAGTTGAATGGTGCTCAAAGATTGCCATTTCAGGCCATGCGTTCTCAATAGGGTCAATATTCTTCACAATGAGAGAGATTGGCTGTTGGAGGAGATGAAAACATTTATACATTACAATGGATTGTGTCTCTCTAAAGGGCCATAGGACATGGACAGATACATAATATATATCAGTGGTTTAAATTTTATGAGGAGTGCAGTAGAAGCAATTAGGAAAATATATCCCTAAAAAGGCTCTTTAGGACAGCGATTATAAAAGAAAAATGAAAAAGGTTAAGAAACAGCCATCGAGACCACTATGTCTAAATGTTATATGCAATCAGAATTTCCTAGAAACATTGATAAAATGCAGATACACGAGTTTATGTCTACAAATTCTGATGAATTAATCTAAAGTACGGCCTGGGTATCAATTGTTTTTAAGCATTGCCAGCGATTCTGAAACCATCCAAGGCTGAGAACCACTGGTCTAGATTTTTGCCATGGACAATGTGGTATCTGGACCAGCAGCAGCCACAGCCACTGGGAGCTTGTTGTGAGTTTCAGATGTAAACCCTGTCCCCTGCCTGCTGAATCAGAATATGCATTTAAAGAAGATTGCCAGGTGATTCATATGCACAGGATATATTGAGAGCGTTGACGTGGACTAGTGGTTATCAACCTGATTGAACACCAGAATCACCCATGACCTAACTATTCAGCAGCCGTAGCCAGTCCAGAGCCCTCACATCGGAATCGCTGGTCTTGGGGTAATTGCTCTGCAGGTTTTACAAGTTTCCATAGATGATTCTGATGCATATTCTTGGATAAAATCAGGAATCTACAACATGGGGGTCGTACAGAGTGAACAAGGAGGGAGGCAGGCTTTGTAGTAGCTAGAGGACGGGGTGCCCCTGGTTTCTGTAGGAAGATGTGTTTGGCTTGTTTAAATAATGCTGTGGGCTGGTGGGTAATTAAATGTTACTACTCAGGAATAGGCAAGGACTGCTAGTTAGTCTCCCTGACAAGGCAGGTTGTTTAATTGGGAGGCCTGTGTGAGTACCATGGGCTCAGGCTGTGCAAGCCTTCCTAGTTCCAGATGTCAAGGCAGCACATGCTACTTATTGAAACTTAATGTCAGGACTTATACTACCATTGGCCCTTTGATGCCCTGGCATCAGTTTAGACTATGGTGTTTGCTGATATCACAGGGCAAACCCCAAAGTTGGGTTCTTGGCTTCACACCGGAAGGAGTTAAAGAGTGAACCAACAGTAAAGTGAAAGCAGGTTTATTAAGAAAGTAAAAAAAATAAATAAAAGGGTGGCTGCTCCATGGGTAGAGCAGCCCTGAGGGCAGCTAGTTGGCTATTTTTATGATTATTTCTTGATCATATTCTAAACAAGTGGTGAATTATTCATGAATTTTCCGGGAAAAAGGTGAGCACTTTCCAGGACTAAGGTTCTTCCTCCTTTTTGAACATATAGGGTAAGGACTAAGTTTCTTCCCCCTTTTAGAACATATAGGGTAAGGTCCCTGTGCGGCCACGGCATTCGGAAACTGTCATGCGCTGTTGGGAGTTTCCTGTAGTACCCTCGTGTGTTATAATTAGTGTGTGATAAGCACAACCAGAGATTGCTTTCCTTGCCATGTTGGTTTTGGCGGGTTTGGATGAACTTCTTTACCACATGTCATTTTCCCAGCAGGCTCTGGTGACCCTGCAAAACCAGTTCTGCTGAACTCCTGCCTCATTCAGACTTCTGGAAAGTAGAAGAATCTCCCTACGGAGTGAAGTGGGTACCAGAACAGTAGGGAGAGGGCCACGTGGTGGGGCAGCTGTCAAAAGCATGAACCTTTGAGGTGTTATGGCCAGTAAGGGCAATTGAGGGATCTGTGTGGCACTGGCAAGTGAATGCTTGTCCCCAGGACGTATGAATGAGACTAGTAGGTGCCCTTGACAACAGTGACACCCAGCAATAGACCCATTTGCTACTTTGTACCTTAATAGGAGTTCTTTGAAGAGTCCGTTATGTCTCAATCAAGCCAACTGTTCAGGGCCTGCGGGGGAGGTGAAAAATCTAGCAATGGCTTTTTCAAGAACTCAGCATTAGGCACTTTGAGGAGTAAAATGAAGGCTTTGGTCACTGCCAATAACGTGTGGAACTCCATGGGGATCAGGCCTTGTTCTGCCACCCTTAGCATCTGTGGAGGCACACACCGCCTTCATTTATATTGTGGGTATCAGTGATACGAGAGATCCCAGTGCTCTTTATCCCGAAGGCCACTCTTGAGCAATGGGTCAAAAGTTTATAACTCAGGAACAGGGAGAACAGCCAAAGACTGGGAGACAGGCTTCTCAGTCTCAAGAGGGGGGAATGTCCCTGGGTTCCAGGGAAGGACCACTTGTCTTGTCTGTGTAACTGTGCAGGCTGGCAGGGAGTATATGGGCTCCTCTCAGGGATGAAAAAGAACTATGTCTAGTCCCTGGATAAGGATGCTTGTTTGACTGGGAGGCCCTATCCACAGAGTCAGAGCGGGGCGGGAAGCGTATTCGAGTCTTCGAAGCTGGAGTGGTTTCACCAGACGTCAAAGCAGGTATCAAGGCTTTAGTTTCAGGTCTTACACCACACCGAGATCAAACACAGGCTTAAATATTGACAGAGGGAGCTGGAGGGTAAATGGTGCTGGGTTAGTGCAAAAGTAAGTGTGGTTTCTGCCATGGAAAGTAGTGCAGTAGTGGCAAAGCCACAGTTCCTTTTGTACCAACCTAGTACATTATGCTATTCTCCCACTGCATATCTCATAGCCCCCCAGGTGGAAAGTCTCCGAGAACATATCATCAGGCCAGATCCAGAGAAGACAGTGGAAGGCACAGCGAATTCACAGCAGAAGTTGCCCACGATGTCAGATTAGCTATATATTGGATTAGAGTCCCACAGTGTTTTCTTGTTGAGGTAAATTACACTAATGTTTTTGTTGTTTGTTTGCTTGTTTACAGAGGTAAAACTCATATGACATAAAGAATAATTTTAAAGTGGAAAATACAATGACGTTTAGCACATTTGCAAGGTTGTGCAATCATACCTCTGTCTAGTTCCGAAATAGTTTTATGATCTCTGGGAAGAAAAGTTCTTTACCCTTAGTCACTTTCCATTTTTGCTTCTTTCTTCCCAGACACTAGCCACCACTAGTGAGTTCTCTTTGTATGGATTTAACTATTCTAGATATTTTAAACAAGTGAAATAATACGGTATTTGATTTTTCCGTCTAATTTTGTGCACATTATGCTCAAATAATGAACACATGATGAAAATTACACTAAGTGAAAAGTTGTAGCATGTATCAAATACTTCATTACTTTTTGTGGCCTAATAATCCATTATATGAATAAATGAGATTTGTTTATCCATTCATGCATTTTATTTTGCTTTATTTTATTGAAATCTCTCTCTGTTACCTGGGCTGGAGTGCACTAGCACAACATAGCCCTCTGGAGCCTTAAGCTCCTGGGCTCTAGCAATTATCTCATCTCTTATCTCAGGCTCCTGAATAGCTGAAACTATGGGTGTGTGCCACCATGCCCAGCTAATTCAAAAAATAATCTGTAGAGATGAGGTTTTGCTATGTTTTCCACACTGGTGTCAAACACCTAGTCTCAAGCAACCCTCCTGCCTTGGTTTCCCAGAGATCTGGGATTACAGGTGTGAGTCACTGTGCCCAGCCCAATTCACACATTTTACTTGAACTTTGTAAGCAGCATTTCTAAATGGCAGAAGACACAGAAGTCCCCTTACTTCAGCAGGAGGGAGAGGTCAGACCATGTGGAGTCTCCAGTTTTTACCAAAACTCCACTCTAACCAAGGAAGGTGGCAGCCTGGGTACGGTTAGGTGGGCAAACGAACACTTTGCTTCTCAGCCAGAGAAAACAATGAATCTTGTTCAGAATCAGTTATTTTGAACTGTTTACTGACATGCTCATGAAATCATCCCTCAACCAGGACCACTTCTCCCAAAAATGTGCACCACTATCTTCGGGTCGGTAGAGTTTTTCCACTCAGGTGACAGACCTGTTCCTCTCTTTGGGTTTGTTGGCAGGGGGCAGATAATGGAAGAGAGAAGGGAGCATTGTGCCAGTTATTACTTTAAGAGACTCTTAATGAGACTATACAAAACGAGATGTATAAAGCTATTTCGATTTCAATTGAAATTAACGAAAAATGTGTGTTTTGTGAGAGGTGTTGTTGCCTGATGTGAAACTGTGAGATGTTTTCCTACTCAGACTAAACATATAAATGGATGAAGAAAGGCTCTAATATGATTACCCATGTTAAAGTGATTTTAAGCTATGGAGCTATGAGCAGATATTGTATGTAGGAGTGGACAGTGATATTATTGGTACCACTCCAATCTATAGAGCTTATACACAGTGTTTTAAATCCATGTACAAATGTATCACACAAAATACATCTTACGTAAGGAGGTAGAAGGTCATGCTTCTTCATATTTACAGGTAAATCTGAAATATAGAGTGGACAAAAATCTTCCATTTCTTACCAAATCAGGATAAAAAACAAGGGTCCCTGATCCTTGACATGGTGAGTTTCTATTATGCATTGCTCTGCCTAGACAGATAACGTAGCCTGTTTTTAAAATAGCAGCAACTTGAAATGGAAAATGACCTTTCTTTGAAAATATATATATTTCATGGTTCAGCAGATATGGATTCAGAAAAGAAGCCAGCAATCTTACGGTGGAAAGTATGTGTGTGCATGTGGTGGAGGAGGAGGTAGGGGAGAATAGAATCTGTATTTAATGACCCAGATTTTATTCCTTGTCTATCATGTGGCAGACGATGTACTTAGCTTACTAATAAGGCAATCAAAGACACATTTTATTATTATTTTTACTTCACTATAGGGGCTGGAAAACTCAATACTTATTTTCCAAAGCCTCTTTGACAGTAGGAGTAGCGTCATGTCATTTTTCAGACAAATGAATTATATGTGATTATTGGGAGGGGTCTAGAACATTTGTTTTCTTTCCAAATACAATAGTTAAAACTAATACTTTTGTATTTTTTGCTTTAATTGGAGATATAATTTTTAGTTGGAGGTACCATGTTGTCATGGCCAAGTCACATGCATATAATAAAGACCAAGAGAACAAAGAGAGCCATCCCTCACACCAGCTAGCTCTAAAATAACACCATCAGCTGCCCATCTCTAGGTTATGCATTTTGAGAAAATAATACTTCCTAATTTACAGCTGACTATATATTGAAATTCTAGACTCAATTATGTAATGTGCAAATTGGGCTTGCAACTAAATCTCCCAGATCTGGTGTTAAAACGGGAAAGAGCCCATTTTAGAGAGCCCAGTAGAGCTGTCAGGACAATTAGCTAAGAAATATGCACAAGGTGGTGGCAGAGGCTGGTCTAGAGGAGAGCTTTCTCTACCTTCTTCTCCATCACCACCACCTCCTCCTTCCTGGAAACTTTTATACCATGGCATTGCTAAATGTAGCAAAAAAAACTCTTTCTTGGGCAGATCTCAAGGTTAGGCATAGACTCACACTTGTACTGGATGAATGAGTGAAAGACAAATAGACTTTCAAGCTCTAAATAAGAAAAGTGAATTGGATAACATTTGTCTATAGAACATATCCATCATATTTTTCTAGACCTTTCCTTCACCTTAATTATTCTGGCACCCTGCTTATGTCCTTCACCTGACCAATTAACTCAAGAATACTTTAAAGCTCAGCTGGGTGCCACCATCTTCCTTCAGGTGTGTGTACACGTGAAAACATGTATATGCTGGCTAAATCTTAGTTTTTTCTTTTTCTGGAAGTATTTACGTTTGAATAGGAGATTCCTGAAGCTAGAAGGCCTCTAAAATGTGACAGAGCAAATACCTTGTAGACATGTTTTCCAGTACCCTGATGGATGTTAAATGATGCTATTTGTGGTGCAGAAAGTAAAAGAATGACAGCTACTCTGCATTTTCTATGTGCTTGAGCTAATGAGAAGCATTGTTTAAATACAAAACCAGCTTGGGCACTCTTATCTTTAATGCAGGTCTAGTGATTCATTGACAGCCTTGTGAAGGCCTAAACTTTTATAATTTTTGTCTTGATTATTTATAGGTTACAAAGAGTTCAGACTCTTTGAAGCAGGAAAAAAAAATTTGCTTCAAAGAGCCAAGACTCATTTGCTGATTTTTCAAGGCTAATCGTATAACTCTTGCTTACAAGTCAGGGTCAGGAAGGGAGCTGTTTTCAGCACTGGACAGAGACAAGCAGGGTAACTAGGTAGCACCTTAGTGAAAAGAGGTCCAAGTCTGGAGAGAAAAACGGAGTTTACTCAGGTTCGAGAAAAGAGAAAACAAGATCAAAACAAAAGTGCATTTTTTAAATACAAATATCATTGACTTTTTTTCTTTAACAATTGAATAGGCTTTTTTGTTTTAATATAAATCAATTATTTTCAGCTATGTCACCACCCTAAAATCAAAGCTAGTGTACACAGATTTCATAACCTCAGATTTTTCTTGATTCTTTCTGTGGATTTTTATAAAATTGAAGCTAACTCATTTTTTCTCTTCTCCTGTCCAGTGCAATGAAAGCACTGGTCTCAGGCAGGAAATCTCACCCCAGTGGAGAAAACTGGAGCCCCAGGAAGGGGTGGTGCGTGCTGCATCTCACCATTTTCTTCAGTGTTGAAATTCTTGCACTGCTGATCAAACCCTAAGTTATTGCTCAGCCTGTGTGAATGCTTTTCTCTAGGTGTATTTATTCCGATATGAAATTATTTCTATAAGCACAGTTGATATCATTGTAACTGTTTCCTGAGTGCATTATCTTCTTTTTGCAAAGGGTTATGACAGTCTCTATCCAAATCAGCACTTTACCTGATTCCATTAAGCAGGGGCCTAGGAAAAACAAAACAGGAAGCTTAGGCCTACTCATGCATGCTAGCACATGCTTACGTGTATATATACAGACATAAGTACGTGTATATTGTTATATTAGATGCCACGGCATCTAGAGGGGAAGTAATCCAGGGATTGGCTGGTGATTGATGTATTTAATCAGGATTATTTTGATTCACTAAGTTTATTCATATCTTACGTTGTTCCATTTTTACAAATAAAATCATTTACATGAAGGTTGATACTAATAAAGGAAATGAATATAATGAATATCAGAACCAAAGAAACAAAGAGGTAGTGTCGTGCATCAGCTTAGCTGAGGAATATGTCCTTACTGTAATTAAACATCAAACTAGTCTCTGAGCTTCCTCAGTAGAAGCAAGTGCCAGAGGCTCTGCTCACCGCACCTCTGTGAGGGGCTTGAGGTCATGGTCTGTGTGGAGGATTTGGACTCTTCACCACGGAGAGCTGCTCCTTCCTCCATTGCTCTGCCCAGCAGTGACAAGAACATGCTTACAGCAGACTGTAGTGAGCAGAACCGAATAGCGTGGACAAAGAGCCCAACACATTTGCCTGAAGTTCCTGTTTTCTAGAGAAAAAAAGCAGGGATGAACATTAATAGTTACAGTTTTAGATTTGAGTGATTTTAGACTAAAATTACTTGGTCACTTTGTTGTGAGTGGTGACAGGAGGGAGAATAGTGCTTCACTGAACACTCCTTACCTGTTACCTCTTCATCAAGCATCACTTACATGATATCGACTCTTCACGACAAGCCTTAGGAAATTCCCGTGCAATGATAGGCTGAAGAAAACTGAGCCTTTAGAAAGGGTAAAGCACTTGGTGAAGGTCATCCAAGTCATGAGAAACAGAACCAGGATTTGAACTCAGGTCCAATTAAATTCCTATGGCTTTATTTATTTAACTACACAGCATCCTGCGTGCCTAACAACGGGGCATAGTCTGACTGCTGATTACAGCACAGGCATCTGGAATGTTACATAGAGATCCAACCCCTGTAACACCAAGGCCTCATAGTCAAAAGGAGGACTATGTAAGGGAGGGTCAGTCTAAGCGGAGGTCTTGTAAAGGAATTGCGGCCGGCCTGGGAAGCTATTGTGTCCAGGGAATCTGAAGCCCATGTAAGGACAACTTAGCTGATCCATTTTCTATGAAGCTGGGTAGTATTACTGAGTTCCTCAGATTATTATTCTTCTTACTCTTTACCATAATTTCAGAATCATGCAAGACTCAAGGGATTTCACAGATTTAAGACCTTCCAGCCCCCACATCTATATTTATATTTGTCTGTCTACACATCTGTATCTACATCTAAATCTATCCATGTATCTGTGATCTACCTATCTACCTATCATCTAATGTATCTATCATCTATCTGTCAGTCATCTATCTATCCACCTGTCATCTATCATCTGTCTATCATCTATCTTAAATATGTTGAGAGAGAGATAGACATACTATCCAGGTTCTCTAGAGAGCCCTGACTATTACAGGAACTGACTAAACATGATGCGGGACAGGAAGCATATTTGCGAGGGTAGAGGAGCATCTGATTCCCCAAATGGAGCACAGAGCCCTGTGGAGCTCTAAGTGAGCCAGCGTTTCAAACCTCCCTAATGCACTGTGTTCAATGGCTCCCAAAGAGACATCATCTCTGCGTCTGGCCTCTACTGCCACAAGGCCTGAGGCTTTGCTTCAGAAAGGGCCAGGGGGGCTTCGAGAGGAAAAGGGAGATAAGGGAGACACCTCTCCTTGGGACTGTGGGATCAAACTAGCTTAGAGTCTGGATTTAAATAAAAAGGTCACATGGCTGCCAGGTTTGAATTTGGTCCAAATTGAGGAGCGGATGTGCCTCCCGGAGCAGCTTTATCTTGAAAAGAAGAAACAACTGGCGTTAAGCTCAATCTCTAGGGAGGCCAAGAGTACTTCCTTTCGGGGTGCTGCTGGTGTTGGGTTGGCCCCCAGGCAGGGGTTCAAATGGCATCTTGCTTTCCCATCTCTCCAACGTGTGGGTCGGCATACACGGTCCTTCCTGCTTCTCTGCTCATCATGTGGAGCTGGCTTAATTCAGAGCTTTGGCCAACAATTGTCTCGGAAGGTAACAAGGCCAGCCTGTGCAGTGGCTCAGGAAATGGGAAGACGACTCATTTCCTGCATTTGGAGGGATGGGCTCAGCCTGAATTCTGTTGGAAATACTACTGAGAAAGATCACCGGAGTGAAGTTTGACAGATGCTTATAATGGCTGGAAGTTACCTCTCACACTACACAAAATCAGCAACTGTCTGTGGAGGAGACTGGCTGTGTTCCATTTGCCAGAAAAGGAGCCACAGAAAAGAGCCTTCAAAGTCAGCGTGGAAGGTTTGGATTAACCAAATGAGGCCTTTTCTGATGTGGGTAGACAGGGAAAGCCTTTTTCAGGAAGAAGCAGCACCTCCTGCTTGGTGCCTCCAGAGTTTGCCACACTTGATCTTATAAAAAGTCTTGTTGGAAAAGACCAGGAATGAAACCCCCACGCAGCACATGGCAGGTGCACCCTGACCCATGCAAGGAGATTTACGTGTGGTTGCTCTCCTGTATCTGTCAAAAACCCTGAGAGATGATGCAGGTGAGAACTTCAGAGATGATTCCACAAGCCTGCACAATCATACACACAGACAGATTAATTGTTCACACTCAAAGGCCCTTGTGATTTGCCAGGAAATTCTCTAAGTAGAATCGGGCAGGACAGAAGTGGTGGCTTTCAAGCCCAGGTGACAACTGCTACTTATCTTTCCCCGGACCCAGTGATCCCCTACTGGATGTATGCCTCGGACAGAAAATAAAGTCTGCAGGTGAACTGAAAGTGACTACCAAATGGCCCTACATAGGGACCTCTCTCCCCTGCAAACAGAAAAAGGAAGACTTCTTGTTCTGCAAGAACATCTCTTGTCCTTTGGTGAGACATTCAGGGACCAGCAGGAGGTGAGGCCAGTGTCTCCAGCCCATGCAGCAGGAGTGAGTGTTGACAGTCAGGGATGGAGGAGTGGTGCACAGGCATCAGTTGGAGCTGTTTTCAGCAGCTGATGAAATAACCACTGGCCAACAGTAACTTAAACAAATAGCACTTTCTATTTTTCACATAATGAAAACTCAGAGGGTAAGTGGCGGCTCGGTGGTGTCAGACCCAAATCTCTGCAATTCCTATGATTTCTTCCTCTTTGCTTGTCGTGTGGTTGCCATGGCCCTGCATGGCAACCATGTAGTGCCCTACGGACACTACATCCTCATTCAAGGAAGAGAGAAGTTGGGGGAGGAGGAGGGTTTTTCTTTATCAAAAAGCCAAATGTTCCCTGGCATCTCATGGCTAAGGGTTGGGTCGCATGGTGAACCTGAGCTGTGAGGCTGGGTGGGTGACTTCCTAGGCTTTGTAATGGAAAGTCACTCAGGGGAAAGGAGGCTAAGAACGGACACTGACAGGTCAGCTAGGAAGCCTAGACACCTTCAGGAAAGTGCCAGGACAGTAATTATACAAAGGGCTGAGCTCCTGTTAGCTAAGGGAGGGTAGGAGGAGAAAGTTGAATCATCTCAAATTAGACATGAATGTGACCTTGTTTACCTCCCTTTTGCAACAGAGACTTTGGGCTCTTGCCAAAAAAACAGTTCTCATCTTTAAGGGTGAACCCTTCCAATGCTCAAAAATTGACAACTCGTCCCTGCCTCCCTCATTTCCTCCTACTCATTGATACACCCATGCTCAGATCGCCTTCGCTGGCAGGCAGGGCTCTGCACCACCCCTTTGGCTGGTCTTGTCTAGACTTGTCTACATGAGCCTGCCCTCTACACGATATCCAACTGGATCTCACTGAAATGCAAATTGGACCGTGTTACCCTGGTGCTTCAAATCCCTCAGCTCCCCACCCTGATCTCCTGGAAGGTAAAGTCTAAGCTCAAGGGCACAGTGCACAGGCCCGCTGGACAAGGTCTCTCCCGCACGCACTTTCCCTCCAGTCTGGGCACTCACCAGGGCACATGCTTCCTTCATGTCACAGATCTGCGTGTTGTTTCCCAAACGCTCATGCAGGGTGCCCATGCTGAGAGCCAGGATCTGATGTTGGCCCAGCTGGGTTTGAAACCTGGTCCTGCCTTACCAGCAAGATGACTGAGGGCAAGTATTCCACCTCTCTGTGCTGTAGGCTTTGCATCTGTGACCTGGAGACAATGTTTTCTCCGTAGGCTGTTTCAAGGATTAAATGTGTTTAGTCGCCTAAGGCAGCAGTCCCCAACCTTTTTGGCACCAAGGATCGGTTTCGTGGAAGATAATCTTCCCATGGGCAGGAGGGTATTTCTGGATGGAGCTGTTCCACCTCAGATCATCAGGCATTAGATTCCATAATGATCATGCCTAGATCCCTTGCATGTGCAGCCACTCCTATTAGAATCTAAGGCCCTGGCCGATTTGACAGGCAGCAGACCTCACTTACCTGCCACTCATCTTTTGCTGTGTGGCCCAGTTCCTAACAGGCCACTGACCAGTACCAGTCTTCAGCCCAGGGTTGGGGACCCTGACCTAAGACACTTAGAGAAAGCATGGCAAGACTTCGTTGGCAAGTGTCCCTGGTGGCCGGCACCTTTCTGCACTGCAGACCCTGGCCCATGCAGCCGTCTCAGCCTTAGCCAACTCTTGCTCAGAGAGCAGGGCTGAAGAGTGCAGTTGGGCTCAGCAGAACCCAGACTTGAATCCCAGGAGCACCTGGTACCAATAAAGTGATCTTGAGCATCAGTGTCATCAGCCATAAAATGTGAATAATGATAATTCCCATCTCATGGGGTGGCAGTGGGAATAAAATGAAAACGTGTTTAAGCACTCAGCACAGTGCCTGGCTCACAGCAAGGGCTCCATATATCTTACCTGTCCCATTCGTATTGGTGCCATGGAGGACTCCACTCAGACACCTTTTTCAGGACCATCTCTCTCTCTGCCATGACTGCTTCCCTTCGCCTGTGCTGGGAGAGCCCTCTAGTGCAGCCCTTGTCACGTTCCAATGTAAATGGGCTGTACGTTCCTCTCTCCTACCAGAGCAAGACCTTGAATACCCCCAGGGTGGAGACCCCGAGTCTTCTATCCTGATGGATTTGGCCTGTGCTCATAAAGTAAGTGTTCTGCTGAACCAAAAGGAATTTCTCCAGCAAGAGGAGCTTCATTAAGTCTTCTGATCAAGTGAGGCCCTTCATATTAGAAATGTTAGGAAAAATAAATCTTAGTGATGCTACTGTCTCTTTGCTCTCAGACCTTAAAACAAGCAAGCAAGCAAACAACAATCCAGAAAGTTGTTTGTCGTAAGGCTCAGGAATGGACAGACTTCTATTAATTCTTAGAACTGATGCCAATGAATAGACTGTGATTGTATTGATAAATCATATGTAAAACACACAAATGCTTTTAGTATTTACTTGAAAATTCCCTAATTGTTTTAGTGATTTTTGGAAAACCACCACACAGAATCGGTGTAAAGTCTGGAACCATCCTCTTAAAAAAAAAAAAAAAAAAACACTACATAATATTTATATTGAAATGTATTTTCCTTCAAAAGCCTTCTCCCTTTGAAGGCCACTCTTATAATCATGTGGGGACCAGTCCCTTTGGCACTGTCCTCAGGAGCACATTAGGTCTTGTCTTCAGACACAGCTTTACTTTTTTATGGGGTGTTTGATTTTGGGAAATAGTCAAAATTATCTAGTGCCAAATCAGGAAAGGTGGGGAATCAGGATCCCAGACAGACATAAGGAAGGGCTGGATGTGGTTTCAGAGTGGTGGGGCTGGGCTCTGTGTGCAGCTCTTAAAACAGATATGGGAGGCTTGTGTGAAAGAAAGTCTTGGATGACTGGCTGAAAGTCGGTGTTGAGCAGAGAAGGAGAGTGGTTGCAGATGGGCTCAGTCAGAAGCTTGAGCCTACCATCCGTGAGCTATATGACTTTGGGAAGCCCCATTTCTCCAACTTAACAGTGGAGATAACATCACCCTCCTGCAGCACTGTATCATGAGTTAGAAACAAACGTGCATACATGTGTAACACGTGTTGGTGCTAAACACAAGCAATTATAAACTTTAAAAAGTTATGAGTGGCACCATTAGAATAAGTATATAATTTTCCAAAAGGGCGATTCTTAAAGACAGCATGTACTTAATTACAACATTCATTCAGTCATCAACTCAATTTTTCAACAAATGTACACTGAGTACTTATTTCAGACCTAGTACTGTTTTTAGGTAAAATTATAATGAAACTAACAAATCCTCTGTCCTCCTATAAACAAAATAATATGAAATAAAGTATCAACAAAATGATATAAAAAACTAAAGTGGGATAAGGAGGACTAAGAGGAACAGTGGGAGAGCTGATATTTTTATATAGGGTGGTGAGGAAAGGCCTCACTAGGCAGGAAAACATGAACACATTCAGGGAACAAGCAGAGATGAACCATGTGGACCTCTGGAAGAAGAGAGTTTCAGCTTAAGGAAAGAATAGGGGCAAAAACTTTGAATATGTTGTGTTGTAATAAACGGATGGATGGATGGAAAAATGGATGCATGAGTAGCTGGATGCATGGATGGACAGATGGATGAAGGGATTGATGGATAAATGGTGGATGAATGCATGGATGGGTGGATGGATGCATGGTTGCATAAATGGATGGATGCATGGATGAATGGATGCATAGATAAATGAATGGATAGATGGATGGATGGATACATGGATGAATGCACCGATGCATGGATGGATGCATAGATGATGCATGCATAGGTGCATGGTTGGATTGATGGGTGGATAGATGGATGAATGCATGGATGTATGGATGGATAGATGAATGGATGGATAGATGCATGGATGAATCATGTATGTATGTATGAATGGATGATGAATGGATGAATGGATGGACGGATGGATGCATAATTGGATGGATGGATGAATGGACGGATGTGTGGATGGATAGATGGATGTATGGGCAGATGTGTAAATTGATGCATATATAGATGCATGGATGAATAGATGCATGGACGGATGGATACATGGATGGTGCATGAGTGGATGGATAGATGGATGGATAAATAGAAGGATAGATGGATGCATGGATGGATGCATAGATGGATACATGAATAAGTGGATGGATGAATTGATGGATGGATGTGTGGATGGATGCATGAATGGATAGATGGATAAATGGAGGCATGGATGGATGTGTGGATGGATGGATGGATGGATATATGTATGGATGGATGGATGCATGGAAGGATGGATGCAGAAATGAATGGATGGATAGACAGATGGATGGATGCATGGATGGATGCACAAATGGATTCAGGAGTGAACACATGGATGGGTGAATGATTGGATGGATGGATGAATGGATAGATGGATAGATGACTGGATGGATTCATGAATGAATGGATGCATGTATAAATGGATATGTGAATGGATGCATGGATGAGGAATTGGAAAGACAGAAAAATTGTTAAAAAGAAAGGAATCACACTGTTTGTGTATCCACACCCTAGATGGCTGTCTCTGCATTCAGGTGCTGTCTGGGATTGCGGAATGCTGGACCATGCTGCACTGTTTTTCCCGCCTCAAATGGAATGAATTAACTGGAGGACAGTTACTAAGTCTCATCACTATTCTCCAAAAGAGAACCCTGGACATGGCAAGTCTTCTCATTTTTGTAAGTTTCACAGTTTTCAATGTCTGGAGAACCAGCAATCTAAATGTCAAAGTCCTGATAGCCACTCTTTTCTAGTATTTCTAATGTGCTTCTCCAAGTCCAAAAGGATCAAGGCTTGAAAGAGGCATTCACCTCACTTGGTCATGAAGCTCTGGAGATGATGAAGACAGTCCCAGCCCACCTCCCACTCACATGGCAAGCCATTTTTCATGGTCAATGGGACCACACGATAGCACAAAAGGCCCTACACTGAAGACAGAAGTAAATGTTGACTTGGCATTTATTTCTAGTTAAGCATTGGGAAAACCCAGACCCCAGAAGAAACACCTGCGTGGGAGTGAGTTAGGAACATAGGTTCTACTCCTTGGGCAGTCACCTCTCTTCTCCAGCGATTGGTGTCTACATTTGTACATAAGAAGTCTGCATGCATGTGGAGTAGGCCTTGGGATGAGACAGGTCTGGGATCATACCCCAACTCTACCTCCTGCTAGAATTTGGAAGGGGGCAAGTATCTTCAAATGAGCCTCAGGTTTCTCATCTGTAAAGTGGAAATAGCCGTGCCTGCCTTGTGGGGTCACTCTGAGGTTTGGAATGGGGCCAAAGGCCTGTCATGGCAGAGCCTGACATGGAGTGGGTGCTCAGTGAAGAGTATCCACGTGCAAAGGAGAAGCAGTCCAGCCTTTAGGTGCTGCCACCTTATGCTTTTGTTGATATACCAGGAAGGCTCAGAACCCTGTACTTCTAATGGCCATTGGGACTGGCGGTTACCAGAAGATAGCAACATGTGCAAATTGTCCTAATGAGAACACAGATTTCAAGAACAACAGTAATAACTAATAATCATCATCATAATAGCAAACCTTCATATAACATTATGCGCCAAACGTGATTCTAAGTGCTTAATTTATATTAATCAATTTAACCCTCACATCATTGGTTGGCATGAGTACATCTGTATTTTACAGGTGAGGAAACTGTTGCACAGAGAGCTTAATTAACTCGTCGAAAGACCACAGTCATCTGTGGCAATGTTGGGATTCAAAATCAAGCAGGCCAGTTTCAAAGTTTATGCTCAAAGGCACTACGCTTGATTGGCTTTTGAAAATGACATTTATGCCATACTTTATGATTTGTAAAGGTCTTTCTGCCGTAGTCTCCCCTTTGATCATTTTATTAACTTCACAGAGAAAACAGGGCAGAAAATATTGTCCCAGATACACAAGAAAGGGCACTGAGAATCTGAGTATATGTAGTCTCTTCCCCAAGATGACCCCCTGTGAGAAGGGCACAGGGAGGATTTGAACCTGGTTTTGTCTGAACCCTGTAACCCAAGTGACCCTTTCTCCATGAAGCCATGAAAGGATTCCTGAGGTCCCAGTCAGGAGCCCCTCTGAAGGACTGAAATTGTTCCCCAACAATGGCTCAAACCTCTACATGTCTCAGAATCACCTGGAGTGCTCGTTAAAATAAGATCATGGGGCCTCCCCACCATAGCTTCTGACTCAGCAGGCCTGGGGTGGAGCCCAAAAGTTTGCCTTTAATGAGTCCCCAGACGATGCTGATACCGGTGGTGCAGGGACTACATTCTGAGAACCACTGCTTTACATCAAATGAGTGTCCACGTGTACTCTGGGTAATGTCTCAGTCTGGTCATGGCCAGAGATACAGTAGGGCAGGAGCAGAAGTGTACCTGCAGGAATGTGCTGAGGTTTACCTGAAAGAATGTCTGCTCCCAGCCACCTCCAGCCGGGAGGGAGGGCAAAGATGAATGGAGAGGAAGGCCCAGCAGGTCCAGGCATGACTTTGCCAAATGACTTTATGCTAATTCCTTTCAAACCACCACCAACTATACCCACCCAGCCATTTCTCAGCACCAGAGCAGATGAGCCGACAGATCACACAAATGAGGCAGAGGTGCAGCTGATGTGGAAAGCATCATGGTATTATCCTAATGGTCCTGCCATGAGACACAGTCATGGAGGAAATGTTGCCCATACTGTTCCAGGCCATCACCAAGGAGTTACAGAGTGCACCTTCTCCTTGGAAGGGTAGGATGTCAAGGCCTTTCCTTAACGCTTTGTTTCTGAGCTTCCCAGAACAGAAGTCTCTGGTCCTTGGTCCTCTGTCCCTGGAATCACAGCCCCCAGCCGAGACACTCATCTTCCCTTGGCCAGCTGCCCTGGAGGAACAGAGGGCACAGCCCGCACAGCAGTCTCCAGCCAGGGAGGGCCTCCTTAGACTCAGGAGCCACCTTGGAGACTCAGAGACACATCAACCCCAATGGGGGTGGGCAGACCCTATCAGAGATGCCTGGGGGAAAGGACCCTCAGTGGGGTCAGCCTGAATCAAGATGCTGCATCCTTCTTTCCAGCAGGCGTTGCTGAGTTTGCCCCAACCATTCCTCAGCTGGACATCACAGTATGCAGCCCCTGCACTGCTAATGCATATGGGCATTTCTGTAAAGCACTGCCTTACAGAAAGTATGGAGCATAAAGCTTATCCACTGAGTATTGATTCACTTATTTATTCATTCAACAAACACTTTTGAAGCTCCTACTATGCAACACTGACCTGGCTATTATATCTCAAATATATAATATGATATGAATGTGACATAATAGATATAATAATGAACATGACAGACAAAGCCCCTTCTTTCATGAAGCTTCTCTCATGAATTAATTTAAATCACTCATCCGTAAGTTCATTCAGCACATCTGCAGTTGCTTACAGATTAGGGCCATGTTCTTTGTGGTCCTCCTCCAATGCCATCAGCGAACCCCTCCTACTTCCCAGGCCACACCCAGCCCCGGGTAGCAGGTGTCACCTGACATTTTTTCAAATGCTCTTCAAGCATCCCCATGTGGCTCATATCTGGCTGTTTGCCTGCATTCCCAAGAAGTGATCTGAGGAGCCAGCATGTGAAGCTGGCTATCCACGGTAACCTGTGTGTGTGGATCTGGTCTAAGACCAGAAATGAGCAGGTGGCCTTGAGCTTACTCGCCCTGGGGCAAGTTCTCCTGGGACAGAGCACAAGGCATGTGTCCTTCCAGAGCTCAGGGCAGAGACTCAGTTAGGACAAGACTCTGTGTGCTGTCCATGGCTGTTTCTGGGACACAGAACCAAGCATCTCACACCCATCAGCACAGACCACCCCACCCTTCAGCTATAGTGACAGTGGAACTGAAACAGAAAATCCAGCCATCATCTCTCGGCAGCCAGTCACCCAGAAAGCCCCTACCTGCTCCTTCAGGAAGTTCTGAGATTTCCATCTATTTCTCCACAGGCCCTGTGGGCATGGTTGCCTTTGCTTGGGTGTATTCTGAGGAGAGCAGTGCTGCTTTCTGTTCTGTTCTTTGTTTGACCCCATCTCACTTGTTTGTTTAAATCAAGCTGACTATGAAGGAAGTTAAGCATCATAACAGTTTATTCTAAGAGTCTGACAGAGGTTTCCTATCATGCAGAAACAGTGAACATATGAGAGAAAAATAAGGAAAAACGTGTAACTTCAGAGAGAAAGGCATACAAAAGGATTAAAAGGAAGACAAGAAAGAAGAAAAATAAAATTTTTATATCAACAGCAGGGTTGTGATATGGCCTTTACTCTTTTTTTTTTTTTTAAATCCTTATTCCCAATCCAACACTGAAGCCCAGGGTGTCCAGGTAAGAAGGATGGATGATGAATGACAGGATTCACTGTGCAAAGTCAGCGTGGGATGACCAGTGAGGTTTCCGTCACAATACAAGGCACAGCTGGAGGAAGGGCTGTGACCAATCACAGGCAACCCTGGGAAAGAGGAGATGGTCTGTCTGCGTGGCTGAGCCAGGGCTGGGCTGGATTAAGCCCAGAACCCTTAGAGCAGCACCTGTAACTGGAAGGACTCCTTGCAGGAAGTTTGTAAAGGAGCCCATCAGCCCTGAGCATCTAGGATACATCCCGCCCTGTGCCAGGTGCTCTCCCATACATAATAATCATGTGGGCGGTTACCAAGCACTGGTAGGACTCGCCAGGCACTGAGCTAACTGTTGTGTGTCTTATCTCCACTGGGTCACTTCAGCCCCCAAGGAAATGTCCTAATCGCTGTCTCAGAAAACCTGAGACAATGGGCTTCACCAGGCTGAGGGACTTGCCTGTTTGGCAAAGTGAACTCCCTTCTGTCTGTCTCTGAAGTTATTACTTCAGGTACCTTGGCACTGACTCCTGTGGAAATGCACAGAAATCAGGTGGCAAGAATGGAAGAGGGAAGGTACGTTTCCAGCAGTGAGAATAGCATGAGCCAGGCAAGGACACACAGGAAGCCACTTGGCAAACCAAATTGTCAGTGTAACTGAAGTACTGAAGGTGTGCCGGGGACAAAGCTGGGGAGAAAGGCAAAGGTGGAGCCTGGGAGTCTGCAGAAGCCAGGGCTGGGCATGGCGTCGGGAGCAGGAGGGGCCCGCTGACGGCGTTGGAGGAGGACCACGAAGAACATGGCCTTAATCTGTACTCATGCACACCTGCTGAATGAACTTATGGATGAGTGACTTAAATGTCTTTTGTTTATTTTTAATTTTATTTATTTATTTATCTTCAGATAGGATCTCTCTCTGTCACCCATTGTGGTGGCACAATCTTCCATGCCTGGCTAATTTTGGTATTTTTTGTAGAAATGGGATTTCGCCATGTTTCCCAGGCTGGTCTCGAACTCCTGAGCTCAAGCGATCCACCTGCCTTGGCCTCACAAAGTGCTGGGATTACAGGCATGAGCCACTGCATCCAGCATAAATGTCTTTTAGAGGCAAACTGGCAGTGGCGCGGAAGCCCGGGAAGCATGTGGAGGCTGTGAGACCTGCAGGGGTGGGTGCGATATGGACCTCAGGAGTCAGGACCCTGCTACGGTGCAGATCTGACAAGGGGCCGACACTCAGCAAATAGCGGGAAGGCTTCACCCAGTGTCACAGCCAGGTATTCTGAGCTCCAGGGGTACAGAGACACAGATGCGTGGGGGAAGCAAAGAAGAGCCAGCTGCTGAATGGTTCATTCTGCCTGCAAACCTCACCCCCTAATCCTGCCTGTGGGTTTGGTATCATCTGGCCATGGGCCAGGGTGCACCAGGCAATAAATATCCCCCCTGCCTTTTCCAGAGACGGAACGGGTGTTAGATGGGTAATGAGAGTCTCCGACCTCACTTGCCTTGCAGAGTAGACCTCGACTCATGGAAGCCGCCTCTCAGAGTCCTCCTGAGAGACTATGTTAACTTCTCTGCCTGGGTCCACAAGGGGCGTGGTTTCAAAGCCAAGAACTTCCCAGCACCATGTCTCTTCCACCCCCACCCCCGTCCGGGAGCCTAGAGTTTTTTGTCTAACTTTCCTGCCCGCAGGAAGGTAGACTGCCCAGGTGAACTTCCTTTGTTTAGAAAGCCCATGAAAAGTTCTGGGAGGACTGTGGGCCAGATAGCCAATCCAATATCAAAGTCAAAGATCAATCACTCCAGCAGAAGTTTGAAGGAACTCCTCTCATGGGACAAGAACCTGAATGGGGCGGGGGTAACTCCCAGATTAAAAGTCCCCCTGCCCCTTACCTGTAGAGACTCCATGTCTGGATCCGCTCCCATGACAGCATGGGAGCTCACTCTCGCTCTCTTTCTCTTTTTCTTTCTCTCCCTCTCTGCCTAATAAATTGCTTTTCTGCAGAGTTCTTTGTTTCTGATATTTACTTGAACAATACCACTGTGACGCCTGGGTCTCCTCCCCATTCTTGGATGAGTGAGAGCCCATGGACTTGGAAAAACACATCTGATCAGGGAACACTGAGCATCGTTGGAATGCCCCTGCAGCCCTGCTCCTGTTCCCCAGCTACACTCCCTCCCACGTGAGGATCCCGCAGCCTCAGACGGGCTCCGCTGTGTGCCTGCAGGACCCACACCCCACCCTGCAGGGGCTGCCCCTGGACTTCCATAGCTGGGTCTCAGGAGTGTAAAGTGGAGTCACCTGCTTGCAGCCATCTGGCAAGTGTTTATATTGAGGGTGGCAGGGGAAAGGGCCATCCTCTTCAGCTATGGAAACTGAGGCACAGGAGACTAGCGTTGTCAGGATTCAGTGAGCATCTGTTGTACGTTGCAATAGCAGACCAGTGGGATATCCACTGAGAATAATTTTGGAACAGCCAGTGGCTGGCTTTGTTAAGGGGTGTGGGTGAGCTGGATTGGGGACTGTTGCTTTATGTGACCCCAGCAACACCTTAGCAGAACCTGGCTGGGCTGCTTTACTCCAAGAAGCTGCTCCCACAGCACAGCTGGGGCCTTAGAGGGGGCATAGTGTAGCTCTTGCTCACCATTCAAGAAGGGCCCCTGCTCTGGGCCTGAGGAGCCTAGGGAACAAACCTCCAGAATATGCCCCACTTCCTGGCTCACGCCCCACTTAGGGCCCCCCACCCCTGGACTGGAGGCCGGGCTTGGCTTCTCCATCTTGGATGGTGTCTCTCTCCACCCACCTTGCTGATGACAGAGTGCACACCCTAAAGCCCGGCACTCCCCTTGCCACTGTGCCCAGGAATCTCCGTGTCCTCCACTGTCCAAGGGCACTCAGGCCTTCCCAGTCTGTTCCAACCTCATTCCTTCTTTCCCCACACCACAGCCAGGGCCCAAGCCTTAGCTCCCCAATACCTGATGGGAATGCACACCCACTGCCAGGCTGACGAGGGGCCATGTACTTTGGCCTACTCTGTGTTGTCCCCACAACTTTATTATTTCCTCATCATCACTGCCAGACCCCCAAACTCTCCATTTCATATTCTTAGGTAGCCATAAAGTGCAATCTTTCCTAGACGATGCTCAGATAATTGTTCATAGCATCCCTGTCATTCACAAAAATGTCTGACTTAGATGACACATTCTATGGGTATTCTGCAGACACACCCAGACCCATGGCCCCCTCCAAGCCTGAGCAAAGGGGAGCCCTGCTCTGTGTCCTACCCCATTCCCAAGGCCCAGCCAAGTGCTTTCCCTGGCACCCCCTCTGCTGCCCACAGCCATGATCTCCCCATTGCTGACCCCAGAGCACTGTGCGGCAGGGTGGCAGGGGTGAGAGCTCATGGTTGTCTTTCTTCTGAAGTGCATGTAAAAGGCTGTGTGCGAGTATGGAGCATCTTTCTGTGTGCTCACCCAATTTCCCAAGAATTGGTCACGAAAAATAGTGTTCTCTGGCTACTCAGCCAGGCCAGGAAGCCAGGTCCTAACCAGGGTCTGGAGCTGAAGAGAGGGACAGCTGCACTCATCAGGCCCTCCCTAGGCTGCGAGACTGGACAATGTCACAGAGCCAGGGCAACGTCCACCCCAGCTCCTCATGGGCCACCAGGGCAAAGGTCTCCAAGCCTCCAAACCTTTCTGTCTGCTGTGCTGAAGGCAGGCAGGACCAGGGCAGCCTCGCTGATGCACAGGGGGACAGCTGAGGCAGGCATTCAGTCTTGGTTAAGCCCCAGATCTGCTGAGTCCCACCCAGTGCTCTGTGATTCTCTAGGAGGATCCTGGAAGGGCCAACGGTGGCATCAGAACTGCTCGAGTCCTTCAGACCACGGTAAACTTTGCGACGCCTTACAGGCTGCTTGTTGTGCTAGAGTCAGATGAGGTGCCGGCATCTAGGATTGGGAAAAAAGAAGGGAAAGAAGATATTTTCCAGGATTGGTTCACCTGCCTTCCGGGCTCCCCTAGGACCCAGCTTCACCTCCACAAAGGTCATTCACTGCATTTCTGTCCAAGAGGACTTTGTCACAGGCTTTAGCTCTTACTGAGAGCTTAGTCCCAAGAAACGCATCTCAAGTGCCTGGGGAGGCAGCTGTGGGAGAGACGCTCCCCAACTGCCCTTGATCCTAAGCATAAGAACGCAGGGCTGCTGGAGAAGTCAGCCCTACCCCTGGCAGATGCCAATGGCTCCTCTGTGCCCAGGAACCTTGGGCAAAAGGATGGGGGTCTCCCACCAGCTCCCACCCCAGGCTTATATCCCAGACAGGATAGGAGGTGATGAAGCTGCCTGGCTGTGCCTTCTGCCAGCCTCTTCCTCAGGAAGAAGAATGTAGTGGGCTTGGATCTGGCAGAAAATGACTTCCCAGGCTCCGTGTACACCTTCCCCTCCACATACGAAGCCCAAGAGGAGCTGGGAACAGAGGCAGAGACAGGGGTCTGGTGGGCCATGTTGGGGCACACAGCCTTCATCCCCAGGGCTGCAGTGTGGACGTGTAGCCTGGAGAAGGGAGGAGGTTGTGGCTCTGAATATCCTTATGGAGGATCTGGTGCTTAGCTGAGATCCGGAAAATGCTTCTCTGTCTTCTAACCCAAACCCATCTGGTGTCCAGGGTCCCTTGCCATGTCTCTGCCTTGTGGAAGTGTCCAAAGTAGGCCAGGTAAAGCTAAGAAAAGAAGAAGTACCTAAGCCAGCACTTCCCCTTACCGGGGGGTTGCCAAGCCCTGCTCTGCTTGCTTTTCTTATCAGCTGCTTCCGGTCCTGGCAGCTTGCACTGCAGGACGCAGATCTCCCAGACCCAAAGTGACTTAAGTATCATGACAAGGAAAGTTAGTTTGCTGCTGTGAGATTGGGGGGAAAAAAAAAAAAGAACTGAGAAAAAGGGCGCTTGAATTAAGCATTTCGTGAAAATGAGGTGCTGCCTGTGGATCATTCAACCCGTGTCCTCATGGCCCATCTCAAAGCCCCAGAAGCTCACCTCATCTTAGCCAAGACTGACCCAGGGCCTGTGGCTCTCCGTGTCCCTGAGTCCAGCTCTGCAGTGGCAGGGCCCCTCCAGGACGCTGCTGTGCACCAGAGGATCTTAAGACCACCAGTCGCTCTTTCTCCCATGACCTTGGGCACATCCACCAGACCCGCAGGTCCCCAGCAAGGCCCCACTGTCCCAAGCCCACAGTGACCCTGCAACCTTACCAGTCCACTTAGAGTCCAGCTGAACTTAGCAGGGTAGCTGAGTGGCAGGAGTGTGGGGTTTCCACAGAAAGAACAGGATGGCAGATTTGATTTTTGAGTGTATGTCTCAGGCAATGATTGAAACAATGTATACAAAAACTAATTCGTTATCTAAAATTCAAATTGAATTTGGTGTCCTCTGTTTGTGTTTGAGAAATCTGGCCACGCTGCAGGTGCGGGAACTCCCTCCTGACCACGCACTGCGGCTCCTTTGCCTCTGCCAGAAGTCTTTCCCCATGCAACAGCCCTGAACTTCTCCCCCAACCCCATGCTTACCCCAGCCCTGGATGGTAGCAAGAAGAGAACAAGGGGCTTGCTTTGCAAGGGAGCACCTTCCTCTACCGGCTTCTGAAATGGCTCTGCTGCTGCTGGGCCAGGGAGACGGTCAGTTGCCCTCAATCTCTTAAGA
This sequence comes from Cebus imitator, assembly GCF_001604975.1. Lineage (NCBI taxonomy): Eukaryota > Metazoa > Chordata > Mammalia > Primates > Cebidae > Cebus > Cebus imitator. The sequence continues at coordinate 1,905,655 of NW_016107720.1, forward strand.
GAGACTAAACCAGACTGGCAGAGTGACCTGTGACTATGGACACAGAACAATCAGTGTTTTTCTGAAAAGGACAGAATTAAAAACATTCTCAGTAGAATACGCTGTTTTTGTTACGTGGGGTGTTTGAGTGAATTTTGAAGACACCACAATAGCATTTTGTAGGTGAATAAGCAGAAACCTGGGTGGCCGGGCTCCTGTGCTAAGCAGTCCACACTGAGTCCACACTGCCCCCTGAGTCTCCCTACCAGGCCTGGGCAGGTGGGAGGCGACCATCGCAGCCAGCACAACTCTGCCACAGAGCTCTGTGGATGCTTCTAGATCCTAGGTCATCAGACTCTTCTCTCCTGAGATCCCTCCGAAAACTCGCCTGTCTTCTTTCCTCTGCTGCCACTGCCAGTGGCTTCTGACTTTGGCTACCAAACTGTAATGCCTCTGGCTCACAATTTCCCTCCTTGCTTCAATGAAGGTTCATCTTCTCTGAGTCTGTTGTTTCCTGTTCAGTATGCTCGGCAATGAGAAAAACCAGAGCATTCGAAGGAAGGAAAGCCGCAAAGGCTCACGGGAAGCGCTGTCTCTGTTGTTCACAGACCTGGAAGGGAGAGTCCCCTCCCTGGTCCTTCCTCCCTCTGGGCATAGTTTTTATTCTTCGGGAGAGCTGCCATCACCCCTCCCTCAGCCGTTGTGTACAGAATCCTCTGTTAATTCCCACACCTGGGCCAAGAGGACCTTCCCACTCCCTGGAGCTCAGTCCCTACCTGACCCTGTGACCCATGACTGGAGCTCAGTCCCTACCTGACCCTGTGACCCATGAGAAGTGGACATCCAGGTGGGCAGTGGCCCCCAGGTAGGTGCAGGGGCTGCAGCAGGGTCAGGAGGGAAGGACAAGGAGCATCTGGCTCCTTAGGAAGGGGAAGATGGGCATGTGACCAGCAAGGGCCACTGGCTGCAGGAAGTTACATATGCAGGTTGCCGTACAGGGTCCAGGCTGTTAGCGCTACGCACAGAGATTCCCAGGGAATGAACCTGAGAAGTACTCTGTCTAACAGAAGAGACCTGGCACCTTCCCAATGGCAGCAGCTGACTTTAAATCTTGTTCTCCCTGCCATTTAATTAGCATGCCTTTTTGAGTACCAAACAAGGGTCTAACAACTTGGGATTAAGAGAGATGTGGGTAAAAAATGAAAATTAGAAAGAGAGAGATCCAAGATGGCTGATCACTAGCAGCTCGGGTTTGTAGCTTCCACTGAAAGAGCAGAGAATGAGAGGAAGCCACACTTTCAGATCAATTTTTGTTGCTCACGCACCAGGAGATTCCCAGCGGAGGAGCCCCACGTGTCGCCAGCGCGACTCTTGAGGCGTGTGAGGCGGTTTTGCCGCTGCCTGGGTGCGGCGGTTCTTGGTGCAGGGTCAGAAAAGCACCATCAATCTTAAAGCCGCTGTTTTGGCCGGTGCAGTGGGTTGCTCAGATTCTAGCGCCGGGAATCAACAAGTTGGACGTCCATTCAGAAACCCAACTATAAAGACGGTAATTATAAAGACCACGGATGGATAAATCTATAACGAAGGGAAGAAAACAACCTAAAAAGGCTGAGAATACCCAAAATCAGAATGCCTCTCCCTCTGCAGGGGATCACAGTTCCTCATCAGCAACAGAACAAGGCCTGATGGAGAAAGACTGTGTTCCATTAGCAGAAGCAGGCTTTAAAAAGTGGATGATAAGAAACTTCTGGGAATTAAAAGAACTTGTTCTAACTCAATGCAAAGAAACTAAGAACTTTGAAAAAACGATTGACGAAATGTTAAAAATAACACACAATTTAGAGAGGAATATAAGTGAATTAATGGAGCTGAAAAATACAACACGAGAACTTCGCAAACTATGCACAAGTTTTAACAGCCAATTGATCAAGCAGAAGAAAAGATATCAGAGGTCGAAGACCAACTTCATGAAATAAAACAAAAAGACAAGATTAGAGAAAAAAGGATAAAGAAGAATGAGCAAAGTCTCCAAGAAATATGGGACTATGTGAAAAGACCTAATCTACGCTTGATAGGTGTACCTGAATGTGATGAAGAGAATCAATCCAAGCTGGAAAATACGCTTCAGGATATTATTCAGGAAAACTTTCCGAACCTAGCAAGGCAGGACAATATTCAGCTCCAGGTAATACAGAGAACACCACAAAGATATTCCTCAAGAAGACCAACCTCAAGGCACATAATCGCCAGATTCACCAGGGTTGAAATGAAAGAGAAAATACTGAGGGCAGCCAGAGAGAAAGGTCAGGTTACCCATAAAGGGAAGCCCATCAGACTCACAGCAGATCTCTCAGCAGAAACCCTACAAGCCAGAAGAGAGTGGGGGCCAATATTCAACATCCTTAAAGAAAAGAACTTTCAACCCAGAATTTTACATCTAGCCAAACTAAGCTTCATAAGCCAAGGAAAAATAAAATCTTTTGTGAACAAGCAAGCACTCAGAGATATCATCACCACCAGGCCTGCTTTACAAGAGCTTCTGAAAGAACCACTACAAATAGAAAGGAACAACCAGTATCAGCCTTTCTAAAAAATGCCAAAAAATAAAGAACATCAAAATAATTAAGATTAGAAAGTGGAAAAGACTTAGACATGAACCGGGGGTCCCAGGACTTTTGTTCAAAATTAACCACAAACACTCGTTGAAGGGAGTCGGGCCGCAACCTTCAAAGGTGAACTCACTTTTTGGAATTTCCGCATGCAAACCTGCAAATGAAGAAATGGCCTGAGCTGTGTAAAGGTCCCCTTCCGCTCTGTTGCACTAGAAACACTCCTGCTGACAGAGCTCACCAACAGTCCGGAGAGCGGAAGCCCACACCCGAAAGGGCTGATGACTCTGCCAGGAGCTGCATCCTCAGGGCTGCTGCTTTGGCCAGAGGGCGCTGCGCCTGACTCACCACGTCCAAAGCTCTGGGGCCTGCTGGGATTTGGGAAAGCCTGAAGCATCTCTTTTCCAATTCCACTTAATCTCATCCTTTGAACTAATGGCTTTACAGCCCCATCAGTGCTCTGAAAAGTGGGGTCACAGATGAACTATTATCAAGAAGTAAAAAGCAGATGATCGATAGTGTTCCTGGCCTCCAACGCAGACTGACTTTACTGGGCTTTTTTTCTTTTTCTTAAAGAAGCTACAGATCCATCTGGACAAGATAAAAAATTGATGCTTTCCCTGTGCTCTGAATGGAGGCAGCTTCGTTCTCTCCCTTGGGCTAGCTCTGAGCACCTGCTGTTCACAGACGTCTCGAAAAGCACAAGCTAATGAGGCCCTAGGCACCTTGCCTCAGTGAAGGGGCACCTGCCTTGCCTCTTCCTTTACAGGTTGGTGGAGATGGGAAGATAGCATACTTACCCTTTTTCTCTGCCCAGGCACAGGGGATCTGTTCTATTCTGTGGATACCTATTCAAGTCTATCCATGAAAAGGTGACAAGGTGACCAGCCTGGTGGCTTTGACCAACACTGATCCTCACCTTAGCTTCATTTTGACCTTCCAGGCCAGCTTCCAGCTGTCTCAGCTCCCCAAGTGCCAGGTCTCAGAGACAGTTGGGTTGCAACAGAGAGACGCTGACATTTGCCCTCTGCCTTCTGGTTCGGAAGGCAGGAGGGGGAGAGGATGGCAGGTAAAGTACAGCACAGCATAGCACAGAGATTGACATACTGGGTTTAAGAGTGAGTCAGGCCCTGGTTAGATTTACCAGCTGTGTGACACAGGGTAAATCACTCAACCTCTCTGAGTCTCCATTCCTTCCTCTATAAAGAACAGTGAAATGTTTCCACTTAGAGCATTGATTAGTGAGATACTCTATGCGAAGCTTGGATTGCAGTGTGTGGCATGGTGAGTGTTCACAGCATTGCTGTCATTGTCGTGCTGCTATCATTCTCTTCAGGTAGAGCCAGATGCACCTGGAAACAAGCACGGATGGGGGCAGGGCCATGGCACAGAGGAGGTGAGGGACATCTGGACTGGGGGAGGTGATCAAGGGCAGGACAGCTCCTAGAGCTGTGGGGGTAGGGGGTTGGGGACAATCTGCATTTCCGCCCCAGGAAGAGAGAACAAAATTCATCTCTGAGTGTACCATGTCCTTTGTTGCTTCCTGAGGAGGCTTTGGGTTTGAACCTGGGAAGGTTACTGAAAAACAGTTTTTTTGAGCCACCATCTTTCTTTTTCTAACTCCTTCTTTTCTCACGGTAAAATCTTTAGCCTTAATCTCCACTAAAAAGTATAAAACCTATGAGCAATTCAACAAGACAGCCCCATGTGGAAGTTCTCTGAAGAGCTTTATTAGAAAGTCTTGTGATTACTAAGCCAGAAAACTCTTCAACACACACACACACACCCACACACACACACACACACATGCCTTTAATCATGCTGCAATGAAGCATCAGAGAAGAAGATTTCAAAGGTTTGGATCTGAGAAGCCTGTAACTGTCTCCAGGTGAAGGGGTTTGCAAGGTCTGATATATTTATCCTCCGCTCCTGCTCTGCTCCGTCTGCAGAGAAGTCCCAAAGATGACTTTTCAATTTCTAGCTCCCTCATTGTTCCGAAATCCAAACTACCACAGGGAGGCCATAACACAGAAGCAACTGACATGCAAAATTGAATTACACGCCTGGCCACACATGAACAGTGGCAGCATGGCACAGACCCAGTGAGAGACATGCACATGGGGTCAAGACATGCACACACACAGCTGGCCACAGGAACTCCCAGCCTGGTGGCTCCCATTATCCCATGGGCCTGCACGGAAGCAGGTGAAACCCACAAGAGCCCTGCACCTATGCCCACTGAAGGGCATGTGAACCAAGTCCCACGTGGGGGCGTGGGGCTCCCAGAGTACACTCAAAGCCACCCAGGAGCATCAATATCTAGATGCTCCTAGATCTAGGGTGACTAGATCACACTTGGGTGACCAGATCTTGGTTCAAGACCAAATCCAGCAGGGAGGCTGGAATTCCACCCCAATCTTGAGGCTGCAGAGCCAACATGCGTTCCGCAGTGGCAACCTGCATCCTGCTTTGGCCTGAAGCTACTCTCCGTCTGGAAGCTGATGGACAGTGAGAGTTAGCCTCATCTGTGATGGGCAAAATGAGCCCGGAGTCCAGCTGGGGGTGTGTGCGGGGCTGAGGGAGGCCCTGGGGGAGGTGGATCAAGTCCAGATCTGGAATTTTGCCCTCCAGCGTCCTCACCTGCCAAGACTCTGTGAACTGCTTACCACCCTCAGCAGGAGTTGAAGCGGTAGGACCACCCACAGTTCTGCCTGAGGTCACCCTCTCTTCTTTGTGACCCTGGTTGTCTGAGTCCCAGGCAGGCACTGGACACATTTTATTTATTTATTTATTTATTTATTTATTTATTTATTTGTGAGACAAACTCTTGCTCTGTTGCCCAGGCTGGAGTACAGTGGCACAATCTGAGCTCATTGCAACCTCTGCCTCCAGGGTTCAAGCAATTCTCCTGCCTCAGCCTCCTGAGTAGCTGGAATTATAGGTGACCACCACCATGCCCGGCTGATTTTTGTATTTTTTGTAGAGACAGGTTTTCGCCATGTTGGCCAGGCTGATCTCAAACTCCTGACCTCAGGTGATTTGCCTGCCTCGGCCTCCCAAATGCTGGGATTACAGGGGTGAGCCACTGGGCCGGCTGCCTTTCTTCTATTCAGTCTGCCCCTCTTGTTTTATTGCTTGACTGTTTAACTTGCATCTGCCTGGCAAGGTGTCAGAACCCTGGTACTGGGAAGTGGTCAGCTCGTGGGTTGGTAGAAAGAATTTACTGATAACAGTGTAGGTTTAAAAAAGGAAAGTTTATTAGAAAGAAGTCAGGCTGCAAAAGCGTGCAGTAGGGTGCCTCATTGCGAGAGGACTGAGCGTGCCTCAGTGAATTTTCCTTAGGAGCATTTATGGACCTTAGGAGGGGAGCTTGAGGGTAATTTGGGTCACATTTGCCACGTAGGTCATAATAAGTGATTACATTTCTAGATATTTTGGTGCCTTAATATCAGCAAGCATTGCAAAATGAGTTTCCACATGGCAGTTCAGAGACGTATAGACATTTAAGTTACTTATAAAAGTTGAAAGAGGCCTGGAACCAGATGCTGACTTTAGATACTAGACAAGTTTAATTACTTCTATATTCCCAGATAAGCAGTTTTGCCTCCAGATGGCCTGATTGATGGTTGCCAGGGGGTGTTTGCTCCCATTTAAATTCCTCAAATAAGGAGTCTTTTACTCCATTTTCTGTTCAATGGTTACCAGGGCACTTTACTCTCCTCGGTGTCTGCCACCTTTTCTATACTGTAAATCTTCCTGAAAGCAGGGATCACAACTGTATGAGTACATTCTCATGCTACTTATAAAGAACTGCCCAAGACTGGGTACTTTATTAAGGAAAGAGGTTTAATAGACTCACAGTTCCGCAAACATGTCCTTCTTCTCATGGCGGCAGGAGAAAGACGGGCCGGCAGGGGAAATGCTGGACCTAACACCATCGGATCTCATGAGAACTCACTCACTGTCATGAGAACATCATGGCGGAAACCATCCCCATGATTCAATTATCTCCTCCTGGTCCCGTCTTTGACATGTGGGGATTGTTGCAATTCAAGGTGAGATTTGGGTGGGGACACAGAGCCAAACCATATCAATATCCGAGCCACCTCTGTGTCATTGCCAGTGTCGAGCCCTGTGAGTTACACTTAGAAAGTGGTCATTACAACTTAAACATGTTAAACATGTGATATAGCAATACTTACATTCCTTTGACCCTCAGATCAAACTGGACACAAAAGAGTGGCCAGTGTTTTTGCCTTTTGTAGAAAGGAGGCGTGGACAGTGGGCAAGGCACTGAGGTCTGAGATCCAGGCTCTGGAGTTGACAGCTGAGTTGGGATACCCTTCCCAGAGCGGACTGAAAGCACCCCAGCTGTCACACAGTCTCCAGGGCCTGCAGTGGATATTTTTCCTGCATGAAGTCTCCTGGGGGCAAGTCTTTGAATCCTAGCACCTGGGGGAAACGACGGTATTTGAGGTGACAACATCAAGGCCCAGAAGACTGTCTCAGGGATGACATCTGGGAGGAAATCACTTACACCCTCACCCCTCTGCTACCTTGAACCTCCTGCAGCCTGGGCAGTAGGTGGCTCCCAGAGCACTGGCCTAGCTGTGAAGACATGAGTGTGCACTCCAGCTCTGCCGTCTCCTAATAACTTGCTTATCTTGGAGAGTTACTTTGATTCTCTAAGCCTTCAAACCCACCTCTATAAAAAAATACAATTTGAGGTATTAAAATGAGTGCTTGTTTAAAGTACCTGACACACTGAAGTGATCAACAGCATGAATTTTCTTCCTGTTTTTCTTTTCCCCTTAAAACTCAAAACTCCCCCCTCATAATTACGGATTCTCCGTATCTTGTGGAGGTCAAGGTGGTAGGGAAGTTCCATCTAGGTTTTCTGTAGCTATAAAAGATGGGTACCACAGTCATGTTCCCCCCAAATTCATGTTGAAACCTAATCCTCCCCAAAGTGATGAGTTTAAGAGTTGCGGCTTTTTGGAATTGATTAGGTCATGGAGGTGGAAATTTCATGGATGGGATGAGTGTCCTCTTCAAAGAGGCTCAAGAGAGACCCTTCATCTTTTCTAGTATGTGAGGAAGGCACCGTCTGTGAACTAGGAAGTGAGTCTTCCCCAGACACCAAACTTGCTGGTGACTTGGTTGTAAATTTACAGCCTCTGTAACTGTGAGCAATAAATTTCTGTTGTTTATAAACCACTCAGCCTATGGTATTTTGTTATAGCATCCAGAGAAGACTAAGACAATGGGTGACTCTTGCCGCAGGAGTATAAGGTCTTCTCAGTGTATTGGGGGTGAAGGGTCTCTCCCAGCCCATGGCCTTTTCTGATTACTGGAGCATGGACCCTTGTGCCCTCAACATCATTTACAAAATGGCTTCAAGGCTGCACCTACCAGGACACATGGCCCCTGCTGGAAATGTAGAGAAAGCTGACATGTCCAAACATCACTCAATCATCTTCCATCTTTGTTCTCTGTTTTCTCATTGTATTGATCAATTCATGTTCTGGATCCTACCAGGGCCAAAATCATCTTTTCTGTTCTCCCTGCCCCACTTTAGCATCTTTGAAAAAAGACAGCTCCTCCCCACCATCAGACAATAATTGCTTTCCCTGAAATTGAGGAGAAAGGCAGTATGAGCTTGCCTTGGAAGTCAAAGTAACGGGGAAACCTGAGCCCCCCTGGCTAGTCTTGCCTCTTGCAGCAGTGCACACTGGCCTGGAGGTGCTTCTCATACACAGGCCCAGAGTTTTCTTTTCTGGGCTGTTATGGAGAAATGGCCATCCTGGAGGAAGAAGAAGCTGTCTCCCAGGGACTTCCAGGCCTTAGCAGTCCAGGGAGCCTCATTCAGCAGGCCTCCCTGGCGCAGCTAAGACATCCTATCCTCAAAGCCCTGGGGAGAGAGGCAGCTCTGTCTCCCTGCAGTTGTCTCCCCAGGTCTCTGAATCCTGAGCAGAAGCGGGAAGAGTCCCAGCATTTTGTAAGAAGAGAAGGGCAGGCTCATGGGTCAGCCACTGGATTATAGGCACTGTCCTGGACTTCTGACCCTGATGATACCTGAACTTAGCTGAGCATCTTCTCCTGGAGTTCTGAGTAGCTTCTCGCTCTCTGGAGCTCCTTGCTGCCTGTGCCACCCACTCAGTTTCCATTTCAAGGAGCCCCTTGTGGTTGACATTTGAATACTACCTCATAGGAGTCAGCATTATTTCACACCTCAGCACTGTTCATCTCTTTCCTGCTTGAAATGGCTTCCTCTCCAGGATTCCAGAATCCCACACTCTCCACCTGTAGCTCTTTCTGTTTCTTACAAACTTCCCCTTCTCTGCCCCTTGTCTCTGGGAAGTGTTCCTTTTGCACAATAATGGCCACATCTCTAGCTACAGCCCTGACTTCACTCCTGGATTCTAGGTTCATTTATCTATCTGCCTCTACCACCTCTGCCAGAATCTCAAATTGAGAAGATCAAAAAAAAAAAAAAAAAGTGTTGAATTTACACATCCAAAGCTTTTTCATCCATCTTCCTTATTTTTGTAAATGGCGTCATTACACGCTCATTCCTGACACTAACACCCTAGGAGTCATCCATGGTTCTTCTCTTTCCCTGGAAATACTAGTCTGGCCCTTAGGAGATTCTCCTGAATTCTATCTTCTAAGTCTTTTCCTAATCCAACGATCTTCCCTGTCTGTCTCCACTGCGACCAGTGCCATTCAGCACCATCATCTCTTGCCTGGACTAGGCGACAACCTCTTGTCTAGCTTCCTTTCTTCCCTCTGAAATAAAAATTTATTATTCTCTCAGAAGGCAAAGCAGCTTTCCGAAGTGTGCATCAGTTGGCATGACTCCAGTGCACACTGAGCACGATTCTACAGGGCCCGAGAGAGCCGGTCTCTCGAGTCACCCGGCTCACCTCCACACCTCACCTCACCCCAGCACACACATCCTTGGCCTCTTTCAACATCTCAGGGATGTTTCTCTGCCTGGAGTCCTCCCTGCAGGGCTGCACACATGGCCACTGCTTCCTATCACTCAGGCTGGAAAATCACCCACTCAGAAAGGCCTCCAACAACCCAAGTCAGAACCTGATGTTTCTTCCCACCCTGGTCTCTCTCTCTTTATACTCTATTTAGATTTACATTATCTTTGTCTTTTCTTCTTTTCTTTTGAGTTGGGGTCTTGCTATGTTGCACAGGCTACAGTGCATTGGCTATTCACAGGTGTGAGTAGCTCACCATAGCCTCGAAGTCCTGTGCTCAAGGGGTCCTCCTGCTTCAGCCCCCCAAGTAGGTGAACCTACAGATGGACACATGCCACGGTGCCTGGCTCCTATTTAGATATTTTCACAGCACATATTACTATCTGAAATTGGCCCAACATGTTCATTATTTACATATTTATTGTCTTTCTTGCTGGCAGTAAACCATAGGAACATGTTCTCTGAAGTATGCCCACTAAAAAATTATATGTATGCCTGTAATTGCAGCTACTCAGGATCCTGAGGTGGGAGAATGACTTGAACCCAGGAGTTTGAGATCAGCTTGACCAATACAGCAAGGCCCCATCTCAAAAAATATGTACTGCATGTATTGGAAAATTATTGTAAAATTATTTTATTGTATACATTGCATGTATGTATTTTGTGTATATGTAACATATGCATAACATAACATTTATTATTTTAACCATTTTTAAGTGCAGTGTTCAGTGGCATTAAGTACATCCACACTGCTGTCCAAATATCACCATCTTCCATCCCCAGAACTTTTCCATTAACTGAAACCTTGCCCTCATTAAACACTATTTATTCCCCTAATCCAGACCCTGGCAACTACCATTCTACTTTTGGTCTCTATAAACATGACCACTCTAGGTACCTCATATAGGTAAACTTATATGTTATTTGACCTTTTGAGATTGGTTTATCACAACATAAATATGGAATTACAAACCAAAATAAAGTATATGTGCATGTGTGTATATTTGCTCATGCATGCGATTGATCAGAAACCATTATTTTTGTAGCCAGGGCTCCCAGTTACTCTTTGGGGCCTTTTGTTTAGATTTGAAGGACTCCCTTTAACATTCTCTGTAGGATAGGTCTTGTGGTAATACACTTTCCAGAATTTGTGTTTTTGGGAATGTCTTTATTGTGCCATCATTTTTAAAGGAGGTTTTTTTTTTTTTATTTTTTTCAGATATACAATTCTTAGTTGAGAGTTTCCTTATTTGTTTTCTTGGCATTCTAAATATGTCCTCTGACTGTCTTCTGGTCTGTAAAGTTCCCGCTGAGAAATTCACTGATCATCTACTAGGGAGACCCTTTTACACGGCCAGTCACTTTCCTCTTGCTCTTTTCAAGGTTGTCTATTTTACTTGATTTAAGGCCATTTAACTATAATATGACTCAGTGTGGGTCTCTTATGGTGATTCTATTTGGACTCATTGAGCTTCATGAATTTGTAGATCCAAGTATTTCTTGGGAAATTTTCAACCATTATTATTTAAAAAAAAAAAAAAAAACCTCTGTCTTTCTCTCAATATCTCTTCTGAGACTTTCGTCATGCATATATCAGTTCACCTGTCAGTGCCTTTTAAGTCCCTGAGCTCATTTTGCTTTATTTATTGTTGCTGTTGTTCCTCAGACTCATAACTTAAATGACCTGCCTTCAAGTTCACTGATTTCTTCCTTTGACTTTTTGAATCTGCTGTTGAACAGCTCTAGTATATTTTTCAATTTGATTACTGTATTTTTCAGCTCTAGAATTTCTGTTTGCTTTTTCAAAAATAATTTTGGTTATTTTCTTATCATTTTTATGTATTTTTATATGTTGCTTTTCTAATTTTCTTTAATTCTTCATTTGTGTTTTCCTTTAACTCTTTCGAGCATATTTAAGTGTTATTTTAAATTTTTTTATCCAGTAAGTCTGATGTGTGTTTCTTCCAAGAGAGTTTCTGAAAACTTATTTTGTTTTTGCAAATAGGTGATGTTTTCCTGTTTCTTTGTATGCCTTGTAATCTTTTGTTAAAAACTGGGCCTTTAAAGAAACAGATGCCTCTCTCAGTCTTTAAAGACTGGTGTGGCAGACTTTTGCTAATTAGTAAAACATTTCATAAGGCTGGATCAGCCTGGGATAAAGCCTTAAGTTCTTTTCAGGTATTTTCTGGGCCTGTGTCCTGCCTGGGCCTGTATGTGTGTGTATGCTTTTTCTCTTTTTCTTTCCTCAATTGCTCCCATATAAACAGCTGCTTTTACATGTCTTAATGACCCTCACTCAGCTTCTCTCAGGCTCAGGCCTGAGATGTTCTATTGTATTTCTCTGCTTATGTTCCTTTGGCCCAGGCGTCCATAGTCTGCAACCTCCCCTTTAGCTCTCCCGTGCCTTGGTGTCTGCCATTGCTTTACAAGGCTTCCAGCAGCCTGAGATCCAAGCCATGGCACCATTCTCCACCTGAACTCCCAGCCGGAGTTCTAGTCCTTTGGGCAGTCACATACAGAGTACAATATTACAGATTAGTGCTACTCTTTTTATTCCAGCCTGAGGGAGAAAACTGGGAATTGTGCTGCAAGATGCCACGGAGGGGTAGAGTGAGGGTGAATATAAATTTCACAGCATTTCCTGCTGGCTTAAATGTAACTTTTTCTTGATTTGATGTTTTCTTAGCTGCTGTAGATGCTGGATTTGTTTCAGAGTTCCTATAAAGTTTTTATCATCTGCAGTTGCTTTCCTAACATTTCCATGGGGAACAAAGGTTAGAAGCTTCCAGTCCACTGTCTCACTGACATCACTCCTGACAATTCCATTTTTAAAATTATGGAACTAAGACTCAGAAAAGCTGGTAAGTGACAGCACTTTGACTAAAATCTGTGAATGTGAATTTTTAGACTAGTGTTTCCTCTTCTACACAGTTAACCTCAGCTTACCTTCCAACAATCAGAGTAATAATAATGTGCATACAGATGGCACACTACAGTTTAAAAACTAGTTTTGTTTTCTTATAAGACGTCTAGAGATCCTGTGTAGGGTAGTTGGGAGAGGGGGAAATGTCCCATTTGCTAGATAAAGAAACTGGGCTATTTGTCCAAAGTCACATACAAATTAGTGGAAAACTTGTATTAGTCTTTTTGGCTCCACATGGCCATTTTGGCATCTGCCCTATACTTTCAGAGGCTTGGAAGGTGCAGGTGGGAGGATGAGGAAAAGCATATCAGAGAGGGATGTTCTTCAGGCAGGCACCTCACCTTCCCCTACACCAGAAGGTGCCTGCCATGCAAAAGCCATAGCCTATGGCCTGTGAGAAGTCCCTGGAATGGAGCAATGGAGGGAAGAGTCAGAAGCCTGAATTCCAGGCCCCTCTGAGCGCCAGCCTCTCTGGACCGTGGTTGTGCAGAGTCTGCGCTGAGGCTTGCTCCCGTCCCGTTTCCAGGTCTGTGGCCTGCTCCCCTCCCTCCTTCTCACATCCCAGACTCCTCAGAGACAGCTTGAAGACTGCCCTGCACCTGCATCCAGTCCCATGGCCAGGACTTCCCGGTGCCCACCTCTTTCGTGACAAAACCTGCCCTGGCTGCTGTCCTGGGTGGGGACAGTGGGAGGAGAAGAGGCTACCCAGGGCTGCAGCTTTTATTCTCTGAAGCCAGAGACACACCCTAGGAGATTTCATCAGCACTTCTGCTCCCAGACCCCTTTTTCCCCAGGCACTCTGATTCCCAAGACCTAAAGCTGCCTCCTTGGAAGTCTCTTCTCAGTCAATGCCCTGTCTCCTGAGTGGGCCCCGGTCCTCCCTGCTTCCTGCCACCCCCTGGGAGGTCCCAGACTCACTGCTCATGTCCATAGCTGTGAGAGTTGTGCAGGGACAGCCCCAGGGACATGGCCTCATTGTGGTGTGCAGGGAGGGCCTGCAGTGAAAACCTGCACACACACTTCTACACCAGGACACTGGAGCCTGCCGTCCACCCTGGGCTGGGGATAGGGAAGCAGCACCTAAGGCCTTCCTCGCAGGTGAAGTTAACTACAGGAGTAGTTAACTTCTGTAGTTAACTGTACTGTTAACTACAGTACAATCTCTAAAGCTACGTTATTGTTGGGTGTGGAAAACAGAGAACAGGAGCATACAGTTGACGCACTACAGTGATCACTAATTTTCAAAAAGTAATGGGACAGTTTTTCTCCAGTTATTAATTGTTCGAGAAACTTAGACCGTGATAACAATAAATACAAAATCTGAACTACAGTACAATGGTTTCTAACAATCTTGAACTTGGATCTGGTTTGCAGAGTAAGGGAATAAGGGAGAGTAAGGGAATAAGGGAAAGTAATGGAAAGTGCAAATTAACCTGTAAGGTTATCTGGGGAGTAACAACCTCTCAGGAGCATATATAGAGCCCAAGGGTAGAGGGATGTGAAGTGCTTTTGATGTGAAATTCTTTTGTAACCAATTTCCCTCAGTCCCCTCAGAAGAGACCTTTAACTATATTCCTTTAGTGTATCAGGGATGACGCATCCAGCTGTGTCCTCAGTACCTCCAATTACCCTCTTGTCACTCTCCCTTTCTCTATTTTGTTTGACTTTCATTTGCATAAAGTGAAGCTATCTTCCAACTCCATGGGGTTTCAGGCGGAAAGGCAATTGCATAGTCAACATTCACATTTCACTCCAGCTGTGCTTGGACAAAGACAGATGCAACGAATCCCAGAACAGTTCTTCAATCAATAGAGTTTCCTTTCTTAAAACTGCGTGTTTGCAGAGAAGGGATACATTGGTGAAGCAAGGGATTTATATGGCAGTAGAACTGTGCTGTGGGACACGGTGGTGGATGCATGGCATTATGAATTTCTCAGAACTCTTAGAGTGCACAACGCAAAGACTGAGCCCTAACAATGTAGATTATAGATTTTAGTTCACAATAATGTATTGTTAATTTTTGCTAATTTTAACAAATGTGTCACACTAATGCAAGACATTGACAATAGAGGAACTGGAGGAGAGACATGCTTAGCAACTCTGTGGGCTCCCTTCTCAATTTTTTGTAAGCTTAAAACTGCTCTAAAACTAGTCTATGAATTTAAAAAAGTAAGTGTTCATGTTTCCACTACTTATAAAATTTACCATGAAATAAAATGGTCTTTCTTTGACAATATTTGTAGTCAAAGTCAATTAAATTTTGCTTTAAAAGATGGCTGCCTTAAAAAGATATTAAATTAGTTAATATGCACATACAGACACACGGTTGTTCATATGCACATGCAGAGACACACATACACACATGCTCAAGCACACTCAGGCATGTACACACACATAGAGACTGATATTCACCATCATGCATACACATGTGTACATGAGTAGAGACCCACACGCACACATACACAGGTGCACATTCACACACACGTCCTCACACACAAGATTCCAAAAAAGAACAATATCCTGCATGTGTCCACTCAAAGCTTCCTCGCACAGCGCCTCCCTCCTACACGGCAGGGTCAGTTAGGAAGCGCCTTTGCTTCTCAGTCCACCAAAGCACTGTCGGATACAAGAGCCATGGCCGTGCGTACAAGAACCCCACAGTTCAAGGCCGAACAGGCCGAGGAGGTGATAATATGGAGCCATCTGAAAGGCACGCAAGGTCAGATGTGTTGAGCTCATCTCTATTTTCACTACAGAAAAACGGGAGGCATGTGTACCTGGCCTCCAACATGGGCCAGTGGTCCACAACCTTGTGTGCCTCAAGATCTGCAGATCTTGGAAACATATAGATCCTTGGTGAAAGTTCTGATTCAGGAGATCAGATGAGGTATAAATTTCTGCAGTACAAAAAAATAAAAATTCCATAGATGGTTCTGTTGTTCAGCCAAGATTTATAAATCACTAAAAGAGACCATTGAAAAACAGTTGATTTTAAAGATATGGGTATGGAAAAGGATTTAGGAGATTCCTTGACATCTTCTCTCTTCCAGAACCTTATTTGTTTCTTTATAGGCATGTGCCATGTTTGGCAATGTCACACTAACCTGTTTTGTGTCTGTCTCTCACTAGAATGTCAGCTTCCTAAGGGCAGGCATTGGGGCCGCTGTATTCCTAGTGTCTGGTAAAGCATAGTGCTCAATAAATATTCACTCAACGAATGATGAAGAGCTGACTTTATGTATTTTTTATTGTCTTATAGTTTAGATAATGGCTGTATATTTTTTCCTGTAGAATAGATATGAGAGTACAAACGTGGTGGAAAAATCTACAAACACTATTATTATAGGTAGTTTAGACAGGCATAAGTTGGGCAGGAGAGGGCTCTCCCCTGACCCACCAGAAATGTCAGGTGATCATCAGGTGTTGGTTCAGCAAGTATCACAATACCTCTCTAAAACTGATAATTTGGCAGCTGGTGTCAGGGAGGGACAATCTCTTGATGGTCCACAGCTGTCAAACTAAAGTGCTCATTGAACGCAAGCACCAGGGAGGAGCAACTTCCAAAACAGATAAAAACATCTGCATTTGGTAATAAAATCTCAGATATTGGGCAAGTGAGGCCAGGCATTAAGAGACAAAATGGTGGAGTATGACCTTCCAGGAGCACTCCACCGGAAAAGGGAAGAAAGTCCCGGACGGGCCTGCGCACAACTTCCTGAAACACTGCACACGCTCACTTCCCAAGTGTAAGGAGGGCACCTGCTGAGGGAGGAATCATGAGAAAGGGACACAAGACACAAGATGGCCAGCATACAAAGTCCGAGGATGAAGGCTAAACACTTCACGTGACCTTCTCGGTGCCCACTTGGGTCTCTTCCAAGTGTGCTCTCCTTTCTTTCCTGCTCTAAAGATTTTTAATGAACTTTCACTACTGTTCTAAAACTTGCCTGAGTCTCTTCTGCCTTATGCTCCTGAGCTGAATTCTTTCTTCTGAGGAGGCAAGAATTGAGGTTGCTGCAAACGTGTACAGATTCACCACCAGTAACTCGCATACCTTCTACCCCTCACACTATCTACCCCTCACACTATGTGCGTGCACACAGCAGTGACCGATGAGGCAGGGAGAGCTCAAGGCTATAGACTAAGGGAAAGGAGAGGAAGAAGGTTAGGGGCCTGTGTGTGACCCTTTCACTGAGCTGAAGATGAGTGTGTGTGACCCTTTCACTGAGCTGAAG